>NC_133398.1:2463796-2770833 GCF_047511655.1 Castor canadensis | reverse complement strand
GTGTCCCGTTCTCTCTGAATGTCAGAGCTCCACATGCATGGGGGAGAGTGTGTGTGTGCAAGGAGGCACAGCACTGGGAAAGACCCAGGCTGCACTGCTGGTGTCTGTGGGCCACTCCTGTCTTCCTGCCTGGGCCCTCACATGCGCCTGGGCACACGTCCCATGTCACCTGAAGAGTGTGATGAAGACACTGTTCAGGCCGACTTCAGGGTTTTGTGTGCGTGTGCATGTAAGGCTCTAGTCTGCAGAGGACTGGTGTGTCTGTGGTGCCTTTGTTTTTATGTCTGTGTGTGTGCTGTTGGCTGTGTGCATGTATGTACATGCATGTAGGAGATGTGAGCACACACCTGTGCACATGTGTTTACACAGCTGTCCCGAGATGCTTCTGCACACTGTGCCTGTGTTTGGGGAGGTGAAGAGTCAAAAGTGGCCCTGGAGGCACTGGTGACCTCAGGCTCTGGGTTCTGTTGCAGGGTGGGCCGGGTCCATAGGGTCCTCTGGTTGGCGAGTCTTCTTTGCTCAGAGGAAGGTGGTGCCATTACTGCTGCCTCCCCTTGACTTATGTTCTCCCAAATAATCAGTTCATCTGATGCCAGCACTTTGCCAAATGTTAATTTTAATATTTTAATATTAATATGGCTTGCAGATGTCTTGAGGTCCTGAGGGTGGGTCTGCCTGGGGGCCCCTGTCACGGATAGCACTGCAGCCATTGTGGCACAGAGCCAGCCTGCAGACCAGGTGGGAAGGGACAGGAAGAGCAGGCAGCCTGAGTGAGGCAGTCTGGGTTCCCACCCTGGCTCTAATTCCTATCAGCTATGCATCAGATGGCCTGTGCCTCAGTTTCTCCACCTGTAGGGAAGGGATCTGAGGGCTCTATAGGAAGCAATGAGTAAGCCCTGTTACTGCTGTGATGGGTCCCTGAGATGCCAAAGGCTATAGTTAGGGGCTCTTGGCTCTCTGCTGCTGGCTTTGTGAGTCACCCCCTGGCTCTCCTGTGAGGGGCTGCCTTAGGGTCTCCCTCATGGGGTGAGCATGGGAGGAGGGAGCATAGAGTGCCCACTGGTGAGTCTACCCCCACCACTCACTTGACCTCCAGGGTCCTATGTGAATCCATGGAGGTCTGTCCTTATGCAGCCAGAGCCAGGCCAAGTCCATGACCTCCCTCCACTGTACAAGGAGGGACTCGGGTCTGGGGTGGAAGGGACCTATGCATGTCCCCCTCAAGGCTATGCTGTGGGAGGTAACAGAGGCAGTAAGAGGGAGCCTGCCAGGGTGGGACCTGGGGGGGGGGTCATCATCACAGGCACTGTTCCTGTGTGGCCCCACCCGGCCCTGGGGAGTAGGTGATGGAATGAATGAACAGGCGGTGGGATGCATGCTTGGATGTGCAGTATAGGCAGTGGTGTCACTTTGTGTCATCCCTGTGAGCCATCAACCCCTCAGCTTCCTGTCATTGCAGCCGTTTTTCTGGAAGATTTCCAACCTCAGTAATAGCCCCACATTAGTGGCAAATGTCACCATCCTTTGGTGACTCAGACCTAAAAAATGGAACCACAGTCTGACCCACTTTTCTCAAAATGTAGTTACTTAGAGCTCCAGGGGCAGGCGTGGACACATTTCTGCCCACTGCATGGGGCTTCTTTATTTTCTGGTTCCCAGACTTGGAAATTTAATCTTCGGTGCCTTTCTTTTCTGCCAGTGCCTTGGCAACAGGGATTCTGGTGGCCATTTTATTTTATTTTTTAAAAACATATGTCACAAAATGACATTCAAATGTGTGTGTGATGGGAGAGATTTAAATGGAAAATCTCTAGTGACCTCCCAGTGGGAACAGGAGCATTTTAGCCTAAGTGGACAGTGTGACATGACTATCTCCTACTTTGCTCTTGGTGAGGCTGAAGGGGACCCTGGTGCCACTGCCGGTGGCCGTTTGTTCCTGTGGTGCAAAAGGGAACAGGTGAGGTCTACAAGGGACATTGGACAGTTTTGCTTGACAGCATTTGTGGACCCCTAGCCCCAGCAATGGGTGAGCCGTCTCTGGCCTGCATCAGCTTCCAGTGCACTGGGGATCAGACACCTGAACAGGCGTTTTATCAAGTGCAGCACAGTTAAAATGGAGGCGTTAAAGAGGGAGATAGCAAAAACACTCATCAGCAGTAGGATGAGCCCAGTGGCCAATCAGAAGCAGGCACCCATCATCCCCAATAGGGTATTGGCCAATGAGAGACCAGCCTGCTTTTCCAGCTGCAGACCTGCTGCACTGAGCACCTTGGGGTCCACCCCTTGCTTGTGCTCAGAGGGCACTTCCCTGTGTGTTCTTCCTCTGGCTCCTGTTCATAGTCACACCAGACCTTGCTCTCCAGGCAGGACCCAGGTAGGGCCTGCGACCCTCAGGCACCCCAGGTGGGGCTGGCCCCATCCTGCAGATGTGTATGTGGAGGTCTGCCAGTCCAGTTGGCACAAAGCCGTGGAAACTGCCTTCTGCCTCCTTGTGACAAGTAAGCACCACCAGCATTTTGGTGTTCACCATTGCAGTCACTGACATGAGCGGCCTCCAACCCCCAGGTGAGGTGGGCGAGGCCTGGCTCACCTGCTTCCTGCTTTTGTTTGCTGTGGAAATCCCTGCAGTCAGGTCACATGCTCCAGGAGGAGAGCCGTGGACCTGGAACTGGAGCCTCAGCCAAGGCTTTTGATACCTGACATGGTACATGAAGGCCTCCTTCTTTGGTAAGACGGTGGTCCCGCTGTATGCCCAGTTGGCACATGGAGCCCTGGCTCATTTGGGTCTGTTGCTGCAGCCTGTGGTGGGGAGAGGTGGCAGACAATCCAGGTGTGGGCAGAATTGGCCCCCGCACAGAGGAGCATGCATCTGAGATGAGTGGGTTCAGGAATGTGGGGTTCACCTCGTGGCCTCATGCCAAGGGGCTCCCTGGACCCTCAAGCTCAGTTTGGCCTTGGGACACTGAAGCCAGGTTGGAAGGGACATTGGAGTGGTGTTTCCTCAGATCCTCATGGCCTGTTTCCCAGTGCTGGGACATTGCTGAAGTTGCCATGAGCAGTCCTGGCTATCAGTTTTCTTCTGCTGCTTCTTTCTTTTCTTTTCTCCTTTGGGGATGATCTGGAATGCTGAGTGGAACCGGCTTCCTCTCCCTGTTATTCTGTGCTTCTCTCCCAGGGAACAGGAAGAGAGACAAAGTCTCTGCACCAAGGTTCCTGGCAGGTGCTGCTGTTCCTTCTCCCTAAGGAGGAAGGCAGCCTTGTCTTTGGGCTCCACAGAAAGGAGGAGGGGGAGGTGCCACCTCCTCTCACCCATCCAGGTGACAGAACATCACATGGACAAGGGAAAAGGCAGGACAAAGGGCACATTCTTGGGCAGAAGGGCAGGGAACAGGGTTTCTGAACGTAATTATTTTCTGAGCAACTGTTATTAATATTACTTAGGCTTGTGGTTTCAGTAATGGTCAATTAGCTCAAAAAGTATGCTCCAGCAGTGCAGATGCCTTAGTTGAAACTTGGAAAGTAGTGAAGCATCCTTGGGCCTGTGTGGCACTCACTGGTGATGCCCAGGTGGGGACGGTGGGCTGGTGGCACAGGGCCCCAGGAAATGCAGAACCAGCAGCAACAGGGCTGGAGGCGGGGGGACATGGAGCTGCCTGGAGTGGAGAGTTGGTGGGAGGGAAGCAAGCTTCTGCCCTTTAAGGGTGGCCAGTGTCCCCTCCCTCACCCGAAACAGGTGGACTGCAAGGGTTCCCCCACCCCACGCTGGGCCATTTTGCCCCAGGGGATTGCATGGTAATGTTCTGACCATGCCAGGAAATGTCTCATGATTGGGGAGGCCGTGCTGTTGGCATCTAGTGACTTGGGTCCAGGGGTCTTGCCCAGTACCCTACATTGTACAGGACAGCCCCATCCCCACCCCAAAGAATTACTCAGCCCCAAATGGCATAGGCGCTGACCGTGAGAAATCCTGGGGTAGAGGAAGCAAAGGTGGGACTGTGGGTAGGAGGAAGGTCTTGTTCAGTGTGGGCCCTGGGTCCTGGGTTTCTTTTTTAGGGTGTAGACTAGTGGTTCTCAAACGTGGCTGTGTATCAGAATCCCAAGGGGACTCTCCAAGCACAGAGGGGTTCTGATGTGGTCTGGGGTTCCTAGACCACTGGTTGTTCAGTCCCCTTGACCCAAGGGGCTTGTGTTGTCCTTCCTTGTGGAGGTGCTGGGCTGGGGAGGACCCTTCTGGGGAGGAGGGTCAGGGGAGGGGAGAGGAGGCTGGGGATGCCTGCCTGCCTGTCTTCTTTATGGTGGCTTCCCTGGCAGGAAGGATGTTAGTCCCCCTCCCAGCCCCTCTCCAAAGGGAAGAGCCTTCTCTTCTGAAAATTGCTGCCAGGCAGGTCTCAGATAGCAGAGGCTCTGGGACGGGGGCAAGCTGCCAGAGAAGGGGTCCCGTGGTTTGGCTGTGAGAGTCTGTTAGTGCTGTGGCATTTGGGATGAGTTTCAGGCTTAGCACAATAAGCCCCTCATGTTCCAGGAGTTTAGGGACCCACTGAGGCTGAACTTGCTCTACCCAGCTGCCCACTCAGACCCTGACATCAGCAGATCTCCAACATCATTGCTGCCCTTTGAGCAGGTGTCCCTAACAGACAGGCACAATTCCTCCGGTCTCGCAGGGCTGTCTGTGCTCTCCTGGTCTCTTCCTCGGAGGGGATCTGCACGCGTTCCCGGGAGAGCTGTCATGGCCTTGAGAGTCTGTGCTTTTCTTTTTGTGACACATCCATGTGGGAGGGAGCAGAGCGTTGCTTCCTGAAGGACTCATTTGGAGCTTAGAGAGGGCCAGTGTCCTGGAGGCCCCAGGCCTGGAGGGTGGAGGGCAGCTGATTCCCACGTCCTCGGATACACAGCTTGCTTCTGAGTAGGAGGGAGGGAAGGCCAGGCCCTGTATCTCACCCATCCCTGTGTGCCTGGGTTCAGGCATTTAGCAGTACCTATCTGTGCCTCAGTTTCCCCATCTGCAAAGTGGGCATAAGGTGCTGCCTGTCTCTAGAAGGAACTAAAGGAACTCACATGCATAAAATTGCATAGGAAGAGCACAGAGCTGGCTGGATCCTGTAATCACTGTGTGACATGCATGACCTCAGTGTGCACCTATGTAGGGCATAAATGGCAGCCCCTGCTGGGAGCTTAACAAGCTGCTGGTGCTTGTTAAGCCCTCGTGGAGAGGCCTGGAGTTCAGCCTTCTTTGGGTTTTCTAAGTCCCAGCAAGGCATGGCTGGAACAAGGATTCAGACTCTGGTGTCTTCTACCAGCTCAGCCCACCCCTGAAGAGATGCTCCTGCCAAGAGAGGCCGGAAGTATCCCCAGTGAACTCCCATAGGGGCAGAGCCAGGGAACCCCCTGTCCAGGCTCAGCACTGGCAGCTTCCTGGCTGTAGGGACTCAGGCTGCTGCTGAGCCTCTGGGACGTGGCTGGGCTTGAGTCAGTGAGGGCTGTGAGTGAGGAGCCACAGGGGGCCACTCTGGTATCCAGGACACCCAGGAGCCCTGTGCTGTGAGTCAGGAACGCCCCACCAGATTGTCCTTAAACAGTCCCTGCGGCACCTTCCCCCCTCCCACCCCCCACCCTCTAGGAATGCCATGGCAGGGAGCACTGGTCCCTAGAGAGAGCACACTGCACTTTGAAGAGGGTTTGTGACCGCCTAGGAGAACAAAAGAGGATGGTGTGCAGGCCCAGCTTCCTTCAAGGTGAGCTTTGAGGGGCTCAGCAAGAGACCTAGGCAGGAGCTAACACATGAAGCCTGGGCCCCACGCAGCCTCCAGCCTCAGTGGCCTTAGGACCCTGCCTTGCATTTACGGATTCCCAGGTCCTGCAGTGCTAGGACCCCTGCTTGCAAGCCTCCCAGTTGTGGAGCTGGTGACCTGTCAAGGGCACTTTGGTAACAATGGGCACAATAAGGCAGGAATGTCTGTCCTTCCTTCTGAGCTTTTCTGTTCTTGTAGGGCCTGCCTCATTGCCAGCTCAAGTACAGTTTCCTCTTTGACTTTGAAAAGAAAGTTCAGGAGATGCAGAAGGAAAGTAGAGTTGCTCAGGGAATAAGACACTGAAGGACTTTTGAGGGCAGGAGAGCCATTTGGATCCCTGTTGAGGGCCCTTGAACACTCACTGCCACCTCTCTGACCTGAGTCAGCCTCTCTGCACACTAGAGGCAATAGCTGTGCCCTTCTGGAAGGGTGGCCAGCTGTGAAGACCAGAGGTAGTGGGATTCCTGTGGGTGTCAAGCCCTTTGCCTGCCAGGGCAGTGTGTCTGCCACATGTCCATGCAGGAGCAGGAGCCAGCATGGATGGCTGCGGAGCTCACCTTCATTCCTGTTATATAATAAGGGTTATCATTGCTCATGGAGGGGTGTCACTGTATTGTCTGCAAAGTGTGAAAGAAGGAAGAAAAATGCTGTTTGCAGGTGCTGTCCACTGCCACCCCGTCCTTCCCGCAACTGCCCAACTTCTGTGGCATCCAAACCACTGGTGCAAAGGGATCTTGTTGGTGATAAGGGCAAATCCAGTGGGGCATTGGCTACAGGTGAAGACCATGGTGCCGTCAAACCTTTCCCTGTTTAATTCCCTGGATCTACTACAGATACTGCTGTCTGTTCAGGAGTTCCAGGGCCTGCTGGTGGACAGGCCCCAAACCCCAGAAGGACTCAGATGCCCTCTACGGGAGAGTTTGTAGAGTCAGAGTTCTGACCCCTAGCATGGGAACGTTTTGCAGATAAATAAACTCAAACTCCAAGGACTTGGGTCCTCCTGGGGGTCACAGACTGGAGAGAAGAGGGGACCAGACCTTGGTGTCCTGGCCCTGGGGTGGGCTTTGTTGCCTGGTGATGGCCAGGTACAGCGAGATTGCCTGCTGTGGTGGGCTCTATCAGTCCTGTTGCTGGGGAACCTGGCCAGCCCAAATCCCCACCACTTGGGGGGATGGTGTTCGAACAGGAAGGTCTTTCTTAGCCTCCTTAGAAAGGACCTCAGGCTGCCTCACCCAGGGCCTTCCACCCATGTTACCTCATGTGGGGGCAGCTCAGCCCTCTGCAGGCAGGTGGCATTCCCTCTGGCAGGTGCTGGAATCTGACTGTAATCATCACCTGGATAAACATGCGCTTGAGGCTATCCTAATCTTCCTTGCCAGTCATAAGTGAAATCAGCCTGGAAGTGGAGACATGTCATCATCTTTTCTGCCTTCTTAGGCCCGCCCCATCTGTTTGGTGCTTCAGGCCATGAATGGGGAGGGGCAGCACCCGCTGGGCCTGCCCTGGTCCCCCAGCCTGGGATCAGCCTGTCCTCGCATGCCCTGCAGCTTGCTGGGCCCTCTGTGTGTACACATTCCACCTCCTTTTCCTGGGGCCAGGGCCTGGCCAATTACAAACAGCTGGCTGGCCTGCATGGGCTTTGCAGGCTTTGGGGGAGGGGCTGATGTCCAAGGGCATGAACAGTGTGGCCCCAGGCACATGGGGGGGTCTTAGGTAGGAGCCAGATCCCCTCCCCTGCCCCCTGCCTGGCTTCTGCACACTGGAGATAGGAGAAGTGAGGGCTAGGCAGCTGCTTTGCCTGTCCCATCCAGCAGGTGCCCTGTGATCAGGTGGGGGCATCAGTTTTTGGCCTGGAGGGCATTGACAGCTGGGCTCCAGCAGACTCTGGGATCCTGATACCCTGCAACTCTCCTGAGTCTGATCACTTAAATGTGGATTAAGGTAGGAATAACAAAGGTCACTGGTGGGAGGCAAGTTTGCCGGGAGAATTTTCTCTGAGAGTGAAGGGTAGGACTCCCCAGGGTTTTTCTTCTTTCTCCTTCCCTCATCCTAACTCCTTCCCCCTTGTGGCATCTTTCTAAGGTAAGTGGAATCACCTCCATTTTCCAAGTGAGAAAACCAAGGCCCACAGAAGCCCTGCAGATACCGAGTGGCAGAGTTGGAGCCTTTAAGTAACACTTGAACCTGGATGTGGTCCTGTCCAGTCTGGTGCAGTATACTGTGCTTGGTTTGGAGGCCCTCAGAGAGCCTGAGTGGTCAGTGAGGGGCGTTCTGTCCCTACAGAGGCACCATCACTTTTTTCTTGTTCTTTGGGGTCTCCATCCCCATATTAAGGGCTGATAGAGGAAGAGATGGCGAGACGTGATGACCAGACCTGTCATCAAGCCTCTGGCTGCAGTGGTGGGGGCGCCAGGGCCAGGGATTCAGGAGGAGGCTAAGCCTTTGGGGTCCCCATCATTTGGCACCACTTTCCAAAGCCCCCTGAGCCCTACACTCCCTGCATCCTTCTTCTGCCTCAGATGAGCTCTGAGAATTCTTGAGCCTGGCCTCCAGCTGCAGGCGGGCTGTTTGTTTAGGGGGAGCAGCCCTGGTCTGACTCATGTTTTCCATTTTAGTGGAAGGAAAGTCTGATAGGGGAGGATTATGGCCAGGTAGGTACTGCCTGTTGAATCTCAATTCACACCCGAGGAAAGGGGCGTGGGGTCTGCCCTGGCAAGCCAGCATTGTCGGTGGAGAGTGTGTGTGTGTGTGTGTGTGCGTGTGCGTGTGGGGGGTGCTCTGGGCTCTGCCGGCAGGGAGGGGGTTGAGCAATCGGTTAGAGGTTCCAAGACCTGGTATGGCTTTGCCATAACCTCGCTGGGGTCAGGAAAGCTGAATCAGGGCGTGAACCACATCTTTAAAACATCAGCATTTCAGAAAAGAAAAATAAAAGCCCTGAGCGCAGCGCCCCAGGGCCTGGACACAAGCCTGTCTTTATCTTATTAGCAGCGTGGTGTGACCCACACCCGGGGGCCCTGGGCTCGCTTAGGAGGAGGCTCTCAGGAGCACTTCTCTTGATATTCCTGACACTGGACCTTGAGTGCCACCTACCTATCATCTCTGCAACCCACCTGTCCCCACTGCATGCCCTGGGCAGACTCCACTGGAAAGTAAGGAAGTTCCAGTTTAATTGAGAGTAAGGGAGCAGAGCTCATCCTGCATGTGAGGTCCTAGCCATTGTGGTTGTAGGTCACCTCTGGGGCCAGAAGTCCCAGCAGATGGTGGCAGAACAAGGTCCTAGCTCACTGCGGTGGTGTTGACACCTCTAACTGAAGTGCCTGGCTGGAGGTGGAGGATAAGAAGGGTTCACCTAGAGGCCAAGGGTAGAATTGCATCCCAGCTCCAAGAGCCATTGTGAGAACTGGGTTTGGCCTGTGCGACCTCAGGAATGCTGCTTTCTTCTGTGCCTCAGTTTCCTTGTGCAGAGTATAGTGGATGATGTCTACCAACTTTATAGGCTTGTCTTGAGAGCTGAAGGAGGCACAGTTGAGGCCGCCAGGAGACTGGGTGGATCTTTAGCCGGCTGCATCTCACTGTGCTGAAGCACAGCCGTGCCCAGTGAGTCCTTGTTGGGCTGAACTGAAAGTTACTTGCAAAGTCTGGAGTGTCTGTCACTCAGCGTGGCCACGTTGGAGCTAACTTTCAGAGATGGCTGATGTTAGGACGCTTAGAAACCCTGACCCACAGCTGACTGCCCAGGCAGTTCTGGGGGAGGATATAGCATCCTGGAAGGGTGACCTGAACTCTGCACACCTTCCCCTCACCACTGGCAGAGCTGGGGTGCTGGGCTGGATGCCCTGAGAGCCGCAGGAAGAAGATGTTCGGCATTTTCCCAGGGACACTCAGGAAGTGTGGAGAATGCCCTGTGAGGCTCGGCATTGGACCCAGATCTGGACTCTGACATGTGCCCTGTTTTATATAACAGTTCATACCACCCCAGATCCCCAAACAAATGTCAGCTAGTGGCCAGGTATGTGGGTGTGTCAGGGTCCTAAGCAGGGTCCAGTGCTGTCTTTCTGGTGTCTGTCCCAAGGGCATGTAGTAGACCTACATCTCCCACCAGGAAACTGGATGCTTTGTGCCTGCTGTTGTCACCCCATGCAACTGTCCCATGAGATTGTGTTGCTTCTGTGTTTCTGGGAGGACTTCCCAGTAGACTCTCCAAGAAAGAGAGGCCCAGGTTGGATCGTGGTTCTCCTGGCTCTGTGCCCCCTCTGCAGTGACCCCTCCACGCCCGCTGACCACAGTCTGTCATCTCTCTGAGAGTTCCCTAGTGGCTACCTTCCTTCCTGGCCGCAGCCTCTGCAGAAGAATCTTTCCAGGCCCTTCCAGCCCCAGCTCCTGTAATTCCAGGATCAATTGTCTCACCCCATAAAAACTTCCAGCCATGTTTCAGAAAGCTTTAAACTCTATCAGCTCTGCCTGCTCTTTCATGACCACTTCTTCACTTTTGACCCTTTCTCTCAAATGGCTTCTGTCTTCCAGGCCAGATCACACAGGGACCCTTCCAGATGCTGGTCCTTACTCTTGCACCTAGATATGAATGTGTGCTCACAGCCTCTCTTCCTGGGCTGAAGTTAGGCTCATCAAAGACATTAGACTCCTGGCACATCCTTTCTCTGTAAACACTGAAGCTTGGTCAATACCTTGGCCAACAGAGAAATTCCTCTGCAGAGAGGTCGTCTGGTCTTTTTCCAGTCACTTACGAAACTATTTCCTGGTCTGATTTCTGCAGTGCTGTAACAGCCAGAGTGTAGCTGTACCCAAGAGTGGTCTGGCATCCTGGATGCTCCCTGCAGCTCTGTCCCTGGGCTACAGAAGGTCGTGCAACTCACGTTTTCCTCTGCCGACTTGGCTGTTTCTTCCCCAGTCCTGCCGTCACCTTCCTTTCTACTTGACTTTCCTGAGAGCTCTGACCTGCAGGTGCCAGGGAGGTTGGCTGCAGTCTTTCTCAGCACCCTTCATGACTCCTAGTTGGGCACACAGCGCCCTCTACTCAGGGAGTTGTGACTCTCTCCCTGGGGAGCCGCCCATGGTCCTTGGGGGAGGGGCAAGGATGTGGGGGGAAGACAGGGAGGGCAGCTCAGTTGGGAGGCTTCTTGCTAGAACTCTCAATCTTCTTGTCTTCACAGCCCTGCGGCCTTATCTCACCTCTGATCTCGTTCTCAGCCTCAGCTTTTGCAGCTCTGAGATGAGGTGGGGTATGGGCTGCTGCCAGCGAGGGTGGGACCCAGCTGATGTGCATGGAACACTCTGGTTTGGAAAACAGTGCTCTGAGTCTGTTGTTAATATGTCTTCATGATTAACACAATTCATGGCCATGAGTTGTGTGCCAGAGTCTCTACTGTGACTCCCAGCTCAGGCTTCTGCCAGGTTCATGGGCCTAGGTGGACCCTGCCTGCTCTGAAATTTCAGGGTTGGACATTTACTCAAACTACTGCTTCTAAATTAAACTCAGCAAATGTTTCTGTGGGCACCTGCATGTCAAAGGCGCCGTGCATGGCTTTGCCAAGGGTTGGTTGGTGCAGCTGCCTTACCGGGATATAATTCAGCATTCACTGCATACCTGCTGTGTGCACATGGCGCTGTGTCCGGTGAACCAGACACAGCCCAGGAGAAGAGTGGCAGTGGCTCAGGCCTACCCTGAGGACTTGGAGATCTGGGCCCCCATCCTGGGACTGGGCACAATGGCTGTGGCTTCCCATGGTATGAAGTAAATCTCCTTCCTGCACCCGAGTTCTCATGTCAGCCAGAGGGAGGAAGAACAGAGCCTGTTTGAGTGGGGACCCTGGGGATCAGGTGGCTCTGACCTGTGTGGGTCTGCTTCCCCTCCATGTCCCTCTCTAAGCCCTCCTGGGTCTATGCCAGTGGCCTCAGAAGGTGTGCAGGGTCCAGAGGGGCTGGGCTAGGGATTGCCCAAAGTTGGAAGGCTGGGTAGAAATGTCAGCTGAGCCCACCTCGGAGGTCCAGCCACTGAGGGTGGGGTGAATTGACCCACTCACTGCATGCTTTCCTCCTCTTCCTGTACCTTCTTTAGTAATGTGTATCTTCTAATGAACATGCTACATTTCATTATAGCCATTGTGGAAAATTAGACAATATATAAAGAATAAAATAAAGCTCTCCCATAACTCAGTCTGTCCCCAAACTTAGACACCAGTACAGAACATATGGAAGGGAGGAAAATTCATCACTGCAGCTGACTGGGGACTGCCAGACATGGTCCCAGCACCTGTGGCCACTCTTCCAGGGACCCTGTGCTCCCTGAGAGCCCCTCCCTGAAGCTGTTGGCCTTGGATTCTGAACACAGCAGTGGGAACTTTCCTGTTGCGTTGGGTATGGCGCAGGCATTCTGCCATCTTTCCTCATCTCTGTGAATTCCTCATTCATTTGAAGTGTCTCCTACAGGTAGAAATTTGGGTGGTTCCTGTGTCTGATATTCTAAGCCACATGCACTAAGGAAGCATGCCATGGGTTGGGGGGGTTGGCCTCAGTTGCTTCCATCAGCAAGCGCTCTAGTCTTCTTCTGGGGCTGCACTTGGTGGGGACATCTTGGGGGACTGGTGAGCTGCATATCCTCTCCCACCATGTAAGGCAGTTAGCTGCCGGAGGAAGGTCTGTAGCCCTTGCCCTTAAAAGCCAGGGCAGCAGCAGGAGTTTAGGGTTTGGTAAAGCAGCAGTTTTACATGGGCTGTGAAGAAAGGATTAGTCACTGAGCTGGGTGGGGTAGTGAAGAGCCATCTGGGATAGAAGACTTTGGGTTCTGCCTCGCTCTTGTACCAAATGTGTTCCAGATGGATCAAAGAAGAGAACTGTAACTAGAAGACAGCATGGAAACAGGCTTTCAGGATTGTGAGATGGGAGGGCCGTTCTAAGTATGACATAAATCTCAGAAGTTATAAAAGAGAAAACTCTGACCCTATCAAAGTCGAGATTTTCTGTCTGGCTGAAAGAAAATTAAAAAGAAAACACATTCATCCTAAGAAAAGAATATGAACATATATGGGTAGAAAAGAGGTTGATATGTTGTCATATGCAAGGAGTTCCCATGATCAATAAGAAAAGACCAGCAACCAAACACAAAAATGCCCAAAAAACAATGAATAGTTCTCAGGAAAGAAAGTAGAAAGAACTTTAAAAAATGAGAACAAAATGGTTCACTTTACAAGGAGAGAGTAAAGGTGAACCCTCTGGGAGACATGTTGCTCACCTGGCCGGATGGACAGTACACTTTTGGTCCAGGCAGGGCATATGGCATTTTCATATATTGCTTTATCCAGTAGGCACTTGGCAAAATAGTGAAGTGTTAAAATACACAGATTCTTCGACATAGCAGTTCTGCTTCTTGGAGCATTTCCTGTAGACACATTCACATCTGTGCAAGAACTGTGCAGTGCTGTCGGAACGAGCAGAAGACCAAAACCCCAAAACGCTGGTTCAGAGGAGCCATTTCAGAAGGTTCCAGTGCATGTACAGAATGGAATCGGTGCTGAAAGGCAGCGTGGTCAAATGGCTTCCGCGTTGGTCTTCCAGATGCACTGACAAAACAGTGCAGGGGAGAATGAATGCTCCTCACAGTGCAGTCCATCTCTATCAGAAGAAAGACACACAAATCCAGACTTGTACAAGCACGCATGCGGAAGGATGCTCAAAAACTGGGCAGTCACACTGTCCTTGGCTGCGTCTTCTAGGGAGACAAAGGCGTGGCTCCAGCAGAGGCTGTCAGAAAACTTGTAAGATAACAGAAAGTAGAGATAAGGAAGGAGGCTGGCTGCTATGGGGTCACATACCTTTCCTGTGCAGGCAGCAACCTTTTGGCTGAAATGACATAGTCAATGAAGACAATTTGTGCCTCCCACCCCAAAAAAAATTGTAAACAAATAAGACCAATCCAGGAAGGAGCCCCTGAGTTTGGTTCAGTGGCCTGGACCAAAAGTATACTGTCCATCAGGCTAGGTGAGCAACATGTCTCCTGGGGGTTCACCTTTACTCTCTCCTTGTAAAGTGAACCATTTTGTTCTCAGTTTTTAAAGTTCTTTCTACTCTCTTTCCCTTTGGCAAGGCTTTGGAAGTAGGGATAGGCACGTGTGGACTGTCAGAGCCATCAACTCTCATCAGTAGCCTCCGTCCACTCATTTTACAGGTAGGGAAGCTGAGGCTGCCTAGAGTCGCTTGGTCTTAGTGCAGGGCCCTGGGACTGTTCTTTGGATAGTGGACTTTGATTTAGGTGAGTCTAATCAGAAAGACAAATTCTTCCCAGTGTCCTTATAAACTCGTTGTAAATACAATCACCCTCCAAATCTACAGGGGCCGCACTCCGAGATTCCAGTGGATGCTGGCGATGGGGATCGTAGCAAACCCCCTGTGTACTGTGTTCTCCCCAGGCATGCATATCTTTAGAGATTAGGCCCAGCGAGAGATTAACAGCACCTACTAATAAAAGAACAATTGTGACATTACACTATAAAAAGTTATTTAAAGCTCTGGAATTCTTTTTTTCTGGGATTTTCTGTTCAATGTTTTTGGACTGTGGCTGACCACGGAAGGAGCAGAAGTGGTTGGGGCACACTGCATGGTAATTCCTGTCGGATGTCCACTGCACGCTCGTGTTACAGCCTGTGCCTTCTCTTTATAAGAGCTGCTTGCTCTTATAAATGGGTGAACATCTTGCTGGTAGGTCCCTCTGCCTCTCTCATTATTTCCTTAGTGGGAATTCTGAGATACTGACTCATAGCTGCCAGGCATAGGGACATTTAAAACCTTTGATTGCAGAATTACATTGTGACCAATGGTGACCAATCGTAACTGGGGCCACCATGCCCTGAATGGTGTCATCCCCAGGTGTTAGGCCTGGATGGACCCTGCTAGTGGAACTCTCACCCTGTCATAAACCATACATTACCCCTTCCCCTCCTGGACAGGCAGCAGGGGGCTGTTAGGTAGTGCTTGGGACTTGGCGTGGCTGTTTTCTGGACATGTGATATGTGCCAGGTTCCTTGGGTCTTTAGGTGAGGGCCAGTTTTCACATCTGGAGCATGGAGCAGTACCTTTTGTGCTGAAGTGCCATCAGGGGACGCTGACTTATTAGTAACAGGAATGGTGCACAGGCACTCTTTCTTTCATATGTATCCCCCTATAGTCATAAAACATAATGGAACCTTCTAGAACCTAGAACAGATGCTAACCACTTCCCCATCCTCCCCTCCCTTTCTGGCCATCTTCATTTGTGGAGTCCCTGCTGTGGCCAGCTGAGCATAGAGCAGTACCCAGATTCTGCTGGCTCCAGGGTCTCCTCCCCACCAGGGAGACACATTCCTCCTTAGAGCACCTGCAAGGGAGTGAGTTGGGGATGGAGCTAATGTCTGGGGTACTGCAGAGTGGGGTGCGAGAGGGGCCAGCTCCTACCTCCAGCATCCTGCTCTTGAGAAGGAATTTTCCAGAATGAAAGTGAGTTCTCTGCAGCTCCATGTGCTTTACTCATCCAGGTTCAGGAAGGCTGCCTGAGGTTTCTGAGCTTGTGAAGGTGACATCTGGAGAGCTCCTCACTGTCCACCCTGGGAGAGCTTGATACTCAGTGCCATTAACCCACTGGAGCGGGCAGGGCGTGTGCCAGGGCTGCTGGTGTGGACTCCTGGGAGGAAGGCCACTGAGTCTTGCTGCTCATTTGTGGGCATCCTCTGGGGGTGTTTCCCTCATCCTGGTTTTGAGCCACGTCTTAATGTTTTGAAAACTTGCACAGCTCTAGTAATTGAAAAATGCCTTCTGGTCCTGAGAGTCATGTTACATCTCCCTGTAAGGTCAGAGTGACCAGTTTAATTGAATAAAATAATTTTGGAGCCATATAGATAAGAATTAAGTAATCAGAGGAAGCAAGGATTTACCAGAAAGATGTTCATCCAAGTGTTATTTATCACGGTGAGCAGTTGGAAACAACTCAAATCCGCACACAGAACCAATTATACTCCTCCAAGTCGGTCACAGCTCTGAAAGTAGTGCTGGGCAGTGTGTGATGGGGCTGAGGGGACAGACAGTGGCTGTCATCTGAAACTGGAAGCACGCTCCACTTAACTCCCCCATCACATTGTTGGCTCTACAGCATTTCATAGGTGTGAAACCTTCTCTGGGGCCCATTTCTAGAGCTGCCTTTTCTGCAAGAATTTAATGGTAAATGCCAGCTGCAGCCAGTGCTGGGGAGGAGCAGGCAGCAGTGGACACATTTGTCTTTTGTCCACATTTCAGTCTGAAAGGGCAAGGGTGAGCTGGACCTAGGCCTTGCCAAGTGGCCTTGTGAACACTTGTGGTATGGGGCAGCCAACTTCAAATGCCACACTCCTGGGAAATGCAGACATTCCTAAGAAGTGAAAATGTGGTTTTGTTCTATAAAGGCCAGTTATAAGTTGGCTGTTATCAAGGCAGAGACCAGGAGAACTGTGACTATCTGGCAGTTTTGGGTAGACGTGGAGAGGATGGGTATTTATTTAATAATGCATTTCCTGATGGATATCAATTGCCATTTGTTATCTCATCAGCTTGTTACAAAAGCAGTTTATACCAATTTGCTATAAAAGCATCATAGCAATGTTAAAAGCTACCAAAAGTATAAAGAAGAAAGTGAAAATTAATCACAGTTGCTTACTCATTAAACCACCACGGGGATGATGATGCTGGTGTGTATTTAAGTGCAACCAAATACATCACTAAATGAACTCCTGGATGTATTGACTTTCTTCTGTTGGTTCTTCTCCTATATTTACAAGATCAGGATTACACGGTACTTTGTACTAGTTTTTAGCTTAAATTATAATGGACAAATCTCAGTATGCAGGAATAAAAGAGGACTTCTTCAATCTAGTAGAAGCCTAGTATGTAAAATCTATAGAGAGCTGCCCCCAGGATTGGGAACACAGGAAGGCTTTCTGCTGTTACCACTGTTCAGCTTTTTCACATGGAGGTTCTAGCCAGTGCAATAAGGCAGGAAAAGGAAATAAAAGGCTTATAGATTGGAAAGAAAGAAAGAAGACTCTTTATTTACAGACTACATGATTGTTTATGTCAAGCATTATGAGGAATTTGCAGAACAACTTACAGAACTAGTAAGAACGTTCTGCACGGTGGCAGGATACAAAGTCAATATACGAAAGTCAGTATTTCTTGATGGTAGCAATGAACAATTGGAAAGGAAATTTAAAAGCCACTGCAATAGCATCAAGAATGTGAGATACTTAGGGATAAATTTCACAAAAGTGTTCAAGACCTATGCGTGAAAAATTACAAATTATTGCTTGGTAAAATCAAAGAAGATCTAAAGGTGTGCAGAGATATACCATGCCCATGGATCAGAAGGCTCAAAATTGTTAAGACTTCAGTCCCCGGCCAACAAGTAAACCTCACCAGGCTTTGTTAGCATAGAGAGTGGACAGGGTGATCACAAAGTCAGATGGAAATACAGAGAACCTAAAATAACCAAAACAATTTCAAGGGAGCACACCGGAGGATTACTGCTCTCTGATTTTTAAGACTTGCCATAAATCTACAGTGATCATGGCAGGATAGTGTTGACAGAAAGATACAGATTGATGGATGCAACAGAGTTCATAAGTAAGTTAGTAAATAGACTCACACACATTTGATTTTTAATGGTGAAAAGAGGGTTTTGTCAGCAACTGGTGCAGAAACTACTGGGCATCCACCTGCAAAGAGATTAACCCTGAAAGAAGTTAGGATGAGTTAGAGATTTAAGTGTCAGACTTTAAACCATGAAGGATAAAACAAAAAAGAAAATCTTTTTTGACTTGGAGTTAGGCAAAGATTTCTTAGGCCACAAAAATGATGAGCCAGAACAGATGGAAAGCCTGATAAACCATGGTTCATTAAAATAAAACCTCATGCTGTTCAAAAGACACTGTTAAGAAAATAGAGAGGTAATAAAATGGGAATAAAACACTTGCAAAACCTATCTGATAAAGGGCTTAAATTTAGAACATGTAAAACCCAGTTACAACTCCACAATGGGAAGGGAAATGACCCTATGTAAAACTGGGCAAAAGTCTCGAACAGACATTTCACAAAAGAAGCTGTAAGAATGGCCAGTAGTCATCTGACAAGACGCTGAGTTTTCAGGGAAGAACAAATGACATCCCTGAGGAGATGCTGCCGCACAGCCACACACTGGTGAGGATGTGGAGGAGCTCACAGGTCAGAGGTGAAGACTCGTAAGGGCACAGACACTTTGGAAGACAGTTTGGCAGTTTTTAAATAAAACTGACTACACACTTGCCACAGGACACAGCAGTTCTACTTCTAAGCATTTACTCAAGAACGATGAGAACACGTCCATGCCGTCTCGGATGCGAATGTAGCCTCAGACTGGGAACAACCTCAGTGTCCCTTGATTGACTCAGGGAGAGGTGAATTGCTGTTCATCCCTACAAGAGCTGCTGCTCAGCGGTGAAAGAATTGACACCTGCAGCCCTGGGCACAATGACTAGAAGAACTAGAGTGAGCATCTCTGTGTATGTGACCTTGGAGAAAATGCAAGCCTACCAGGGCCGGGGGACAATGAGAGGGGTGGCTCAGAGGTGATGGCACTGCTGTCTGTCTTGATTGCATGGCTGTCCAGGACTACATTTGTCAAGCTCATTGAACCAGGCACTTAAGGTGCCTTTACTGTATGTAAGTGACTCCTCCATGCTCCCAACTCAATGAACAGAAGACACCATAGGCTTTCCCTACACCATTAAGTGTTCCCTTGCTCTTACTATCAATAGTTATTAATTAAATGCATAATATTCAAGTACGTGTTAGTGACTGACAGTGTTTTGTCACTCACAGCGTGCCATAACACACTCACCCAGTTCCATTACCTTTTTTCAAGGTGGTTTTGGTCTGCATGTGGTTGAGGAGCTAGGTGTGTTGTCTGTGTCCCTCTACTCCAAGGTTAAGGTGATGCTGCAAGTGCATAGAGCAAGGACGGCTTCCCAGACTGTCAGTACCAGGTGTCACACTGTCTTCTAAAGGTGTCCGTTCTGACCCCAATGTACTGAATGAGAATTGGTGCCTTGTTCAGTATACTAGCAATTGTACTGTCAGTTCGAATGGAAGGAGACAAAGAAGTCTTGGTTTCATTTGTATGTATTTAGCTGCTGGTGTCATGGGACATTACTTGTATGTTTGTCCCCACTCACACTCCCTTTAGTTGCAAGAGTGTATCCTAAGCCTTTCTGTCAGAAGTATGTCCTGTGTATTGCCTGCTTGCTCTGGTGGTTATCTCGGTTGTGTAACAACCACCCATATGGTCATAGAACTCCCAGTGTCACAAAACAGTAGCCATCTCTTGTGCTTTTGTTGGGCAGAGCTTGCTCGGACAGTCTGTCTGCTCCACATAACCTTAGGTTCAGTGGCGTGGGCCTGGTGGCTCCATTTCTAGGCTGGCTTCCATGTTGGCAGTGGGGTCCTAGGAGTCCTCAGGACTGCTTGGGTCCCCCCAGTGTGGCGTCTGGGCTTCAAGAGGGTATGTTCCACAAGACCCGGGAAGCAGGACTACGGGGTTCTGAAGCCCAGCTGAAAGCTAGCCAGGTCAAGAAGTCCCAGAGCCCGATTTGGTTAAAGGGGAAGGAACGAGGATGTCACCGTGTGATGGGCTCTTGTGTAGAAGAGCTTGTGGCCATTTTTAAACTTCTACACCTAAAGCTGTTGCTTGGGTATTTATTCATTTTTAGTTAATAAAGTTGTACGCTCACACAGTTTTTCAGAAGTAGAAGCTTCTGAAAAGAAGAGGTACACAGCCTCTTCACCATTCTCCCACATCTCCACTGCACCCCAGGTAACCCCGGAACTGTGTGATCGATAATGCTTGGACCTTGTGTGTGCATTGACATGAAGAGTCTTCAGATGGTATTGACTTCTGTGACTTGGTTTAACATAAAGGGCTCTGGCAGTATCTCTGTACCTTGCTCTCCTCACTTAGTGCTGGGTGGTGGCCACCTTCCCGTGTCAGGCTGTGTAGGCAACTCCTCCTGCCCAGGTAGGGGCAGCTTTGCAGATTTAATCAGCTCCTGGCTGGTGGGCATGGACCTGGTTTCCAGTTCACAAGCGAACCTAGACATCTTTTCTGCACGATCAGCCCTGAAGGGGACTTGCCAGGTCATCGTGTGCATGCCTGATGACTGAGATGCTACAAGACTGTCCTCTGTCTTCTCCCACTAGTGCTTAGCACCTAACACACCTCCCTTCATTTGTTAGTTTGCTCACTTGTTCCTTCATTTATTTGATGGTTGGTTCCTCTGCCCCTCTGTTCATTGGTTTGTTCCTTCATTTGTGCATTGGCTGACTAGTGTGTTCATTTGCTTATTGGTGGGCTTGTTCATTCCTTCATTTGTTGATGCAGTGGTTGGTTGTTCATTTGTTCCTTAGTTGGTTTGCTCTTTCACTTGTCTTTGTTGGCTTGACCATTTGTTTAGTGGATGGCTTGAGGGAACTGATTTGTTCCTTCATTTCTCCCTGGTTGGCTTGCTCATTCCTTTCTCCTTTTTAAGCATTGCACCATGCATCTATTTTGAGCTGAGCACTCTTCTCCTGCTCCCATGAAGGGTAACATTTGTCTCTTCTCTAAAGAGGCTCACACTTTGAGAAATGGCAGGTCCCTAGGAGCATCTCCTGCCTGCTCAGTGCTGGGAAGGGCATAGCATGAAGAGGAGACTATGGTGAAACAGAGGAAGCAGGACACCAGAATGTGGAGGGCTGTCATGATTTATGGTGGGGCAATTTGCTGCCTATGAGCTACATTAAGCAAAGGGTTCTTTTGGATGCTGCTTTGACTACGCAAAGTAATTACTGATGTGGGAGGAGCCTGGGAGTCCAACTTCAGTTCTCCTTCTACCTGCAGTTCACCTTTTCCAATTTTTTTTTTCGCTGTGTAACCCACTTCAATGCCAGCAGCCTACAGGTAGAGGCCAGGCAATGGTTCAGAGCCACAGCTTGCTCTGGTATGGGACACTGAGAGGCCCAGGGGGATGTCAAAAACTTTTTTTGGTGTTGTACCTGATGGTTGTCATAGTATCTGGGTAAGGCAGGTCCTGAGTATACCTCCTTTCCGGCAGGGAAAGCAAGGCCCAGGTTGGGGGAGCCGCTCTTGGTTTTGGGGTATATCCATGTACCTGGTTCCATTGAGCATTTCAGTAGAAGAAGGTGGCCTTTGTTGCCCGAGTGTTCTGGAATCCCTTAGGATGGTGGAGCTTAGGTCTTTCTGGAGTCTGAAATGACTCAGAGTGGGATGGCCTTAGGATATACTAACTCACAGCAGGTGCTTGCTAGAACGCTGCTGAGTGGAGCCTGCCCCCAGAGCTGCCCATGCAGGCCCTAGGTGGTCTGGGCCACTTCAAGAAGCCATTTGGCCCAGCTGGGTCACTTAGAGTCCCATTTGAAGTTGGTCCAGTTCTATAATCACCTCTTGCCCACCTCACTCCTCAGCACAACTTTGTGGCCACCTCCTAGGTGCCGGGCCTGGGCAAGGCCTGGTATGGAGAGATAAAGACAAGGTTCTTCTGCCAGGGTGATGCCAGCTGGCCTATGCTCTGGGTCCTCCCAGAAGTAGGTGGAACCCCATGGAGCACATCTGAGCAAGCGCAACCAATCAACCCTGCAGGGTGGACCCCAGCTCCTGCTGTCACTCCCCCAGCGTTCCTCCAGAACAAGGAGGTGAATCACCTTTGAGGAAACAGATTGATCCTCTGGTCTCCATCATGCTGGCAGGTCCACTCCTGGAACGAGCTGGCCTTGCTGGCAGTGCGCCTGTGCACAGAGCCCGCCTGCCCCTCTGCGATGCGCCATCTTTGGCAATTGGCTGTTGGTGTAATGTCCCTGGCAGTGTTCTGCTCTGGTCATTATTCTTTGAAGAATAACAGGATGAAAGAAACATATCTATTAATAACACAGATGGAAACAGCAATGACCAACTAAAGTAAGGAGATGCTAAGCAGATGTCGGGAGAAGCTGAACACATCCCACACTTCAGGGCCACTTGTCCTTTGGCTGGTGGTGGTTCCTCTCAGACCTCAAGGTAGAGTGTTTAGTCTGGTTTGCTGCACCCACAGCCATCAGAACAGTGGAATCTAGGCCCCCACTGTGTGGCCTGACCCTGGCCTCACTCAGCAGGAGCTGCCCTGTGGGGGTGGATTACCTGTACTTGGAACTTTCTCTGTATGGACCCAGACTCTGTATGGTGGCTTCTGTCAGTTCTCATCTGACCTATGTGTCTTCCTCCCTGTGCTTTAAGGCGTGGCCCAGGTCCCCTTCTGCAGGAATCCTTTGTATGTGTCCTGCTCATATCAACCCGACCCTCCATGGAATCCATGCTGTTGGCACTGTTTTTTTTCAAATAACCGTATATGTATGTCACAGGTGATCTTTCTATCAGGCAGTGCCTCCAGCGGGTAAGTAGGTGATTGTGTTAGGGGCAGGAGCACTGTTGCAGCAGCTACCTTGCCAACACCTGGCCTCAGTGTGTGGGGTGGTGCAGAAGCAACAGGTGTCCGTCCCTCAGGTTATCCTCAATGAGGAGTGGGAGATGAGTAGTCAGAGCCTAGGGGAGCATCTTTGAGACAGGTCCCACCTCTGTGCCGGAAGGGTGGAATTTACCTTTCCACTATGGCCCTCTCCATTGTAATGTGTTCCCAAGTGAAGGGGTGACTCCCTTCCCTGACTTCAGTTAGACTTTCCCATAAAATCACCCACTGGGACATCATAGTCAATAGTTTTACAGAGCCCTTGACTTTCTGGCCCAGAAAGGAGTGCCTTTGAGCTGGGAGAGGAAGAACCAGGCTTTTGGATCAGGATGGACACATGGGCATATGGATGAAAGAAATGGAAGAAGGGAGAGAAGAAAGGATTCAAGGATGGGTGATGAATGGAAGAGTGAAAAAGGAAGGGTGGTTGGGAAATGACTATGGATAGATGGGTGGGTGGATGGATGGATGGATGGATTGGTTGGAGGCTGGATGATTGGGTGGAGGATTGATGAAAGGTGGATATTGGATGGATGAGGGGATGATGGAAGGATGGTTGACTGGGTGGATGGATGTATGAAAGAAATGGATACAGGAGGATATATGATTAATGGAAGGAGTTTAAAAAGGAAGAATGGCTGAATAATGACTTCATGGTTGGATGGTGAGATGGATGGATGGATGGATGGGTGGATGGCTGGGTGGATGAGTGGATGGATGGATGAATGGATGGGTGGATGGATAAATGAGTATGTGAATGAAGGAAGGAATACCATCAACTTAAAGATTCACTTGACAAACTTCAGCTTCTTAAAGATTTAGGCACCAACCATTCACCTTACCTTGGAAGGCCTCACTTTTCCTTTCAGACCAAAGGTGAAGTACTGTACTGTGTGTGTCTTGGCCCCCTGGCAACCACATCCAAGAGCAGAGGCAGACTTCACTCAGACCAGTGCCCTCTAAGGGAGGCCTTCCTGCAGATGACAACCGTGTGCATCCAGCAGCAGCAGCCTAGATGGTGTTGTCATTCCAAGGCAGCTCAAGACAGACCATACAGTAACCACTGCCCAGCCCCCACCACCGTCAAGGCCTGGTGGGACCCTGCCTGACTTTGGGTGTGGCCTGCAGTTGTGACACTTTATAGAAATACTGTGCAAACAAGAGGGCTGTGTTTGTAGAATGCTTTCTTGATTGATGAGAAACTGTACTTTGATATGGTAGAAGTAAGATAAGAGAGATATTTCTGCCCAGAACAAGGCTCTCCGAAGTCCCTAACATGTAATGAGGAACAATTCCTCTCCTCCCTGGAGTGAGCCTCACCTTGCCCTTGTCACTGTCCAGTGCTCTCCTGAGTCACTCCCCATGAGGAGTGGGGGCTCACAGCAACTATTTGCTCCTTTCTTGAGAATTATCCTACCAGCTTCTTCCCAGTGGTGTGGAAGAAGACTTCCAACACATGACTTTTGAACCTTGGCAAGACCTTGGGCACCATCCCCAACCTGTCACCGTTTCCTCACATACACATGAAGGGATGACCGAGGACCATGGGAGGTGAGGGAGTTGGGCATGTGGACGCTCAGTGGATGCTAAGAGCCTGCATTGCCCCCTTCCCAGGATAGGCACTTGCTTGCAGCCCCAGGGTGTGCAGCCCTTTGGGTCAGGGTGTCAGTTGGTCTGGCCCAGTGGAGCATCTTCTCTGCATCCGTGGCCCTCCATCATGTTTGCATCCTGGCTGCTGTCACTCTTGCAGTCAATGACAGAGAGCCATGCCTGCTGTGCTGTTGGGCAGCTGCACTGCCCACAACCATAGCCCACGTGGTCCCATGGGACTCACCCTCTTGGGCAAAGACAAGAGCAAGGCAACAAAATGAACTTGGCAGTTGCTGGGAGGGAAACACCAGGAGCCCTGAGTAAGGGAGTGGAGTCCCAAGTGGTGGAACCACACAGCCTCTGCAGTGAGTGGTTTTTCTGAGGCAGAGCCTGCTCCTTCTTCCCAGGCCCTGGCAAGAAGGAACAGGGATAAGGTCTGCTGGTGTCTCCCACTGCCAAGTGGTGGGGTGTGGATGTGTGCAGTGCTTGCTTCCTAGAGGCTGATAGGGCTCACAGGTAGCAGAGCCCTGCAGGCTGGTCCTGACTCTTGTTTATCACTTGGAAAGGGGACACGCCACTTCTGCCCACTGTTTTCCCAAGTGCCCTTTAGGCCTTCGTTTCTAAACAAGGCTTCATGAATTTGGAACCTCCTCTTGTCTGCCAGTCACCTTTAAGCCAATACCATGACACCATGACTAGGAGGCTGATGGCACCATTGTTTTCTTCCCGTCTACAGCCTCCTGGTCATGTCCCTCTGACTATAACCTGCTCCTCTCAGTGCCTCACTGCCCCTGCCCTGTGGGATTGGTGGAGGGTGCTGGGAGGTACCAAATATGCCTGGTGGTCAGACCTCAGGCTAGTGCACTTGAGCTAACGCTGCCTCCATGGGCTGGGCACTGGGCTCCCGCTGGCCCCTCCTTTCAGCATATCCCTTTCACAGAGAGGGAGCCTCCAGGCTGTGCCCAGGGCCCTGGGGCTTACACTGATCTGAGATTAAAGCTAATCCACTGAACCCCAAACCCTGCTGCTTTCCAACACCCCAGGGACATGACTAGGCTGAGTTAGGCAGGCTGGTGCTCTGCGGGGGTGGGGGGAGGTGGACAGTCAGTAAAGGAGACATTGCCCCCAAATGGTTTGCACAGAGAATCCTGTAACAAGTGCCATGGGAGCATGCCGCTGGCTCCTTCAGCAAGGACATCATCAGGAAGCATTTGGTGGGTCCCTAAGAGCTCTAGGTGAAGCAGAAGCAGCAGAGCAGAAGCAGTTAATAAGCACAGCGTTACTGGGCACTGCCGAGGTTGAGGGTAGAGCCCCAGGTTGGGCTGATGGACCGGTTTCCTCACGTGGCTCAGGTGAGAGGTCAGGATGTGGGTTTAGCGCATGCTCAGAAGGCTGTGTGGACAAGTAAGCCCACAGGTGGTCAGAGACCACTGGGGGTGGAGGGATGGTGGATGTCCACCCTCAGGCGGGCCCTTATATCCATTCCTACCTGGGACTGTCCACATCCCATAGATTGGGACATGACCCAGGCCTACAGCATGGAGGGGATAAGCCAGGTTCAAGGGAGTCCAGCTGACCCCACGGCTGTGCTATGCCCTGCCCTGTTCGTTCTGGGGGTACAAGCCAGTTTGTAGTGGCCAGGGGCTAGAGGACGAGTGTGATTGTGCTGTCCAGTGCATCATGGTGGGGCCTTAGAAGCTGTGGCCCTCCTGTGGAGATAGAATGGCCAGCTCGGGGCTCCTGGGAAGTGCAGTTGGTGTAGGGCTGGGATGCCAGGTAGAGGAGCCGCACATTGGTGGGAGCAGAAGTTCCAGAAGAGTTTTCGGTGGGCACAGGGACCTGTGTTCTGGTGTGGCAGTGGGCTTGGCAAAGGGACTATGTATGTCCCCATACATAGTCCTGGGGACAGTGGGAGAGGGAAGGAGGCCTGCCTGCCCTTGGGATGGCTGTTTGGTGTTGTCTGCTTGCAGCCAACCCTGCCCTCTTTTTCCCATTGTCTTGTCACTGAAGAAGAATTTCAGGGGAGGCTCAAAAGTGCTATTTGTTTTCCAGCCTGCTGGTTGATCTGGATGAGACCATGGTCTATAGTGAGGACCTCTGGGAGGGGCCCAGCACACCCCTGGTGACACCGTCCCTCTTGGCTGGGCCCTCAGTCCCACCCAGGAAGTGCAGGAGGGAGCCAGGAAGCAAGGGGGAAGATAGCCACCCCTGCCCATGAGACCTGCAGACCCTTGACAACTGCATGATCTTGGGCTGGTCACTGTCCCTCTACCCTTATTTGCTCTTGCAGGACAAAGGTTCTCAGCCCAGGTTCTGTTAGGGACTCCTTCTGCCTCCAGAATTAGTCCCTCAAACCTGAAGACCTAACCCTTGCTGGATATTTACAGGGCTTGTAAACTTTCTCTTGAAGATGGTGTTGACTTTGCAGCTCGCAAGACTCTCATTTCAAAACTTCTCTCTCCATCTCTCTATGTCTCTTTCTCTTGACCTTTGTCTATCTCTCTCCTCTGTGTCTCTGTGGCTGCCTCTTTCTCTTGATCTGTCTCTCTCTCTTTCTCTAGTTGGCTCACTCTATCATGCTTGTCTTTCTCACTCCACTCTCCCAACAGCCATTTGGCAGACTTTGGCCCTGGCCTGGGTGTCTGGAGACCCAGGTGGTTTTGGGAGATGGCTGTGGAATTCCACAGTGAGGCAGGACTGCCTTCCTATTCTGCTGGGAGGCCTGGAACCCTCCCATCTCACTGCAGGCGGTATCCTTCCCCTAGGGGCGCTTGGGACTGGAGCCATGGGTCTAACCTTAACCCAGCCACTCTGCTCTGCCTGGTACCTAGGATCTAGTGTTCTGTGTGACCAGAGGGCCACAGTGACTTTTAACAGTGGTAGGTGGCTATGTGGCTGGGGCAATGCGTGGGCAGAGAGAGGACCAGACCAGCTCCCATGTTTCCCCAGAGATCCCAACTCATGGGATCCAGGGACCAGACCAGGTCCTGGGGGATAGGCGATGAGCATTTAATGAGATAGAGGTGACATTAGTGCCCCACCTTATTCCTTCGAGTGGGTGTGGTTTGGTCTGGGGAGGACTGGCGTCCCAGAGCAGGGTCCTAGAGCTCAGGGTTCCAGCACAGGGTTCTAGAGATTGGGCAGGTGGAGGAGAAGGCACTGCTCGGTTGTAAAGTGGTGGGCGGCCAGGGACTGCTTGGGTTCAGGTGACACAGGGATAGGGGCCTGAGGAGAGATTACCCCCTTGCTGGGATGACACTCTTGAGTGACCTGGCAGAATTCCAGACCATATCAAGGATTTCAGGAGAGAAAGAGCAGGCCCTGATAGATCACAGATCCCAAACAGAACCTTCTGGAAAAGCCCATGTCAGGCAGGGACAGGTAGCTGGGTTCAGAGGAATCTGTATCCTATGACATGCTTAAGAAAATGTGTAGTTTATTTGGGGGAAAAAGGAGCTGAATTGGAGCAAGGGCCCAGTGACGAGGGGGACTTGTCAGGGACTCACGTTGCTTCTTTTCTGGGCAGAGGGAGCAGGTGGTAACTCTTGAAGTCACAGCTTGCCATTGCTCTGAGAGTGAAGTCCAACGGGGTGTGGAACACAGCACACCAACAGGAGATGGGTTTTGTTGTTGTTTGTTTTTCTTTTGCAAAAGTAGAACAGCAGTAAACTTGTGCTTATTCCCTCTCCTGGCCTGCCTTGTAATAGCTGTGGGCTCACTCACTAAGTCATTGAACAAGCATAGCTAAGTGCTGGCCAGGCTCTGGCCTTGCCCAGCACAGGATAGCCCCACCTTTTCTCCCACTCCTATTTTCTGATCCCTTCTTTCTCAGTGCCCACCCCCTGCTGTTGAGGGTGAATAATTAAGTCCTGGAAGCAACTCCATTGCATCCCAACAGGCCCTCAGAGCTCTGGTGGCCCTCCTGGCTGTGAGTGGCTTTTGTTCCAGTGCTTCCCTGTACTGCTAGGAAGGTGAGGTGCTGAATCAGCACTTGGCAGGTCTCCTCCACTCCCCCAAGTGTTTCCATTCCTTGGGATGGACACCCCTCACCCCCACCCCAGGGCAATCTCTCTGATGGGTAGAACCTAGTTTGCATCTCTAATCCTTACCACAAAATCTAGGAAGTTTTAGCTACCTAGGCTGCAGAGCGGGAGGAGGCTGGGCCATGCTGGAGTGAGCCACGTAGGGCAAGTGTCCCCTTTCTGGGGACTGATTTGTCCCAGAGGTGGAACAGCCTATGAGCAGAGCAATGGAACTTTTGCTTCACGAAGACTCTGATGATGGCCAGTGTGGGAACCTACGAGCAGCACATCATGAGCCTTAATGCTGGGGTTGGGAGGTGTGAAGATCACATGGGCAGTGCCATTTCTGTTCTCTCCAAGACCCTGGGCCCCTCAGTCTAGGAGCAGGGAGCAAACAGAAGGGAGCCACGTCTGTTGGGTTGGAAGTGCTAGGAATTGCCGCAGGTTGTCTCTGGCTGCTTTCTGTAGCTTCTCTCACTGGCCTCTCTGCCACAATCTTGCTTCTTTAGGGTGGCACCTTCTCAGTCACATCTACCTGTCCCCACAGGTGGTGCTGTTTTTGAGCGGTAGGCTCAACCTGGAAGAGCCAGGAGAGCTCCTGAGACTCCACTCCTCACACTTTGTTTAGGCTTACCACTTATTGCTCTCCTGGCCAGTGGGAGGGTGGCGTTGGGTCTGGGAAAGGTCTAGTGACCTTTTTAACTTGCTGCAGTGCAGGTTGGTGAATGTACCGAGAAGGCTGCAGGAAAATAGCTCTCTGCCTTCACAAATGGAGAAAACAGGCTGTGGTCTGGGAAGAGCATCGTACGCTTGCTGTGATGTGGGTCCAGGAAACCCCGCCAGGATCCCTGATACCTTCCCCAGGCTGCTGCCAGCCTTGGAGCTGAGTCTCTGGGATGACCCAGGGCTCAGTGTTGTGTCATTCTGGGAAGGTGTGCTGGCAACTGGCACGGCTGTCTCTTCCCACGACTGGGGCCAGGCCTGGGGCTGTGCCGCGTGTCCTCTTCAGCCCCGGAACTGAGTGTTGATTCTGATGTCCTGTGGATGAGGGCCAGCGAGGGCTTTGTCACTGGTGCAGAGTATCTCAGAGGGGACACAGATCTGTGGCATAACAAAATAGGCAAGGGACTGACACACTGCATGGGTCTGGACCCTGGGTTGTGGCCAAGGGCCACCAGTGAAATCAGAGGTCATGGGAGGCAGCAGTTGTGAAATGAGCAGAGGCCAGCCTGGACCAATAGTGGGCTGGTTGCCCTCGCTGTGCCCTGCTGCCACCTGAAATGGCTTCTGCACGAACACAGGAAGTCCTTACAGTCCTGATTAAATGACAGAGGAGGCAGCAAGGCCAGCTGGGCCCTCAGAACTCTCGAGTCTGGGACATGTGTCGCATTGCTGAGAACCGTGGAGCTGGGGAGGTGCTTTGTGATGGGATGAACAGCTCCACATGGCTTCTCTCGAGGTCCCCTTCAGGGCCTGGCACAGTCCCCGTGCACTGTTTCCAAACTGGATGCCTGGCCTGATGTCCGCTCCCCTTTCAGGACTGCCTCCTGGGACACGGGGTCTTTTGCCCACGGCTCTCCTGTTAAGGACTTTCCTAGATCAGTAGGGAGGCTGCGTGGCTGACTCAGCCCTCTTTCTGGGGCTGTGCTGGGGCTCCAGGTGCAGCTGTAGCTGCCGCAGGAGTCCTCAGAAGCCAGCCAAGAGGAAGCCAGCGTGGCCAGCCTCTATTACTCCCTTCTTTGAAAAGTGGTACTTTCTTCCTGAGTGAGAAAGTACCTGGGGAGGACTGCAAGGAGTTGGTGAACTGAGTACTTTCGGAGGGACAGAGACACAAGGGGTGAGCCTGCTTCAGCCATCTGCCACACCCAGAAGTGGGCACTGACTTTAGTACATCTGTCAGAATTGACTCCAAACGGGTGTAAGGATTAGCATATCGTGTGGATGTCTTTCTCAGGCATGACTTGATCCCGCTGTCCATGCAGCATGGCAGGAGTCTGGCTCTGCACTCTCAGCTGGGCACTCACCACAACCTGAGAAATGGCTGCCTGTCCTGCCAGACTCATGTTCTGTGTATGACACCGGCTTTTTAGGAAGAGTGACTGCTCTTTCCTAAAGGCAAAGCCCCAGGATGGAGCGTCGCTGACCTGGCCTGGTCATCTGGTCAGGTTGCATCATGCTTTGATTGCTAGTAGAGAGGACATGGCCAGCCTCACTCCTTGGTGGGCAGGTGGATGCTGACAGTTCGTTCTCAAGGTGCCCGGGGGCACCTCAGCCACTCCGTTGTTCTGTGACTGTGACACCAAGTTAGAGTTCATTCTGTGTCTGTCCATGCAGGCACTTCCTGTGTAGTAATGAATTGAACTTCCACTGGAAACCATGTTGTTTGGGACAGGTCATTGACCCCCAAGCTCCAGTGATGCGAGGGAAGGAGGTGCTGGCAGAGGGAACATGTTTTCTGTTGGGAGAGGCAAGTGCTGTGGTGTCAGTGGTCAAACCCTCAGCTGCTCCCTGAGGGTCTCCCAAGCTCCTGGAGGAAGGAGGGTCAGGAACATACTGGAAGGGATTTGGGGGCCTGCTTCCCTCTTGTCCTGGGTGTCCAGGTGTACATCTTCTGGGGGCAGATGGAAACAGGGTATTTGCTGTAGACTATTGTGGGGAATTGCCTTTTACTTGGACCATGAATGGGACAAAATGTGCCAGTGGCCGTGGAGACTCAGGAAGCATCTGTAGTCCAGAAGTTGCACAGTGATTTCTCAAGCTGCCGGTTGCTTGTCTCAAATCACAGCACTGCAAAGACAGTCCTGGTAACTTGTGTTTGGGGAACAGACATGTCTGCTGCTGGTGCATGGAGGTGCCTGGGTTGCGGGGACTGTGCAGCTCTGGCCAGCTTAGGATTTAGGGGAAAGAGCCAATCCAGTGCCAAGTGAGGAGGCGTGGTCATCAGAGGGGCAAGTGGGGGGCTGCTCCGGGTGCATGGCTGTTCTCAGGAATCGGATGGGAATGTCTTGCACGGTGTGATATTCCTGGCCCTGGGCTGCTCCCCAGCCTCTTCTGAGCATTAGAAGTTTATGGCTATGAAAGACTGCAGGGATGAAGGCTGGTTTCAGTCACCTAAAACCCTCCTCCTCCTCCTCCTCCTCCTCTCCCTGGGTGTCCCTGCAATACTCCTGCCCTCTCCGTGGCTGACCTCAGCTCCCCTGTCATTTCAGCTCAGCCAGCAGATCTCCTGAAGGTTCTTGATTTTCACAACTTACCCGATGGGATAACAAAGACCACAGGTTTTTGTGCGACACGACGATCTTCCAAAGGCCCGGATGTTGCCTACCGAGTCACCAAAGATGCACAGCTCAGCGCACCCACCAAGCAGCTGTACCCTGGTAAGAGCTGTGTGTTCCTATTGTGGGTAGTGGGTTTTAGTGGGTGGCGCAGAAGCCTGCATGGTGGCAAGGTTTCCTAGAGCCCTTCTTAGGAGCCCAGTTTGATTTCACTATTGTGAAAGCACAGCTCTGAGCAGCTGTCACCACCCTCCACCAAAGGTGTATGCATGAGGCCTTTGAGGCTCAAGCAGGTGTGTCTCCAGCATAGACAGGGTACCAGAACCCAAGTGCAAAAGGATGGATGGTCCCTAGGGGCCAAGGTGCAGGGAAAGCTAAGGTCATGGGAAAGGAAGTGCTTGTAGACGGGAGCTTAATTGGGGGCAGTGACATTAAGAGACACATGAATCAAACCACAGCTTGCTGCTAGAGGCTCCTAATGAGAACATATTGCCAAGCACCAGAGCTCCGCGTTTAATTATGTACCCAGAGGGGGAGCTACACAACTGATGAGGCAGCATCCAAGTTGTCCCTGTCACCAGCCATGGGGCAGTTCCTGTCCTCCCTGCTCACCAGAGTTAATTAAACCCTCCAGGCTTATCTGGACATGTGTAAACAGGCTGATGATCGATTCTCTTTTCCCCTGTCTTGGGGAGGTGCAGCCTTGGAGCCTGAAGTGAGCCATTTTCTGATTTAGATAAGAGGAACCAGGGCCCTCGGGCAGATAAAGTCACCTTGTGCAATGTGTTGAAATTGCTAGAGACTGTGCTCCATCTTTTCAGTGACCTGGATGTGACCTCAGCATTGGATCAGAATTGGGGCAGTTTTAACGAGGAGTGCTGTTCTCCGTGAGCTTTGTGTCTCTGCTGCATCCCTAAAGGACACTTGCTGACTGTGTTTCTGCTAACTCTGGCCTTTCCCTCTCTCTGCTTTATCCTCACTACTTCCTAGCCTCCCTTCAAATTCATCGTGACTTTAGGAAACTGAGGGAGACCCTGGACCCTTCTGTCCAAGAGGTCATTTTGGATGGAGATGGTGACTCAGGCATCATGTCTCTGCCTTGTAGTTGGGCAGAGATGAGGGGGAGGCAGCTGGACTTTGAAGCCTGGGGTCTCTAAAGACCCTTGGGTGCAGCGCTGTGCTGGATCTCGGACGCCCAATCTGGACAACGCTTAACTCATCGGTAAAGACAGACATCACCTCACGACCCCCATGATATCAGAGGGTGACCTGTCCCTCCTCGTGGGGAGCTGCAGGACTCCACTTTTCATGGTGCTTCTTGTCCTTTTGGGGAGAGCGTGTCTTTTGGAGTGACCCCTGGAATGCTCACTCCATCCCCGTAGCCCAGGACCTGGGGTGACTAGGAGGCCTATGCCTAGGGAAGGGGGGCTGGCTGAGGGCTGAGGACATGCTGGCCTGAGCTCTGGGATGGACACCCACTGAGCAGCTCAGAGGGGTCCTGACTGCTGACCCATGTTCGGCTGGCTGTGAAAAAGGGCTCCCATCCTGGGGGTTCATCTTTAGCCAGTGTGCTGACAATTAATCTTATCATTGTCGCCCAATTCTGAGCCACTGGCAGAACCAATTAACTACGATTTGTGCCTATAAACTCTCCTTCCCCTGGATTACTTTCCCATAAGACATATCATAGGATTTTAGGAATACAGCTAAATTACTGCAAATCTAGGATGGATTCCTAGACAGTATGGTAGGAAATGTTTGCTTGCTCTTTCTTTTAGCCAGGGTCTTGCTATTTAGGTTAGGCTGGCCTGGAACTCGTGATCTCCTGCCTCTGCCTGCCAAGTGCTCGAACTATAGATAAGTGCCACCATGTCAGCTGGGAATTTTTTTTTTTAAACTTGTGTTTTTTCTAATTCTCACATTAGTAATTTGGTTAGACATTCAGAGAATTGCAGTTGCTCTTACAGCACCTCCTGGTAGTCTTTAGGCTGTAGAGTAGAGTGGGTCTGTATGGCACACAGCAATGGCCCCATTAATGGTTGCTGGAGGTTGTTCAAGTGACTAGGGAGGAATTTCTGGGAAGTCCCTTTCTCAGGCCCCGAGTGTTCAGTACCGGAAGCTGTTCTGGGACATCATTGCACATGAGTATGACACGAAGCAGTGTATATCAAAGCAGGTGAATCAACCTAGATTCTCTCTTCTGCTTGTGACCCCTGAATAAGCTGCCATCTGTCCTCTTTGCTTTGACTCCCTTCTGCTGCTGAGATCAGGACCATCCTCAGGGGTGGGGCCTGGAAGTCACTTGAGGTTTTCTGGCTAGCAAGTGCTCAGAGGACAGGTCAAACCCTGAGAAGCGGCTGCTTCTACAGGAGTGTTGTGGTCCTGTGCCAGCCATCATGGTGGCCTGTGTAAGAGTGAGAGGAGGCTGGGCACTGTGCTGTGCTGTCTCTGGGCACACGGTGTCTGCTGGGCAGCAGAGGCTGTGCCTGCAGGCAGCTGCACAGAAAGGGCTGGGGTGTCCAGGTGGCTGCAGTGAGGCCAGGGCCATTGTGACACCTGTAAGTGAGTCTCCACGCCAGGGAGGTCCCCTGAGTCCTCCCCAGTGGGCTGCCCTACCCCCCCCCCTCAGCAGGCCATGTGGCTCTGGATCCTGGGGGCTGGGCTGTGCTGTGCTTGGCCGTGAACTTGGGGCCTTGCCATTCTCTGCCTGCAGTGGAGGTGTCATGTCAAGGTAAGACTGGCCAAGTCCTAGAAGAAGCTGGCCACGGGACCGTCCCTGAATGCAGATGGCAAGACCTTCCTTCATGGGTGCCTCCTGTGTCCAACTAGCCAATGCCATTGCTTGTAATGTGCCATTCATCTGAACCATCCTCTCTGAAGACCAGAAGGAGGCAGCTGTCCTGAGTCCACTGTGGCATGACTGGGTCCCCAGCGTCACTTTGGGAGCAAAGGCCCTTGCCTTCCCAGTTTTGTGCTGTGCACCTGGTCCTTTCTCCATCTGGCCCTCTCTCGGGATCCCTTCCTTACACCCCTGGTCTGAGGAGGCCTCTGAAGTACCCATCCTGTTCAGGAACCAAGGCAGAGTTGGATGGACACCACTGGCTTTGAAGCTTTCATCCCTCCCCACTCTGCCAGCACCTGTTTTCACTTTAAGCCTCCCGCAGCAGGACCCAGGCTCCAGAGCCAGCCTCTGTCCAGCAAAATCACCTGCAGCCAATCGCTGTCACTTCTAGAGCCCACTGGCTGAGGTCTTGGATACCACCAGTCCACTCTCAGCTATGGAAACTCGGCATGTCTCTTCTGAGTGCCAGCCTTGGGTCACAGTGTCATGGATGGAAGGCAGGGATATAAGCTGAGGAGGTGAGAGGGAAGAGGGGGTGTGACCCCAAGCCCTGGGGTCTGCATCCATCCATGAACAGAGTCATCTCCTACTCTGTATTTCCCCATATGGTCAGCGGTGAGGCCCCTGGTTGAGGGGTGGCCTCAAATTGAGAGTTGAGATTGGTGATCTCCTGTCCTCCCTCACCTTGGCTCCCAGGTTTTTTCTGGGAAAGGCAGCTCCAGGCACCCTAACCACTAACAGTGATGAATTCAGGAAGGCCTGGGGGCCCCAGGACATCATATGCTGCTGGAGGAGACAGAGGGCAGCTGCTCTTCCAAGCCCATCACTCCCATGCCTAAATCTGGGACTGAGGAACCTTGTGGTCAGGACCATGAAAGTGAGAGGATTTCCTTAGCCTGGCTCTTCAGATGCCCTTGGGCTCTGGAACCTCATCCTGGGCCACCTGAGCCATAATGGGCCACTGAATTGTCACCTCCCTGGTTTGTGGCCAGCTGTCCAGTGTTTAGTCAGACTCTCCAGTCTCTTCCTCCTCTTGCTTCTGTCTTCATCCCCGGCTCTCTGCCCTTTTGCAGTTATTTAATTAACTTACTTGTTATTGCTTCTGTCCCCTATGGAAGGGTCATTTCCTGAGGGTGGGGATCACATCTGTCCCTTGATGGACTCTCTGTGGAGCCTTCTTGCACATAGTAAGGGGGGTATCAATCGCAGCTTGATCACATGGTGAAATCAAGTGATCAGTCGCTATATTTGACCACTGTTGTCTTAGAAAGATAAAGTTCTATGGCCAGTGCATTTATTAGCCTCCTACCGTAGTCCTAAAATGGTCTAGGCCCTTTGGGCATTAGCCACAGGGAAGCAGAGATAGTCTAAGGCAGGTGTTGGCCCTGGGCTGAGCTCTACCCTCCATGGTGACTTTCCTGGGAAATGAAATACGAAGTGTTGGACAGTGGACTCACTTCTCCCCGCCCGCCCAACAGTCTAGATTACAAAACGTGTGTCAGACTGGCTCGTGTCATGATGAGAATGGACCATCTGAGAGTGACAATAAATCCATTGTTATTTTGCCAGAAGAGAGATTAATGTTAGACATAATTTATCTTTTCAGGTTTTATCTGAGCTGAGAAAATTTGTTACCATAGAGATTTTAAAAGTAGAGAACGAGCATTTTAATGAGTTGGAAGGGATGGAGGTTCATGATCCTCAGCTGTGTGCCATGCAAGAGAAAGCAGACACCCTCATTTCCCTTTTTCTCGCCATTTTCAGACAGTAACGATTGGGAGGGATGCAGAGCCCTGAGTGGGGACAGGAGGCAGGTGGCTTTCAAATGACAGTGAGGAAGCTGCTGACCCAGATCGTATTGCACAGTCTGCCCAGAAGCTGCCTCAGGTCCAGCACCCGCAGGGCCCCTCAGTGCTGCTCACTCCTGGAACAAGACGCTGCCCGGCCCTGCTGCAGGCCTGGCAGTGGCCATGCACAGCTGGCTTCACTGCCTGCCCAGTATCAGCTGAGGTCATGCTGTCCAGTCCCCCTACCCCCATCCCACTCCCCAATGGACCGTGTGGCAGTGGTGACCTCATAAATCTCTTCCCCAGTGGCTTCCTATGGTGAAGTGGAAGGTGGCCCATGGGTCCCATAGTGACACCTGCCTCTCCTAGATGGTCACACTGACCACCACCACCTTCTACTAGAGCTGTCTCCCTGCATAGTGGCCCGGGCTCATAGGGGAACTGGTCGTGGTGCCATGCACAGCAAACAAATCCCGTGTGTCCAGCCCTGTCCCACAGGTGCCTGATCCCTGTCTGGGAAGCCTGGCTGTTTCCCATTGGACTCTTAGGGACCCTGGGGAGGGATTGAGACCTTTCCCACACACACCGGGCGGTTCTTCCACCTGCCTCCCACCAACCACATCATGCTCTGCGCCAGCCTTTGGGGCCTCGTTGGTTTCAATGTCTAGAGCAGCTGTGACCCCTGGGGACTCTCTGTAAGTGTCGTACAAAGGAAGCGGAGGCTGCAGCAGGCGGGTGTCTCCTACTCGGGGGAGGTCTTAGATACTCATGGCATGGTGTCCTTTGCCATACGGAATCCCTAGCACTGTGCCTGCAGCATGTGATTTTGTCAGCAGAGGGCTCTCCTGGATAGCTTTGCATGGGAGCTGCTGTGGTCCACATCCAATACCCGGCAGCAGTGAGTGGCCTTCTGGGCCAACTGGTTGACCTCATTCCACTTCTAAAAAAAGAGGTGGGGTGAGCAATGGAGTCTTGCTTTGTCCCAGCCTATAAACCCAGCCCTCTGGCAGCTTAGCAGCAGGTTCCTGCCCATCTCCTTCAGCCAGCCTGTCCATGCTGACACCTCGCTGGGGTGCCACTCCCTCTGCGGGGTCTGAGAGGCTGACTGACGGTGCAGCTGTGCCTCTGTGGACGAGCTGTGCGCTCCCCAGGAGCCCCAGGCTGTTGGCAGGGTTGTAGACCACGGGCCGTGGGAGAACTCTGACTTTACTACCAGGATTGATGGAGAGGAGGAGGCCAAGGGTTAGATGGGGAGGGCTTAGGGTTCCTTGAGAGGCCAGCCTGGGTCTGGCCGGTGTTGTAAGGGACAGCCCCCAGGAATTTGTTTTTCTTAAAAATTTAAGTTTGAAGTCTTTTGATTTATCTCTATTTTTTAATTAGATTTGTTTATTAACCAGGAAATCTCAAAAAGTGCAATTCCAGTCATGGTCCCAGATATGTCCCCCAACTCCCCGCAGTGGGTGCTGAATGAGACATACTGTGCTGTGCACTGTGGAGGGTACAGAGATGCATCACAAGCAGCCCTGTCCAGCCCAGCTCACCAGGGGCAGTCCTGGTTAGGATTCACACACAACCGCAAGGAGGTGTTGGAGCATCAGAGGGGTCTTTGAGGTCCCCGTGGAAGGATCACTCAGGTCTCATGGAAGGAGCCTGCATTTGGACTGAGACTTGAAGGGGCAGCTTGGCTGTGTGGTGATGGAGAAGGGCTTCAGGAAGGGTTTGATGAAAGGGTTTGATGAAAGGGTATATATGCTGCAGATGGCTGTGTGTCATCACACACAGCAGAGGCCACCAGGTCCCTGAGTTGGTTTGTTTGCAGACAGTTGTGGCTGAGCATGGTTGGGGCCCCCAGCTGCCTTCTCATCTCTGTCCTCTGTCCCAGCATCTGCGTTTCCTGAGGACTTCTCCATCCTGACCACTGTGAAAGCCAAGAAAGGCAGCCAGGCCTTCCTGGTCTCCATCTACAATGAGCAGGGCATCCAGCAGGTTGGCCTGGAGATGGGCCGCTCTCCTGTCTTCCTCTATGAGGACCACACAGGGAAGCCTGGGCCTGAAGACTATCCCCTCTTCCGGGGCATCAACCTGTCAGATGGCAAGTAAGTGGCCACAGAGGGCAGTTCCCTTCTTTCCTGATAGGGGTAGGGGAAGCAGACTGACCACCCTGGCTAGATGGGGCCATGTGGCAGGATATGCAGTGGGATGCCTTCATGTTGGGCACCAGTGCAGGACAGAGCGCTGGGCTTGGAGTGCCAGGGCCTAGGTTGTCATCTTAGTTTCTCCTCTAGGGCTTGGGGGAGTCCTTGCTCTTCCCTGGGCCCCCAAATCTCCTTGTAAAATACACTAAATGCACCAGATGCTGGCCCCAGTATGAGAGGGACATAGAAGACTTGTTCCAAAAGGATTTAACTGTGTCCTTCCCGGATGTTGACATACTCCATCCGCGAGGTGATGGTTTAAGTCAAAGAAAAGGCAGGTCTTGTCAGCATTCTCTGTTGGGGGTTTGAGAGGTGCCTCTTGTGTGGCTAATGTGTCCGAGTCCATGTAACAGCCTTGGAGACCTTTGGGACATGGTCCCCGTGTTCTCCAGTAAGACTTTCGTGTAGTCATTGAATCCATCCCTGTTCATCAAAATGTGGTTCCTGCAATTGGCCACTGAGCTTCAGATGCTATGTATAAGACTGGGACTCCTGTGCTGAGGTCACACTGTGACTGCAGCCTCCACACTAGGCCAGTGAGCCCTGGAGTGTCCTGGGCCTGCTGAGTCCCCGAGCTCATTCTTTCCCTCGGGCGTCCTGATGAACTCATGGACTTTGGGCAAATGTCCTCTTGCCTGACAGATAAGAATTCTGTGGTTCTGAGAAGCTGAGTGTGGCTCTCAGGATGTCATGTGGTGTTACTGGGATTTGCATCTAAAAATGTGATTCCGAGGCTTAGCCCTGCAAAGACCCCACTGTGACCATGAGGGACATGGCTTCTTTCTCAGGTCTTGGGGACTCTTCAGTGAAGCCCCTGGACTGCGATAAGAGACCTGCTTCCCTGCCTGACTGTGTTTCTTTGCAGGTGGCACAGAATCGCCCTTAGTATCCACAAGAAAAATGTCACACTGATCCTTGACTGTAAAAAGAAGACCACCAAGTTCCTGGACCGCAGTGACCACCCCATGATTGACGTCAATGGCATTATTGTGTTTGGCACTCGGATCCTGGATGAGGAAGTATTTGAGGTAAGCAGGAGGGTCAGGTGGTCCCCTGTGCCCACCTGGGGACACAAGCTGCCAGGTGGCTCCTCTCATAGAGCTGTCATGGCTGCCATGGGAGGCCTGTCTCCTTGCCTGGGAGCAGCTGACCTCTGACATGGACGTGGTTCCTGCTGGTCTGAGGCCTCTATTGCTATCCCAAGGGATGGTTGTGGCCTGCATGATGGAGAGGCCAGACCATGTGGGGACAGCAGTGACCACCTTTGTCCAAGGGGCCAGATACGTGTCTCCCAGGTACCAGCTTGGGATGGACATTGGTCTTTGGCAAGTTTGATCTGAGATTTTGGAAATAACCAAGGGCTATGCTGGGAAGTGGGCAGTGCCCTCTGGGTGGACTTGCATATAGCTGGGGCACTGAGTGGGAGTGTCAGGAAGGCACGTGCCAGCTTGGGGAGGGGACATTAACTCAGCAGTGTTCCAACTGGGTGTAGTGGAGCCTGCTGTCATGGGAAATGCCCAGAGATGGGGAGAAGGAGGCGGAGCAGAGTAGGCTCTGGGGCCCCTGTGACAGCGAGCTAATCCTTTCAGTTTGGGGTTCTGCATGGAGAGACGTTGGGAACTGTCCCACCACCAGGAAGCAGGTCAAGAGCTTACATAGGTGGTTAGTGGACCCAACCATGGAATCAGCTGGAGCCTCTGAAGGCTCAGGTGGCAGGGCCCCACCTACTATCCTAAGAGCGCATCAGGAACTGATGCCCCCTGTGGTTGGGTTGGGTGTCAGCCAAGACCCTGTGGCTGGACTCTTTTTTTTTTTTTTTTATGTTCTCTGGGCTTTGCAGATGGTTTGCTGTCACCAAGGGCTTAACAACTGCGGGTGTTTGAAAAGCATTGGCAAATGGCCTCTTTGGGTTGTCCTGACTCTTGGGCCTTCTCCTTCAGGACAGGATGGGATGGTGTGGTTTTCCTCCCCAAATTCCCAAGAACCAGCATGACCCTGACCCACTCACATACTTGACCATGTTTGGAGACCTGATCTGGATCTGGCCAGCTGTGTCTCACCAATGCTCGCCATGGTCTCATGCCTGAGGTGGGGTCTCCAGGGCTGTGTCAGCTTGGTAACTCGGGGCCTGTCAAGCTGGAGGCTATGGTGCCTGGATCCAAGGAGCATACAACAGACATGACATATGTTCCCCTTGTCCATGTTAACAGTTGTGGCGTCTGCCAATGAAGGAGGGCATGGCCTACAACTTTGAGCATGTGAGAATGAAATTCCCAAGTTTCATCCTTTTATGAAGCCATAATGGAACATGCAGCATCATTGTTAAAAAGAATTTCACTAGAAAGCTGGCCTCGGCACAGGCCCATCTGGGCTGGACTTGGCTTTATTGAGAGGGGCTGGGCTATTGGCTTTATTGAATGCTGGATCTGAGCCTTGGGCAAGTTGCTCAGATGGTTCTAAGCCTCAGCTTCCCCATCTGTAAAATGGAATCATAGCATGGCTGCTTCATAGAGCTGTGGCAACAGTCACACGCGGTCTCATGCAATAAACACCAGCAAACTGCCTTCCGTATAGTACACCCTTGCAAATGCTGGCTGCCGCTTATCCTGAGTGTTAACCCCATATCGAACCAGGTGGGGAGGTAGGACAGAGCCTGCTGGTCAGTGTGAACAACCACGGAGAGGCCAAGAGCACTGCCCCACAAGGGAAAGGGGTGGCCCACTGTGAGAAGGGCAGTGTTACAATTTTGTTTTAAAATGGCTCCAGAGGACATTTGAGGGCTTGGTCCCCCGCTGATGGCATCATCAAGAAGTGATTGAATTGTGAGGATGTTGACCATGTCAATGGATTAATACATTGATGAGTTCATAGCTAAATGGTCTTTGAGGGAGGTGAGTCCTAGGTGCAGGAAGTAGGTCACTGGAGGCCTATCTTTGAAAGGTATATCTTGTCCCTGGCCCCTTCAGTGCATGCTCTCTCTCTCTTTCTTATTCCTGGCTGCCACAATGAGCAGCTTTCTCTGCCATAAGCTCCTGCAGCCACGATGCTCTTCCTCACCTTAGGCCCATAGCAGTGGAGCCGGCTGACCACGGACTAAACTGAAGCCATGAGGCTCTGCTGAAATAAATCCTTCCTCCATTTGCGTCGTTCATCTGTGCAGATGGGACTGGTGTGTGGAGTTGGTCCACTGGCCTGCCCGCTGTGGCTCAGGTTTCCAGCAACCTGTGACCTGGAGGATCTGCAGGGCAGGCTGGGATAGCATGTGGGTCCTGCTGGCAATGCCAAATTATGCAGGTGATGGAGGCATTGTCAGGGAGGGCTTCTGACCAGGCTCATCCCCAGATCTGGGATGAACTGCAGCATGGCCGGGTCGCCACACAGTGGTGGCTTCTGGCCGATTCCAGGTTGCTGGTGTTAAGAGCTGCCCCAGAAGTGGCACAGATTGGGTAGATAGAGTGCTAGTTTCACCTCTTGCCCGGGAGGAGGATCCTAGGCAAAGAAAACGACCTTGAGCTTTGGGGCTGTCCCATAGAGAATGTGAATGACAGCAAAGGCACGCAGAGAGCAGAGTGGGGGAGGGGAGCCTTAGGCCTGGCTCAGTCACCAGAGCCGAGCTGCTGTGGCTCCTGTTCACTCTCCCATTGACTGAAGCCCTGAATTGGGAGCATGAGGGCGTTCTGAGGCTGGCAGAGGCACTGGTGCTACAATGAACTTCCTATGCGGTAGCTTTTCAGGGCTGTTGTTTCTAGGGCCTTTTATGTGCTCACAGTGTGCCTTTTATTGCATAGATTCAGGGAAAACCCTTCTCTTGTCTTAAAAAAGAGGATCCTAAGACAAATACTATAGCTGAGAAGGAAAAGCTTTTTTCCCATAGTACATGGAGGTGAAGACACTATTGTTGTAAGGATGCCCTGGAGCTCAGCGGCCAGGTCTGGTTTTGAGTCCAGCCCACCATTTCTAGCTGTGAGATTTTGGCCAAGTTCTCTCATTCACTTGGACTCAGTTTCCCCAAATGCAAGATGGAAACTGTGCCTCTCCCATTTGTGTGTGTATGTGTGATATGCAGGAGTTAATTCATGGAAAATAGACACTATAGTGGCCCACAGCAAGCTTGCCATTACTGTTACCCACTTGTGTTGGTAAACAGTGAAAAGAACAAAGGCACCTTGAATCGAGGAGCCCGACTTTGCTTCTCATACGGAGAAGACACACGGAGCATGTCTCTCCCCACAGCTGACGACTGGCCCACTGTGGGTTGGAGAGCAGGTTGCAGATGTGTTCAGAGTTCCACATTTCTGGCAAGCCATTCTTTCCTGTCTTGAAATTTGATTTGAGCGAGAGTGGCTGCCAGGAATGAGAGAGTTTTGTTGACCGCAGGTTGTTAATGGCGTTAGGGTGGTGTTCTCCCAGCCCCAGGGTCTCCTGGCTGTTAGCTGTGCTCACGGTGGGAAATTGGACTTGACTGCCTTAATGAAGACCAGCAAGAGTAGCGATGGTGGAGCAGCCCACAGGGCCTTTTCTTCTTCTTCCTTAGCGGTGTAATGATAAAGATGGGGGAGCGGGCCTTGCAGCCTCAGCTTCCTTCAGTCTCCTTGCAGGTGCAACTGAATTTTCATTTCTTTTGAAGCAAAAGCAACTGGACTCTGCTTTCCAGAAGATTCCAATAATGGCCCTTCCCATTTTCCCATTTTAACGGCTTGGTTTCTCTAACAAGCCCTTAAGGAGGAGGGGCCAGCACTGTTGGAAGTTATTTCTCCAGTGGCCACATTCTTCACATGACCTCTGCTCATTAAAAGCCACTTTGTCCCACATCTCTCCAGCGCTCTGGGTGAGCAAGAGGGTCCCTGCATTTGCTGGAGGTCAGGTCACTGCTGGCACAGGCTTCCATACTCAGTGCCTGCTTACAGATGGGCCTTGCCAGATTCTGGAGGGCTTGTTAGCACCCCAGGGTTTTTCCAGGAACTGTGGCCCTTCAGAGGCCCCCGTTGTCCAGGGCGAAGCGCCCTGGAGGAGACTGCTGGGGACACAAACTCCTCGACTCCTAGGTGAATGCTTCATCTGCAGTGCAGAGCCATTTTCACTTGTGGCACCACACCTATGGCCTCCCTATGGCCTCCCTGGGACAGACACTGGGCAGTCCCTGGCTCTCTTGGGTCTGGCTGCTCTGCCTCCCAGCCTAGGTCTGAGTCTGTCTCTGACCTGACCATCCTGCTGTTCAGCGGAGGCTGGACACTCCAGTTCCTTGCAAGGTCATGCAGGGCAGAAGCGAAGGCACAGACTGAGCAGGTTTATGGGTCCCATGACCATGGCTTTCTTGTTTTGTCTTCCTAGCCAAAGACTTTGAGCCTGGTGTCAACATCTGTAAGTTGGGCCAACACTGTGGGGCTGTGGGATGGTGCTGTGGAGTCTACAAGAAATGCCAGAGTGAGGGCCACCGTGAACCACTCTGACCCTTGGTGGGTAGAGTTGGTGGCCATCCTGGAAGCCCCCTGGTCCGTTGTTACCTGCTTGTGACATCAGGAGCTGCATTAGTGTTAGTGACTGCTTTCTCTAAGGTGGCAAAGTCACAAACTGTCCTTATTCAGCTTTTCTGCACTCACTTTGTGATCTCTGGGGAGGACAGAGCCCTTAGCCTTTCCTCTGCCTCCCTCCAAGCCAAGAGACACACAGGACAAGGACTGACTGAAGGTCAAGCCAAGCTCCTGGGATGTCCTGGCCCATGTCCACACCTGCCATCTCTCAGGCCCCCTGTGAGGCATGTCCTGTCCCTCAGGCCCCCTCCTGAGCTTTGGGCTCGCCTAGGCCTAGCTGCCTCCTTGCTGACATGCCTGGCATGTTCCTGGGGGAAGTGTGCCGGGCAGCCACATGTCCTGTGTCCTGCCCCTGTGTCTGTGGGGCCCAGGATAGCACCTCACCTGGAAGGGCAGGAGGTGCTGGCCGGTCTGAGATCTCATTGTGCAGGAGGTGAGGGTGGGGGTGCCTGGCCTCTTCAGGCAGGAAAACACCCCATTTCATCCAGGGCCTAGTCAGCAGTGACCTTAGTGTTCTTGGAAATGTGGCCACTGCTGCTGGGGAGAGTGGTGGCGTCTGGGAGGGTAGAAGTGACTGTCGTTTGGACAGTCACTCCATGAAGCCATGGAGATGGCCTGGCTCAGGCTCACAGACAGGGCCCGAGACACAGCCCTGGGAGCAGGGATCTTGCTGTTACTTTGCAGCTCAGGAAGCTGGCACCAGAGTCTTGAGTAAGTTACCAAGGTCACTCAGCAGGATGCAGCAAAGTAGGGACTCCAAAACTGGGACATACCCTTCCCTAGCCTCGGTGGGATCCTGGGGGCACAGGGAGGATGTTGGACTCCAGCTGTCCCGATAGTGCCTGGTGTCTTGCCTTGCTCTGGGCCTGTCCTGCTGTGCTCCTGTGGCCCTGAATAGGTCAGGATATCAGAGTCCCCTGGGTTGTACGGCCTGTGAAACCTGGAAGAGCCAGAACAAGCTGTCTTCTGGAGCCGGGGCTCCCAGAGCTGAGCACTGCTGTGCATGATAGTAACCTTGACCCACCAAGCTCGCCCTGTCCCAGCACCCCTGGCCTGAGCTGGAACACAGAGCTGCTGGGCTGCTGACCAGTATGTACCTCTTCTAAGAGTCTCGGCCGTCTGTGAACCTGGGGCCGGCCAGTGTTCCTGGGCGAGGGTGAGGACAGGGATGAGAGGTAGGGCAAAGCAGGACCTGGGCTCCCTCAGCTCTAGGAACCTATGGTAGAAAGTCCCCTGTGGGATGCACCATAAAGGAGGGGCCACAGAAGAGGCCAAGGCTCCCCCGGAGACAGCCAGCAGCTGGGAGCCAAATGGGTTTTTAAACTATTGAATGTTTTAAGAGGTAAAAAGATCTAACAGAATGTGGACTTAGCTTTCTCTTTGCACCCTGGGTGCCATCGGAAGAGTGAGTGCACCCAGTGAATGCATCTGATTCCAGCAGCCACACCAACCATACCTCAGCGTTTGGGAAAGGCCAGCAGTTACCTAATCTCTTGTTCCCTTTTTCCAGGAGCCCTGGTTTTTCCACTAACACGTTCTTTCCTGGAATTCATTCTCAGGGTAGGAGCAGGCTCTGCCAGGATGCACTTTCTTCCTCAGCCATCACCTCTCGTGAGCATGAACAGAGGGAGGTCCTCCCATGGCTGGGTGGGGAGCAGTGCCCAGGTCTCAAGGGGAGATGGCACCTGATGTGGTATCAGACCCAGGTCCAGCTCCCAGCTTGTTTCCAGGCCTCTCTGAGTCTCCAAATCCTTCCAGGAACCATCCCGTTGCTCGCCTGCTCCGTGAGGGCCTCTCTGTCAGGCCTTGCTGGACATAGGGACACAGCTGGAGGGACTGGCTCAGGCTGTGCCTAGTCTAGTGGGGCTCAGGAGCTCTGAGCAAGGACCTGGGTGACTGGGAGTGGGGAGAGTGAGGAGACTGCCTGCCACAGGGAGTAGCTGTCACAGCACATGGGACAGTACTTTCCCATTGGAGAGCTGCAGAACTGCACAGAGACGCTTCTTCGGACATCTCGGGGTGGTTGCTGGAGGGAAGTTTCCCTGGGTGGGTGGGAACCTGTGCTGGCTCTGGAGCTTTCCTGTGCTCCGTTTGTCAGTCTCCCCATAGCTCTTGTCAGCTGGAGTGACCTGCATGTCTCTGTGGAGAGGACACACGGTAGGCTCTGGGTGCTGTCCACCCCTGCTTGAAAGGTAGGGCTTGGGGGGGGCGGTAATGTCAGATTTCAGACCCAGAAGGGTGTTCAGTGGGAGGGGAAGAAGCAGCTCTGTGGGTCTTGCTGGCACTGTCTGTAACCCCACCCCTACCAGTCCTTGGCGCTGATAGGCCAGGTGTCCCTCTGCTAGGCCTATTCAGGCTGTTTCTGATTGCCAACCCATGTCCCTGCTCCTGCCAAGCTGGTGTGACTGCTGTGCACAGCAACTCTTCAGGTACCCTGAATCAGAGCAGCAGGGCCTGTTTTGCCATAGCCCTGTGTGACTTATCTAGGATCCTGTGTCCCGACTTAAGGCTGGCGACCTGGTAGCTTCCAGAGCTAAGTCGTGGGCCCTGGGTCCAGTGGTGGGAAGGGGAAACTGCAGACCAGGCTTTCCACTGCACATCTTAGGTGGAGCTGGGTAGGGAAGGGCAGCACGCTATGGCCAGGCCTAGCAGTAGGTGGAATGAGGACACCTGGGAGGGTTGGTTCTTTCAGCTCTGGACCAAGACCCATATCCACCCAGCCCAGCTGTTCTGAGCATCCATTTGTGCTTTTGTTAGGAGTTGTCTCAGGCCATCTGAGGAGCCTCAGGGCTCCCGGGCACTCCAGTGGCCACGCCAGCATCCTCAGCTTGTTCGCCTTTACAAGGCACAGGTGTTCAGTGAGTGATTCTCAGAGGCCTCACCTTCAGCTCTGCCCACTTTTCTGGGCCCTCCCAGTTCCCAGGAAGGACAGGGACATTGGTTCTGCCTGAGTTTCCTGAGGTTGCTGCCATATATTATCAAAACCAGGTAGCAAAACACCAGATTTATTCTCTCCCAGGTCAGAAGGTCCATGGCCACTGTCCAGGAGTGGCAGACCATGCTTCCTGTGAAGACTTGCCCTAAAGCCAGGCCATTTTCAGTTCAGAACCCTTTAACTGAATTCTATCTGCAAAGACCCTATTTCCAAATATAGTTATACTCTCAGGTTCCAGGGTATAAGATAGGGACCCAACTTTTCAGGGCCTTATCCAACCCACTTCCCAGCTTAGCCTGGAAAAGTGGGTGTTCTCCCCTAATTCCAAAGAGCACACAGACTTAAGAGTGAGTCTGTGGACCAACCAGCTGGTCTCCAGTTCTCCCTTTTGCGCGGAGTACTGAGGCTTCAGCAGGGTGGGTGCTTCCTGCTTCCCTGGCGCAGCTAACTGGTCTGCTGGGTGTGACTGGCCAGCTAAGGCCAGTGTGCAGGAGGCATTGAGGTGTATTTCACCTCTCGCCCAGGTCCAAGAAGGGTTGGGTGTTGGGAGCACAGGCTGCACACTGCCTGATGCAGGTGACTGGTGGCTAGCTGGGCAGGGTGCCAGTGACCCTGCCCAGTGACTTGTCCAGTATGGTTGCTGGCAGGTAAGCAGATGAGAGGTCTCTACTCCTGGAGGGCCCAGCTGGAGGGGTCCAGAGAGACCCCCTGGAGTTGGGTAGGGACCTGGACCCTCCTATTGCCCTGGGCACTCAAGGGCATCAGGTTTGTTCCATGGAAACTGTGAGCAGTGGTGATTTCCAGCCAGACGGGCTGATGTAATGCTGGAAGCCTGGCCTTGTTCAATGACATCATGCCAGGTGGGCGTGCCAGGGACACTCTGATTTGGGCACCCACAGAGGGTGGGTGCCAAGGGGCTTCAGAAAAGGGGAGGCCTCATCATACTGAGGCCAACAGTGCTGCAGGGTCACTGGAGGGAGGGGGCCATGGCACACAGGGCCACAAAGGGAAAGGGCAGAGGATCAATATGTCACCTGCAGGTGAGGCAGTGGCTGGGATGCCCACGAGAGTCTAAGGGGTAAGGGGGTCCTAGTCCAGTGGCCATGGCCAAGTCCTGCCTCTCACTGCCCCTTGGTGTTTGCACGGCTTTGGCAAGCTGGAGCAATTTCCTTCCTTGGCTAGAGAATGGGGATAGGGGCTCATACAACAGTCCATACAGAGCCAGCTCCCCACCCTGTTGTCCTTCTGTGGGCCACATCAGGCTGTCCTGACCACACTGTAGAGGTGGTGGTCTGTTGTCATTGTCATTTTCCTCAGCATCATCCCAATCCTGGCTTATTGGTCAATGGATGCTCACCCTGTACCCCTCTCCCTCTCTTGCACCCTGGGGAGGGGCAGGCCCTTGGTCAGGGCTTCCCTGTGCAACTGTGCACCCTCAGGAGCCCAAGAAAAGGCAGGACTGGGGCTGTTCAGTGGTCACCGCTTGTTCCTAGCAATCTGGGAGAGAACAGAGAGGTAGAGCCACTTGCCCAAGCTCACACAGCTGGAACATGGTGTGGCGGGACTTTGAGCCCAGGTATGGATCCTTCCTGGGCAGATGTCTCTATTTTCAGAAAGGGCAGTGAGGCTATGGATATCAGGTGTCAGACTTCTGCTCAAGTCCTGTTCCTTTATTCTCATGCTAGGACCCCTTCTGGCATCTACTGAACTAAACCCAACTCTATCTCCTTTGCTCATTGGCATCTTGGCCTCTAGCCAGCCAGCTGCTGCTCATGCCCCACTTGGTGGGCCCCCCTCATTGTTCTCTAGCCTTTCTGGTGCCAAAGCCTGCTGGCCCAGTGCAGTGAAAACCTCCTTCCCCCCTCTGCTACTCCTTCCTGTTCCCCCTTCATCCTGTCCCCCTCCTTTCTGTTCCACTCCCTCCTGCTCATTCCTGTCCCCCTCCTTCCTGTCCCTTTTCCTCCCTGTCCTCTTCCTACTCCCTCTTTCTTTCCCTCTTCCTGCCCCCCTCCTTTCTGTCCTTCTTCCTTCCTACCCCCTTCATGTCCTTCCTCCTTTCTGTCTCCTTCTTGTCCTTCCTTCCTTTCTCCGTCTTCCTGCCCCTCTACTTCCTGACCCCCCTCATTCCAGTTCCTCTCCTTTTTGTTCTCCTCCTGCCCTAATCCCTGGTGCTTCCTACTTTCACCTAATGCTGGTGGCCTATTGGTAGAATAGAATCCCTGTTCTGTGCTGGGATTTCCTTGACCTTGGGGACCTGGTCTCTTAGGACGAGCCCATTACTTGCACTCAGTAATGCCCACAGCAGGTCTTCAGAAAGGTCTGCACAGGCAGCAGCTGGGCTCAAGGGCACCTTGGTGTCTCTCCACTCTATGGAGGTGTGGGTTATCCACAGCCATGCAACTCCCTTGTGCCTGTGGCCTTCTCTCCAGAGCTGGGCTTATCACCAGCTATACTTCCGTGAAGCCATGTGTATGGAGCTGCTTTTCCAGTGCTGAGTTTCCCATGAGCCAGCAACACTGCCTCACACTGTCCCTTCATGTCAACTAGTGACCTTTACACTAGAGGGCTTGGGTGTGGGGCACAGCCCATGGCCTTGGCCTGAGCCAGCAGGGTGGCTTACCTAGTATGAAGCCTCTCTCTCTACACCACGAGGCCTAGTGCCTCCTATGTGGATGGTTGGGGCACATTTGCCCCTTGTCACAGGGAGCGAGGGTCTGGAGCTCATGGAGAACCATGGCCCTTCAGTATCACCCCATGGCAGATGTGTGTGTGCTCTGCATGGAAGTGAGGCCCTCACTCATGGTGCAAAAACTCCCAGGGGTTGGCTTGTTGTAGTCACAGATGATGCCAACCCACTCTGCTGGTTGACAGAGAGGCTCAGAAGCCTTTTTTAGAGTCAAGAAAAGGGAATTAAATAAAGCTAAATGTGAACTTCTGTGCTTGGGTCTAAAATGATCAGCTATCAAGTGTGGGCTGAGAAGGGACTTCAAAGCATCTTATAGGGAAAGATGTAGATGTTGAACCCAGAAGAGATCTTCAGTGTGACATGGCAGGCACCAGAATGTGTGTTGTTGTGGCGACATTAGGAACAGGGAGGCAGGCTGGTCTAGGGTCGAAGACCATGCTGCATAGAGGTCAAGTCACAGAGCTGGAGTCTGAGCCTGGGAATAGAGAGCTGGCCCCATTGAAGAGGAATGGCCAGGAAAAGAGGATTAGACTGGCAGAGGGCGGACAGGGATAAGTGGAGCCATGTAGTATCCATCTCCTCCTCTGGGCCCACCTCTAAGCCACCTCCATGATGTCCACCTTGTTCTTCCTGGCAGAATCAGTTGCTCGGTTACTTGTGCTATCTTCTAAGAAAGCACAAAAGGCTGTTTCTTCCTGCCTCAAGACTGGTAGTCAGGGACACTGCTTATTCACCTTGGTCCTAACACTTACCAGGAGGGCAGGAGTGATGCTGGGATGAATGGAAGGAGGAGCAATTAAGCTGAGTGCCCTCCAGCAGGCCTTCATACAGCAGGGTTCTGGATGGGCTGTGAGCCTTGGCCGGGGATTGACACCTGTGGTGGGTGGCGAGGATGGTAATAATGATGGATGTGGTGGTGATGGTGGTGATGATGACAGTTATGGTGATGGTGGTACTGTTGATTGTGGTATGTTGCTGCTGGTGGTGCTGGTTGTATGATGGTGATACCAATGGTGGTGGAGATGATGATGGCATTGGTGATGATGGTAATGGTGGTGGTGATGCTGATAATAGTAGCAGTGTGATACTGATAGTGATAGTGGTGATAATGGTGATGATTTGTGATGGTTATGATGATTTGTTATGGTGGTGATGGTGGTGGTGTTAATGGTGATAGTGATAATGATGGTGATAATGGTGATGATTTGAGATGGTGATGGTGTGATGATGGTGGTGATGGTGGTGATGACTGATGATGGTGACTGTGATGGTGGTGATGATGGTTATGGTGTTGATGGTGATGGTGATGACTGTAATGATGGTGATGATGGTGATGGTGATGGTGGTGGTGTTAATGGTAATCGTGATAATGATGGTGACAGTGGTGACAATGGTGATGATTTGTGATGGTGATGGTGATGATAATGGTGACTGATGGTGGTGATGAAGGTGTTGATGGTTATGGTGGTGATGGTGTTAATGATGATAGTGATAATGATGGTGACGGTGGGGACAATGGTGATGATTTGAGATGGTGATGGTGTTGATGATGGTGATGGTGGTGATGGTGGTGATGATGGTGACTGTGATGGTGCTGATATGGTGATGATGGTAATGGCATTGATGATGGTGATAGTGATGATGATGGTTATAATAGCAATGACTGTAATGGTGATGATGGTGATGGTTGTGTTAGAGACAATGATGACAATGGTAGTGGAGGTGAGGAGATGTTGGTGGCAGTGGTGGCATGGTTGTGGTCATGGTGATATCAGCAGAGGTGGTGTGATGGTTGCTGACTGCCCCACTTGGTCTTCAGCAACTCCTGTGAGGTGGGGCTGGGGTTTATTGCCCTCTCCTATCATCAAATGGAAGGTGGTGTAATTAGTTCCCTGAGCTGAAACTTTAGTCAGTGCAGCAGCTTCAGGGCCTCCACAAGATTGGATCTTGGTCACCCCTCCCTGTGCCCATGTGCCCATGGTGGGAGCTCAAGTGTGTCATCACTGTCTTGTACCCAGGGCAGATGTGAGCAGATTCCCCTCCCCCAGCCATTGTGAGCTAGTGGCTACATGCAAGAACTGGACTGGGCCTGGAGGCAGCCCTCATACCCATGCACCCTCCAGGGGGGTGGGGACAGACAGCAGAAGGACTTTTTTCTGACCACATGCACCTGTTTCTAAGACACACTCGTTAACACCACTCAGCTCCTGGATATTCCCCACAGCTACCACAAAAATTGTGGAACAAAATAGTCCTCTCCTGGCTCTGCACTTTGCCCTTGCATTTTGTGTGTCTTATGAGTGAAAATTTCAAAACAAGATTGTAAATGTGACTTGTTTGGGTCATGAGGGCTTGAACAGAGAAGTTGGATAGCTTGGATGTGGGAAGCCTCAGAGGATACCAGGAGCAGGAAGGGCTCTGTGGTTCCTAGATGCTCCTACTCCAAGCCTGTGTCACAGTCCGCCAGGCTCTGGACAGGAGGACGCAGGCATTGTGGTGCATGGCGTGGGGGCTGGTTTCCCCATTACTTTGCTGTTGTTAGGAAACATGGTCGTTGATTCTCCTGCTCCTGTTGGCAGAGGTTGCTGGGTTCCACACTCTCGGCAGCCTTGAGGTCAGCTCTCTCTCCATCCTCCTCGTACTGGCAGGAAAGTGTGTCCAGATGTGGTTTGGGAGTGCTTCTAAGACCACTTAGCACTGTGAGGGACACAGTTCACTTGTGAACCCGGGAGAGCCCAGGGCTGTCCCCCAGCTCTACTTCCTCTGACCTTGACAAGAAGCGGGGAGCCAGGGACTTGTCCAGGTAGGTGACCAGGCTCCATTCAGTATGATAACTCAGGCTGGCTGCACTTTGTACAGGTGATGGAAAGACCTGCCAGTGCTAGGGGACAGGAGAGGGGTGATCTGTGGCCAGGGGCTGCCAGCAGCAGGGACTTGAGGCTTGCTCTTGTTAGAAATATCTTGAGGATATTGGGGTATCATGAGAGAGATGACACTACTCAGAAGTCAGTAGGCGAGGCAAAATTTACTTTTGCTGAAGGGTGCATCACACGGGGAAGTCTGGGAGGCATGCATACTGGGCAGGAAGTCCGCAGGGGTTTTATCTGATGCCATGCTGTCCCTCTCCTGCCCCTAGATTGCAGATTTTGGGCTCACAGTCTACATGGTTGGCTAATTGGAAAGAGGACATTGGGAGGGGGCTTTGAAGACAAAGAAGTTTCAAAGCTCAGGGAAGCAATAACTGTTTTAGGTTATCAGCTTTGGAACCAGGGCATCTAGTGGAATTCTTGCCTCAGCCCCACTGAGGATAACAACCCTTTGTTCTTAACAGAAACTTTTATCATGTTAAGCAGAGTCCATGAAGCCAGCGTATGGGCAGTGAGTTAGTGAGACTAACATTTGTAACAGCGGTGGTTACTGATTAAATCCTTTGATAGAAAAGACCCCAACTAATTGATTCTCACACTCTTGGTTTTGCTCCATGGACAGCACACTTGTAGACCACTTCTCCTGCGCAGCTTGTCTTCTCAACTTATTTGTGTCTCTCCATTTACAAGCATGGAGGTTTCTAGCTAAAATTAGCTGACAAAATCCACAAGACAATCAAAGTGCTCAGCCAGGTCCCTGTGGAGTCTGTTTGACTTGGATGAGGAGGGCTGGGAGAGTATGGCCACAGTGGGAAACAAAGGGCTGCGCGCAACTAGAAGGAGCAGCTCTGGGAGAAGCGTCTGCATGGCCCCCAGGGTTGCAAACTCTCCAACGAAAACTTTGCAACTTCCTCAGTTCATACCAGCAATGCAGCCGGGATAAAATCTCATTATCGGCAGAGGCAGAACTGACTGGCTCAGCAAAATGCTCCCAGTTCCGAGCCAGCCAAGGACAACTCCCCACCCACGGCCGAGTGGCAGTGGATTCCAGTGCTGCCCGACCTGACCTGTCCTCTGGGGAAGATGGGTCACTCCATGCTGCTGATGTGGGCACATGGTCTGTACAGCTGTGTGGAAAGGCTGTAGTGACCAAAGGTGTAGAGGTGGGAGCTTCTAAGGGCTCAGCAGGGGTTTACCAAGCAGGTGTGTAAGAGGAAAAAATGGTGGTCAGTTATCAGAGCAGGGGTGGCATTCAAACACTGCCACTTGGTTGTCTAGGCAGGTGACTTAGGGCCACTGCATCAGGGTCGTGGTTTTGGAGTTAAGTGGCCTGGAAACCAGGGTTGGAAGAGGAGAAGACTGAGCTAACAGGCAAGGCAGGCAGCCACTCATCCCTGTGCGGGTGACCTGCCTGTGGTAGGAGCTGAGAGCACAGGGTGTCCTATGTGTGGGGTGCACAACATAGTGCTATGGCCTTGACCTCCAGGGAAGTAGCTCCAGGGCAGGAGCCACTCAAGGGCAGCCTCCCTTAAGTGGGACCTATGGCAGTGGCCCTGCCTCTCTGCGCTTCTGTTTGTACATCTCTGAAATGGGGATGAGAGAGGTGTCCCCAGAGATGTGAGGACAGCATAGGGTCAGGCATGTGAGAGAAGGTCACCTTTGCTGGGAAAGTGCCTCGTCTGTGCCCCAGGGGCACACTGAGTTTGACAGGTGAGCATGGCTGTCATGCTGGGGCTGGAAAGTGGGGCGTCAGTATGGCTGTGAGCTCCTGTAGGGAGGGGACTGAGTCCCAGACACCATGGTGCCACCTCAGGACCCTCTTGTTGTCAACAGCTTGCTCTGTGCTACAGCCCATTTGACAATATGACGCACACATGCACACACCACACCAGATACATGCATGCATGCACACGTGCATGTGTGTGCACACACCACACATATGTACATGTGTACACACCAGGCAGTCTCAAATCTTGCTACTTGGCCTGCATTGGTCCATGGGCCTGTAGTTTGGAGAACGTGTGGCCCTGCAGAAGGGCTGGAGAAACAGCATCAAGGAGGCCCTCCTCCTACCCCAGGGATGTAGAGGACAGTGGGAGATGAGACTGGTGCCTCTAAACCTCTTCCCTGGTGAAGTGGGAGGCAAGGCTGGTGCATCTGGGTGGTGCTGACCTCTGCTTTCCCAGGCGTAGGCCAGCACCAAGGAGAGGAGGACGCGGGTGGAAGTGTGGCAGGACAGAGGGTGGAGAAGGGTGGAAAGGTGGATCTGAGGAGGCTGGCAGGTTACATCCTAATTCTGGCCAGGTGTTGGTGTTCAGGGGACATTTAAGAATCGAACATGACATCAAAGGGAGAGAGGGATAAGAGCCCCATCATTCCAGGCCCCGTGTGTGCAAGTCATGCTTTTACCATCAGCAATTTTGAGCCTTGAGGCTGGGGCTTGGAGCCTGCATCCCCATCATGTGAGACGTCTGGTTTCAGACACCTAGTACTTTAGCTAGTACCTTAGTATCTTAATGCTTTCAGCACCTAGCCCCATTCCCCTGGTGCCCCATCCAGGCCTGTGTTCTGACTCCCACTGTCCCACGCAGGGCTCTCCATTAGTGCTTCTGGGTGCAGTCACCATCTTGTGTCTGTCTAGCAGAGAGGTTGGACACCTGGCCCCAACCCCGGCCTGGAGGCAAAGCCAGGGGTCAGGTACCTGGCTCTCTGGACTTTGTAGTGACCTGGTGGCCCCAAGGTCACTACAGCTCTTTCTCCTCCCAGTCCCCATGGGTGTGTGGAGGTAGGAGTGTGTCATGGCGCCTCTTTCCTGCCCTCCCAGCACCCATGCAGCTATGGGGCTGGTACTGAGTGCGGGGCAGACCCTGAACCACACCATCCATGCCCCAGGGGTTCAGAGTGCCCTTCCCCCACCTCACATGCAGCCAGGAGGTGATGGGTGGACTAGAAGGCGGTCTTGTCTTGAGCCAGTGCACCTGAGTTTCCCTTTCTCCACAGTGGTGGAGGGGATGGGTGCACCCTGCCCTTTGACAGATATGTCCAGTGTCCAGTGTCAGTGTATGTAACCGGGCACATTTACTGGTGTGAAAATACACTGAGGACGTGGTAGGCCACGATCTTCAAGTCACCTTCAAGACACCTGCACTTGAAGGAAAGGGGGAGGTGGGAAGGAAGGGGCTTCCCACTTGGCCCAGACTGATGGCATGTCCACTCTCAGGCTGAGAACCAGGGCAGTTGAGGCCAGTGCAGGTTGGGTTTCGGAGCAGGCTGGACACATAGGAACAATGGGCCGTGTGCTGGTCCCCTGTGTTCATTATCCACCCCTGGGACAGTGATTGTCTACTGTGTGTGGGAGAACACAGGAAGGGGGGAGAGAGGGAGGCAGAGGAGTGGGCACAGATGGAGAGCAGGGACAGAAACTGGAGACTGAAGTGTCTAGTTTGGGCACTGGCACAGGGCGGGGAGCATGTGAAATGCTGAGGGTGTGTGAGTGGTGCCCCTCTCTTGCTTTCCTACATGAGATGCTCCGGCTTGCTTGAGTGGGGGGCTCTGGAGCAGAAGCAGCAGCAGGAAGTTTTCTGCAGCCTCTCTCTGTCCTCCGTCCCACCTCACCTCATGGGCTGAAGCCCCTGAGCTGGTCTGTGGACAGGGAGGAACCCATCACTGGCCCCTGACCTCAAGTGGGCAGATATCTCCAACCAGGTGTCAGGAGTGAGCTTGGCTCCCACTGGTGCCTGCCAGCTGTCTGTTGCACTATTGTCCTGGCTTGTCCTGTTGGAGAGGGTGGGCCAGTGGTGTTATGTGTGATGTGGGGTGACATTAGAGGCTGTGGCTCCCTGAAGGCTGAAATGAAGCAGCAGCTGCCCACTAATGGAAAGAGTAACTTTCTGTCCGGGCTGCTTGTGAGCCTGGGCTGGCATTTTCTACCCAGAGAGGTGGTGACAGAGTGGGTGTTGGTTTGCTGGTGGTCAGGGGCACTGGGCTCATGGACTGCAGGTCCTGGCCACCACCTCTGTGGCCCTCTTATAGGTGCCAGCAGCCTCTTCTTCTGAGAGCATCTCATTTGTCCAGTGGAGGGGACACACTGGGCAGACCTTGGAACGCAGTGTCCTGTCTGCTTCTCTTCTGTGCAGGCTGTGGCTGGTACAAGTCGGCAGAGGGGCTGCAGCTGGGCTGTGTTATGGTGGTACTGAGGAGGGCGTGCCCACCTGTGTGCTGTGGTTGTGGGGCTGAGATTGGAAGGAGGGACTCTGCACAGTCATCCAGACAGAGTGGGGGCTGTTTGGGGGCATTCTGAGTTCTTTGCTCATCATTTGGGGTTTTCAAACCCAAATTGGGGGCCAAGTGTGTGGAACCAAGTAAAGCAGGTCCTTTCAGCACCCTGAGGTTGTTCCCCAGTTCTGCCCATGCATCACCCCCATTTCAGCTCAGTGCTGGACCAGTTTTCTCACAGAGCCTTTGGGAAGCTGGGGAGAGCAATGGGTCCTATCCCATTGGCAATTGCCTCACAGACCCCAGGAGGCCCTCCATGGGCCCACACTCAGTGACTTCAGGTGACACATCCCTCTAGCCCTGCTATGACCCAGTGGAGAGGAGGCCATGTCTGACCTTTTCCTGCCTCTCTGTCCTCCAGACTCAGCCCAGGGTCCAGCAGAGAAGGCTTACATTTCATGAGGTGAGAGGCAGGGAGGCACAACTTTCTGGCTCATGCAGGAGGGTTACTCCTACTTAGGGTCAAGTTCACAGGCACAGTGTTCTCTGGCTTCATTGGTAGTTCTGCCCTTGGGTGCTGACATGGTTTTTGCTGGAATACAGCAGAACTAGGAGCTCAGAACCAGGGACAGCCCTAAAACTCTGCTTGTTCCTATCCCCAGGACTAGGAGCAGTGGGATTGTGAAACATCAGTGAAAGCCTAGTGAATACATGGTCTGGGGAGGATAAGATCTTATCAAGAGAGCACCAGCAGATACGTCTGGCTGGGAGAATGTGGGCACTGTCAGGCAATGGTTCTGGGTCATAGTTGCACCTTCAGTGTGTGATGCAGTGGCCAGAACTTAGATACTCAATAGCTTTTGAATGGATGGATGGATGGATGGATAGGTGAATCAACAGACAGATGGATGGGTGGATAGTGGTGGATACATGGATGGTTGAATGGGTGGTTGAATAGATGGATGGAGGGAAGGAGAGAGGGGCAGATGGATGGCATGCATGGATGGATGGTTGAATGGATGGATGGATGGAGCAAGGTAGGAAGAGAGTGATAGACAGATGGATGGCATGCATGGATGGATGGATTGATGGTTGGATAAGAACTAGAGCTGCGTAATTCACCCACAGTAATTAAGGAAACATGCCTACTTGTTCTCCTCCCCTTCTTCAGTTCTGAATGGTTTTCTGTTGGGTCCCTTCAGAGCTCATGCCAGGCCCTGTGGTTTGCCCCTGGCACATGTGTGCCCACTCCTTGCCAGTCTTTCAGAAGTGTGCCTTGGTTGAGGTCCTCCTTGCCACCCATGTGTCTGCTCTTGGGTTCCCACTCCTCATCCTACCTGGTCCTCCACTGCCTCCCAAGCCCCACTATCCCACCAGGGCTTTTCCTGAGCGTGCACCTCTCACTGATCTCAAAATATTTGGTATTGCTTATTGAGTACCTTGTGTATTCAGAGTTTGCTTGGAGGACTCAGCCTCCACAGCCCTATGAGGTGTCTATTATTCCTTACATGCTCATTCTTCACAGAAAGCAGGGATCAGAGAGGTGAGCAGACTTACTCCAGGCCACACAGCCAGGAAGTGACACAGCTGGAGAGTCACCAGGGCTGGGGTTCCCCACCCTTCTAGTCTCCAGTTTGAGCTAGAAGTAGAGCCTGGGCACAGTGCAGCCTGTTCTGCTCTGGTCAGACTCCATGTTAGGGTGTGCAAGGAGGAGGGCAGCCTTTGAAATGAGATGGGTGTGTGCCCAGAGTCCTACCCATATCCCCCCCTGCAACCTCTGCACCCTGGAAGACTTGCCAGGGCCAGAGCTGTACAGCCACTTTGGTGCTGCCAGGGCTATAAGTCCACAGGGCCTTGGCAGCTGGGGCAGTGGTGCCTCTGCCTGGGATGGAGCAAAAGCTCGCTTGGAGTAAACCACAGGGAACACGCCACCTTCCTGATGGGTCCTGGGCACCTGGGCCCCACAGCCTACCAGCTGAGGGTTGTACAGCTAACTCAGGGTCTGTCCATAACTCTTGCATAACTCATGCAGAGCAGTGCATGATGGTAACATGCCCAGGGAACTCCATACCTGGCATAGCCCCTGGTCACCTTGGCCTGCTGCATGGTCTCCAACCTGATCTCAACATGCTGGCTTGTCCTGCCATGTTCTTTTCCCTCTCCTGAGCCCAGTGGGTCTGGAAGTGACTGGAACATTACAGAATGGATCTAGCTGGCCCTGCCCTTTCTGTTGTGGGACACTGGACAGGTGACCATTGGCCTCAATCTCCTCAGCTACAGAACAAGGAATAGAACATAATCCATGAGGGGCACAAAGGAAGGCTGCATGCAGGTTCTTTTCTCTGTGCCTGAACTGTAGAAAATCCCTTCTAAATCCTAATCATGTCATCAGTGAAGTCATTACTACACTGCTTATTTTCTGTCTGGCTGGTTAGGACCAGAAGATTCCTACCTGTGGTCATTCGTGGTGTTGCCAGGATGGTATCCGGCAGAGTGGTCTCGGCACATATGTTACGGGACCTTTCTCTTTTTCCTAGCAGAAGCCTTTCACTTTTCCATTGCCTACAGGTCTTGGGAGAAAAATGAGTGAGACTGTTGGCTCTAGGAGCAGGTGCTCTGGATAAGCCATGAAGTTCGTTGGTCAGCAGTGTGGTTTCATCGCTGCTGTAGCTTGCATCGGCACTTTGTTCTCTTACGTGGCTGAGTAATAGTCCATTGTATGTGTACACTGTGTTCTGTCTGCCCATCCATGTGGATGAACGTTCACGTTGCTTCCATATTGGGGCTGTTGTGAAAAATGCTGCTGTGAATGTATATGTACATGTATTTGTTGCAGTTCCTGTTTTCATTTTGGGAGGTGGTAAAGTGATTTGGGTGAATTATTTGTGTATCTCTTTCATTTCCTAGGATTGGACTTGCTGGGTCATATGGGAGCTCTATGTTTAACTTATTGAAATACCAAGCATTGCCTCTTTAAAAAGCATCCAGTTAGTGGTCGAGGGATGGTGGGGAAGAAGGCGGGTACCTCTGAATGCTCATAGTCTAGGGTAGATGTGTTTCCAGACTGTTTCAGTATTAGTTCCTTTTCCACCACCGTGACCAAGTACATGACAAAATAACTTAGTTGTTTCAGAGAGTTGTTTCCATTTTAGAGAGCTCAGTCCATGGTCACTTGTCCCATGACCTTGGGTAGAACATCATGGTGGTGGGAGTGTGTGGCAGATAGTTGTTCTTTACTTCTTGGCAGACAGGAAGCAGAGAACAAGACAGGAAGGGTCTAGAGATCATATACCCTCCAAGGACCCCTCCCCCACAGCGTCCTACTTCCTCCAGCTAGGTCCCACCTGCTAAAGGTTCCAGAACCTCCCCAAACAGCCACCAGCTGTGGATCACCTTTTAGAAACATGAGTCTGTGGGAGACATTTCATAAGCAAACCATAACAGTTTCTTAACTACAGTAGTTCTGAATACTGGTAGTTGTTCAATAGGTGTTGAATAGATGGATGGGTAGATGGATGGATGGATGATGGATAGATGGATGGATGGTGGGTAGATGGATGGATAGATGGAAAGATGGTAGGATGGATAGGTAGAGAGATAGATGAATGGATGGATGGAAGGACTGGTGGATAGATGTAGATGGGTGAATGGACAGCTGGGTGGATGCATGGACGGATGAGTGATGGTGAGAGATGAGTGGAAGGATGGTAGATGGACAGTGGATTGATGGAGAGGTGGGAATGGTGGATGAGAGATGGTGGAGTGGATGGATGGATGGAGAGATGGGTGGGCGGAGAGATGGGTGGGTGGGTGATGAAGAAGATAGATGGTACATAGATGATAGATGGAGAGATGGGTGAATGGACGGATAATAGATGGAGGGATGAGTGGATGGATGGAGAGATGGGTAGATGGGTGGATGGATGGTAGATAGACGGTGGATGGACAGATGAAGAGATTAGTGGATGAGTGGATGGATGACTGGACAAACGGCAGGATGGGTGCATGGATGGATGGTAAATGGATGGATGATGGAGAGGAATAGATGGCAGATGGATGATGGATGAAGTAGATGGATGGAAGGACAATGGATGGTGGATAGTGGAGAGATGGTGGGTGGATGATGAAGAGATGAATAGCAGGTGGATGATGGATCAATGGATGGTGGGTGAATGATGGATGGATGGATGGTGGATGGATGGATTGAGGATGATAGAGAGTGGATAGATGAATGAATGGTGGATGGATGGATAAATGGATAAATGGATGGATGGATGGATGGATGATGAATGGATAGATGATGGAGGGACGGGTGGATGGGGAGAGGAGTGAATGGATGGATAGATGACTGGATGGGCCAGCTTAGCTTGAGTGATTTTCAGGAACAGCAACTACCTGTAAAAAGATTCAGCCCTGAGCACATTATCCTCTAGAGGTTTGGCCTGGGGTGCTGTCCTCCCAAAGCACCAGACTGGGTCTCCCAGGTTCCCCTGTGAACATAAACAAGGTTCCTTGTGCTGCTTGTTCACGAGCTTTTGTCCTTTTCCAGGGTGACATCCAGCAGCTACTGTTCGTCTCAGACCACCGTGCAGCTTACGATTACTGTGAGCACTACAGCCCTGACTGTGACACCGCCGTCCCCGACACCCCCCAGTCACAGGATCCCAACCCTGATGAATACGTGAGTCAGCTCCAGCAGGGTTCATGGTGGGGAGCATGGGCAAGACCCTCGGGGATGGTGTAGGGTCAGTAAGGAAGGTCATTTGTGGAGGGACGCAGAAGCCCTGTTTTAAAAAAATCCTGGGTGAGGAAGTGAATGAGCCCAGGAGATGAACTGTGGAATACCTGACTCAGTTTACCCAACAGTACTTCTCTAAATGATGTGGCCTCTCTCGGGGGCAATGTTGGCACCCTCCCTCTTAACCCTTCAAACATGTCCCTACATAAATGCAGCCAGACAATCTCACCCTTGGCCGTGGTCTCTGTGGGGCTCTATGACTCTGTGGGGCCACCTGAAACTTGCACTTAGGCTGTTTAGTGCAGATTGGCTGGTCCTCTGATTCCCAGAGTGTTTGCTACTCTGAAGGATGGCCTATCCTGACTGTTTGTGGGATGAGGCATCTTTGTCCCTCTTACTGTGGTCCACTGTGGTCCTCAGTCAGCCTTTCTCACCCACCTGCCCCCAGGTGTAGCACCTTGGTTTATTTCATCTCAGTTCTTCCTGGCACTTACATATGAAGATCCTGTCCTACCCTTGGTCAAATTTGGCTCGCATTTTTTCAGTCACATTGCATTCTACTCTATTTTTCCTTCAGCCTCCCTTCTTCACCACTAGCCAGACACAGGCTTTCATGGCCCAGATGCACCTCAGTAACCCTGAGAGCAGGGCTGGATGGAGCTGCAGCCAGGCCAAGCCCCTTCTTCCTGATGAGGACATGTTTCTGAGGGCAGAGCTGCTCCCCTGCCACTATGAAGTCCCCCTCATTGGGTCTCTCTCTGGGGTTTGGGTTTTGGGGCTATCAGGAACTTGCTGCTGCATCCAGGACTAGCTCTGGTCCACACCTTTTTGGCTTCAGCTTTCTCTGACTTCTGCTCAAGCCCCCACTCCAACCCTGTCACCTTCCTGGATTTTGTTCTGGGCTGGCTCAGCTTTCGAGGGGACTACAGAGGGAACAGCCCCATCCACAGACTTTCAGACAGGTTCATGCCTAGGGCTGGGCAGTGCTCTGTGGTATACACTCTGAGGGTGAAGTGTAGCAAGGTGCTTTCACAGTGTCTCTCCTTCCTCATGTGGCCACCAATTGACTTTCAGTACCCAGAAGGAGAGGGCGAAGGTGACACCTATTATTATGAGTATCCCTATTATGAAGATCCTGAAGACCTGGGGAAGGAGCCCACCTCCACCAAGAAGCCAGTGGAAGCCGCGAGAGAAACCACGGAGATTCCCGAGGTCTGGGCTGAGGCGGGGTCTGGGCTGAGTTGGGTTTGTGCCAGGCTAGCTCCTGGTCCCTTAAGGCCATGGTGCAAGGAGGGTGAGGCTGTGCTCAGTGTAAGGTCAAGGCTGATTTTGGAGGGAAGGGAGGAGGCTTCCCATGACTGTGACCAGAGTCACTCTTGTGTGCTCACAAGAGTGCCGAGAAAAGGCTGTCCACAGAGAGATGGAGTGTAAAGGAGGGCTGTCCTCATTGTGTGGCTGGGCACCGGCTTCTAGACCACACTTTGTTCACCAGCTGCATGGCCTTGGGCAGGTGCCAGGATAAACCTGGGTTTCAGGTCCCTAGGCTCTGGGTCATGTTGCCATCTGCGGATTGGTGGCAGTAACTGTCCTCTCTGCACGTGGTGTATGCATGGTTGTTACATCCTCAGCACTGGGCTCAGTGATGGACAGGGAGGGCCATGAGAGAGTGTGCATGGGTGGGTGAGTGTCGTCCAGGCAAAGGAAGACAAGTCTTGTATTGATTGAAGGGTCTGGAACATTCTGCACTTTTATAAACCTTGAGACATGGTTCACAGTGTTGACACTGGTAGGCCATGGGGTGGTCTTCACGGTATGGCTGGAGGCCCATGCACTGGGCCACCTTTTCTTCCCTCCAGCTCTGCCTTCCTGGCATGGACTGAGGGCCCTGCTCCCCAAGTCCACAGGCCTCTGTGGGGTTCTACATCCAGGCTCTGCTCACCTTCGTGCTGCAGAGATGCTTGTCCTGGAGCGCATGAGAAATCCTGAGGCTGGACCCTAACTCTGCTGCTCTCTGCCCTTGGTCCCCAGGAGCTGACCCAGCCCCCCACAGAAGCCCCAACGGTGCCTGAGACCAGTGAGACGGCTGGGAAGGAGGATCTTGGTATCGGGGACTATGACTATGTTCCCATCGATGACTACTATACACCGTCCCCATATGAGGACCCCAACTATGGCGAGGGTGCAGAGAACCCTGACCAGCCCAGCAACCCTGACTCCGGGGTTGAGGTCCCCACCACCACCATGGTCACCTCCAACTCCTCCAATGTAATTTCCTTCCCTCCTCTTTGGCAGGGTCAAGGGGGTGCAGCAAGGCCATGGCTAGCGGGCCAGGACTCCTGAGCTCCCTTGCGTTCTCTGATTCTCACCTTGGGTGTTCTTGAGTTGCTCCCCCCTGCCCAGGCCCTCTGCAGTGGGCTGTGTTACATATTCCCTAGGGATGGCATTCCTGTTTGTCTTTTGGAAACTCTGGCTTGCTGAGTTATCTGTGCTGATTTTTCTCCTGCAAAATGGGTGGAATGGTCCTGGCCCTTCAGATTCCTTGGGGTTCAGGTGGAGATTTCATAAGGAGGACCCTGCTTATAGACAGAGTCTTCCCTGTGAGCAGACAAGGACAGACAAACCTGAGGCTGGGAAATGTTGGTGAAGACGGTGGGCTTCATATCAGTCAGGCTGGCTTGAAATTGCTGCCTTGGTTTCTACCTTGGAGCTCTGCCTGTGACCTTGGAAAGTTACCTCTCCTATTTGAGCTCAGTGTTCTCATTTGTTCTGACAATGCTGCTTCTTGGTTGCTGGGGTTTTCAACTTCGGGTGGAGTTTTACCCAGCACATGGCATAAAGCGAATGCTCAAATAGCCTTTCTATGGTGCCTAATTCTTGACTGCCAGAGAGGACACACAGTTCCAGAAGGTCCATCCGGAACATAGAGTCACCAGGTGTGCGGCATGGCTAGTGAGGGGTGCTGTAGCCTGGCCCTGCCCTAGCTTGGTCTGGTCCCTTGCGTAGGCTTGGATGATCATCCCTGTGGTGATTGAGAGGTGTGGAGAGGGGCTCTAGGGGCTTCTCCACCCCTCTGGCCTCCAGCTCCAGGTGTTCTGTGGCAGGGAGCTGCTGGGTGCAATGTCTTGGAAGTACCAGGCACAGTGTCTATGGGGAGAGATGTCCTGTCCATGTAGCTGCACTCCACAGGTGACTTTGCTGCTCCTGCCCCTCCCTCTGCAGCCGGCTCCATCTCCAGAGGAAGGGAGGGATGACCTGGAGGGCGAGTTCACTGAGGAAACCATCAAGAACCTGGATGAGAACTACTATGACCCTTACTATGACCCAGACTCCAGCGCCTCCCCATCAGAGATCGGGCCAGGCATGCCGGCAAACCAGGACACCATCTATGAGGGGGTGAGGTGCCATCTGTGCTGTGGGTGGGAGCCGGTGGACTGGTGGGGCAGGAGCCACCTACCTGGACCTCTGTGAGCACTGGCAGTGGTTCAGCCATCTCCACAGATTTATTTTCTAAAGTTCCCTTGGGTTCTCAGACGGTTTGGTAAGTTGGAGCTCTGCAGCATGACTGTCTGGGGTACATGCCTAGCCTCTCCCTGGTCTTCTGTTCCTTCATCAGTACTTGATTGACTTTCGGGCTCCCCTGCCTTATCACCCTTATTCTTCCTGTCTGGAGAAGATGTCTTTGTTTGTTAGGTTGTGTAAGCTTTATGTGACAAGGACTTTCTATCCCCTCTCCTCTCTCTTCTGCATCTTATCACCCACAGATTGGAGGACCACGGGGCGAGAAAGGTCAGAAGGGAGAACCAGCGATCATCGAGCCAGTAAGGATGTTTTCTCATCATTTCTCTGAAACGGGGTGTCTGCTGTTTGGGGTCCATGTAGAGAGTGATCCAATCTGAGGGGCATCTGTCTGGGGCCACTCTGGGAGCTCCTGTCCTCATAGATTCCTCATCAATGCATGGGAGAGACTTGGGAAAGGCCCCGGCGTGGGGAAATGTCCTCTAGCTTGGTTGAGGTGCTGAGAGGTGTGTGCAAGACCTGCCAGGCTGCAGAGGACGAGGAGAGTCTGAGCACTTCTTTATCTCAGTTTCACCTTGATAAAAGGGAACCTGAGAAGGAGAACAGGGTGCTTCTGAAGTGAGGGGATGAGGATCACAGGCTTAGTGTCAACACCTGGCAGACACCGCAGGGCAGGGCAGGGCAGTCAGCCAAGGGCTTGGTCTCTCCGTGCCTATTATGCAAGCGTTTGGAGTCTGTGTGCTGCAACTGTTGAAATACGGAAGACTATGAAGCCATGTCAGGGAATTAAGTAGAACAGGCTGCTAATATTCCAGTTGAGTAAAGTTCAGCTGTGCGGCAAAGGGATCCTAGGTAAGTTAAGCGTGTCAAGGTGGTGCAGAGGCTGTTCGCCATGCCTTTCTTGGAGCCATGAGCTTGGGGGAGGGGAGCTGTCGAATGCTGGGAGGACCTCATTCCTCCAGGTGCTGTGGCCTACTTGGGAGCCCCCAAGTTCTCCCCGGGGCCTCAGATATGCTAAGGTTAGGACCTTGATCCCTAGAGGGCAAAGCTGTGTGATCAGCCCAGCTGGGTTGCCAGCTCTGCACATGGCAGAAGAAAACGGGACCGACCATAAGAAAGGGTAGGTGTCCAAGGCTCTGTGGGACAGGCTGGGCTGACACCTTTGATTAAACCTTCTGTGAGCTGGCTGTCAGGATGTGATGCCTCAGCTATGATAGTGGGTGTTGATGAGGAGAGGATCCTGTTGAGGGGGTGGGTCTTTGGAAGTGGGCAGTGGACAGGGTAGACCAGAGGACAGGGCTAAGAGAGAGACAATCCAACCCAAATGTTGCATCGCTAGAAAACCCAGCTCCTCTTTGCTGGGATGGCACAAACCATCTGGAGGCAGTTAAGGAAGGGCTCTGTCCCCCTGCCTCCTGCCTGGCATTTGCTTCTTCCCAACCCCAACCCCCAACCCCTTCAGTGTCCACAGGGCCTTTGGCCAGTCCCCTGGAGAGATCATGTAAACAGTTGGAATTATCAACCCCAAACCTTGCCAGATGTCCTCCGAGTCGTAGCTGCATATAAACAGATGTCCAGGGCCTGGGAGACTGCTCCCACCTCCTCGGCCCTGTGCTGGGGTCAGGGAGAGTGGGGGCTGGCTGATGTCCCCTCTCTTCCCACATCTGCCCCACTGGATCTCCTAGGGGACAGGGCTCACTGCAGTTTGAGTGCACAGAGCCAGTTTCTCCTGTCTACATCCAGGCCAGGTAGTGGCAGGTTTTTCTCCCTCCTCTGGCTCTTCAAATTTGCCAGCAATACCAGGGGTTTCATAAAAGGATGGATTCCACCTAACTGAGGAGACAGAGCCACTAATGTTTTGGGGCTTGGCCTATACTGGGCTCCGGGACCAGGAAGTCCCAATTCGATGCCCCCCCCACTCCACACCCAGTAGGCATCTATTGGGAGCACCAACCAATCAGCTCTACTTTTCCTGGCTTATTATTATTTTAAAAATCTGTACCTCTATTAAAAATTGTTTTGAAGCTGGCAGCAGTGGTGCACTCTATAATGCCAGCACTGGAGGACAGGGATGACTGAGGCAGGAAGATTAGGAATTCAAGGCAGCCTGGGCTCCATAGGGAGTCCTGTCCTAGAAAACACAAAAGAAAACAAAAAAGACTTGTTTTGAGTTCAGCAGTCTGACATCTTTTATTTCATGTGTTTATTATTTAATTGTATACATTTAAGGTGACAAACGCCGTGATGTTTGATGTACTTACCTCGATGACCTACACAGTGAAGTGGTTATCGCAATCAAGCAAATTGACCACCAGCTCACGTTCTTTCTTTTCTTTTGTGTGTATGCGATAGTCCCTAGAATAGACTGGCAAATTGCCAGCACATAAAACTCTATGATTAGCTACAATGACTGCTTCTATTATAGTTCCCTGCCACCGACGCGTTTTGGGGCTGGCAGTGGGAGGGCCAGGTGTGAATAGAGCCAGCCGGCCTCTTAGGGTCCCAGGTCAGACCTGGGAAAGCTCCAGCGTCCCTCTGCCTGGCTTATTCACCAGCCATCTTGGCTTCCTTTCCAAGCTGACCTGGGATGATCGAGCGTTGGCTTCTTATGAGACCCTGGCCAGTACTGCCCCAGGTCCCCAAAACAAAAGCATGTGTGTCTGAGAAGACAGCTGCCATCCCCCGGGCCTTGTGAGGACCAGTGGCTCCTCACTTAGTCCCCGCTTAGTTCCTGAGCCCTCTCAGCTGCCTGTCAGAGGGGAGAGGGGAAGAAGCTGGGACAGTGAGGACGTTTGGATGAGCTCTGTGTCCATCATACACACAAATGTTTCTCTGAGCACACATCTGAGTAAACACAGCCTGCAACTTCCCAGCCACAGGGTGGCCGCAGGGTCTGTAGCCTCCTGGCTGGGTGTGTCTCTCCCCTTCCACCCTGGCCTGGTGCCCACACCTGCTGGTGCCCACGTGCTTCTGACTAGGTAGGTCTTGTCACTTATCCAGAGCACGCCTAGGTTTGACAAGAGGGTCAGGTGACTTCAAAGACACATCCAGGACACAGTGGCCCTGGTTAACCCTACAGGGAAGCCATTCCTATTTTCCTTTGGTCCTCTGGTTGGACCAGAGGGAGGATCCACCCCAGGGCCAAGGTTGTCAGCCCTTTCACTCCATTCCTTTAGTCCCAAGAACGGATGGGGAGGTCACAGCTTGTCATTAACCTGCATGTGGCTGACCTGGGTGGTAAGTAAGTGCAGCCAGCCTGGGAGGTCCCCAAGAGCATGGCCCCAAGACTCCAGGAACCAGCCCTGCCAGGGCAGAGACCTTTCCCTTTGGGACACTCCCTGAAGTGGGCATGGGACAAAGGACATTCAGGGTGGGGAATGATGTCCTGTTCAGGTTAGCAGTGAATAAAGGAGTCCGGGAAGGGGGCTGGAAATTCAGGGCCCAGAGCAGGAAGCTCCTCTTGACCAGGGGGCTCTCAGAGGGGCAGGAGGCCCAGGGAGCTGGAGGCAGGGTGGGTCTGGGCCTAGAGAGGCAAAGGATGGGGAGGAAGGTGGCTGTGGGCCAGGTGGACTTGGCAAGGCTCTGGGTGGCTACTGGTACTTGGGAGGAGGTATCTCCCACCTGTGGGCATTGGGGCTCCCGGCCACCGCACCAGGCCTGAGAGCTCTCCATCTGCAGCCTCAGCCTGGGGGCCTCTTTCCTCTTTCCTTCCTGAAATGACTGGCTACTCAGGTGGGCCAGGGCCTGCAACCTGCTTGGACATCCCATGGGCAGACAGTCTGAGTGGGGTTGGTGGTCTGAGCTTTCTCTCACTTTGGCATCTTAGGGTGCTTCCCTTGAAGCTGTGCTTGAGGGGAGTCTGTCAGCTCCTGACCACTGACCAAGGCTTGTCCTTGTACCTTGGAATGTGAGGAGGACGGTCATTGCTGTCCCCACCTCAGACACATGCTCCCATGAGCACATGAGGACAAGAGCTGACCTGCGGGTCAGGAAGTCTAAATCTGTGGCCTGTTGTCCATCCAGCTCCGAGGCCACCCCTCCCCCACAGGGCCTGGGAACCTGGCCTGGGGGTGTGGTCTCTGACTCCTCTCTGTTTCTGCAGGGCATGCTCATGGAGGGGCCACCTGGCCCAGAAGGTCCTGCTGTGAGTGTCAGATTTTATTTTCACACGACTAGAGGGAGGGCCTGGGGGGGTGACACCGGTTCTGTCCCCTGGTCCTGCCTCAGCCCTTGCTTAGCTGGATGGGAATGGGGCCCCTCCCTGTGGCCCCGTCCTTAACTTTGTCTTGCTTTTACTTTTAATTCTAGGGTCTTCCGGGACCTCCTGGATCCACAGGTCCCACTGGCCAAGTGGGTGACCCTGGAGAAAGGGTAAGAGGTTGGCTCAGTTCCCCGAGACTGTGCACTCTGTGTGGCTGTCTGCGCATCCCTCATCCCGGGCTTGTCTGCGTGTCCTTCCTGCTCTGTGTCCTGTGTTGTTCCTCAAGACAGAGATGACAATAGGCACTTTGATTCCTTCTTCCAGTTGTCCTTTGCCCCAGCTACCTCTAACACCACCCACCCACCTCAGATCCTTACGTGGTTGACCCTGTGCCGGATACCGGCAGCGTCTCGAAGTGTGGGACCCAGCCAGGGCCAGAGGCAGCCTGTGACAGTGCCCTGCGCTAGTGTGAAAAGGACAACGTTAATCAGCATTGAAGGGCTCCGGCACTTTCTGTGTCCCAAGTGCAGCCAGACGACCTAGAACCTTATTCCCTGCTCCCCTCCAGCCACTCCTGTGGAAAATGCAGCCACTGGGGAGGCTTGTTCTGGGTGTGTCCCAGGAGGGAGGCCAGCCATGCCCCGGCCCACGAGCTCCTTCTGACACCTGGTGGCTCTTTGGAGTATTGCAGCCTTGTGGTACTCTTTTTTTTGTTGTTGTTGTTGTTTCTTTTTTTTGTTTTTGTTTTTCCTGCTGACCTAATGAATATCCTTATCTGTGTGATCAGGATCTCCACTGCTCAGCCCTACCAACCCTACAGCATTTCTAAGGCCTTTGCTAATTAATTCCTGCTGTTTAATGTGACCTGTTTGGGCCTTTTCTTCCTAACTGGAAGATGGGCTTTTTCCTCCCATCTGTATCTCCTTGTGTCCTTTCCTCTGTACCCTGCACCTGGTGGGCATTCTGTGGGCATCTGTGGCTGGGGGCTGTAAGTGGCCTGCACAGTGTGTCCTCTGACATCTTATTGGGGCAGGTGTCCTATGTCCTGCACCCTGAGTGGATGCCACAGTCCCAGTCCTGGTGCCACTGGACTGGACCCTGTGTTCGCTTCTGTCTCTGACTCTCTCATGCTCCCTTTAGGCTGCACTCCCTGACTGATCTTCCATTCCACCTCTCTGTTGCCTGCTTCTCGAGTCCTTTCCTGCTCTTGTGTGGAGTGGAGAGAGACCAGTTTCCCTTCATTAGTAGAACATGCAGGGTAGGCAGGGCACTTGCTAATGCCCCTGGGGATGGAGGCAGTGCTGGAGCAAGTGCAGATCTCCTGGTGCACAGACTGGTGCTCTACTCTTACGCTGAACTCAGGAGAAAACCAGAGTCCAGGAAGCTGCTGCATTCTCTCTGGGACTGGGACCAGGGCTTTTTCTCTGTCAGAGCTGGTTTCTGTTACACTCAGCAACATTTTCAAAGGTGTGGACTCTTTTGGCCATCCTGGGATGTTGGTGGGTCTAAAATCATTGGAGCTGCACATTTGCAAGCTGACACGGCCTGTGCAAACCTTCCTGGTGATCCATTCTTGTGGGATGCTGAGCTATGTTTCTTTATTGAGCCCTACCCAGGGCTCCTTGGGCAAGTGGTTGGGGGGACAGCTCAGTCCTCCTTCCCTGGATTTCCAGAGCTGTTGGTAGTGAGACCCATACCCACCAGCCTCCAGCCTGTATGGAGAGGCCTGGAGGGTAGGGAAGAGCTCTGTACTGCTCAGTGGCATCCCGCACCCCCAGTGTTAGGCCAAAACTAGTACATTCTTGAGTTTTAAGGCAGCTCTGAGGATGAGCTGATGTGATGTGGGCTGGACTGCGTTTTTCTGGGTGCCGTGGCTAAATCACCCCTGCAGCTCAGCAGTCACTGGAGAGTGCAGTCTCTGGAACGTCAACCTTTACCTCCACATAATTGACTCCTGAGCCCGTGCTGGTGGTGTTGCCTGGCTTCTGCCACTTGGACCTCCAGGGGCACTTCTCACAGAAGCAGCCTGGCAGTTTCCGCCCAGCTGTCTGACCAGCCCACGCTCCCATTTGGCAGGGGCTCGGCCCTTCCCCTTTTGTGCTTCCTGGACTGGTCTTCCCTGTGGGATTTTGTTTGAACACATTTTCTTTGCCTTAAAAATGTTTGTAAACAGGCCTGGCTTTGTGACTTGTGCTAGCTGTAATCAGGAGGCAGAGATCTGGAGGTTCACAGTTTGAGCACTCCCCTCCCTCCAGCAAAAACCAATAAGCCAGACGTGGTGGTACATACCTGTCATCCCAGCTATGTAGGAAGTGTAGGTAGGAGGACTGTGGTCCTGCTGGCCCTGGGGGAAAATGTGCGACCCTGTTTGCAAAATAACTAAAGAAAAAAGGACTGGGAGTGTGACTCAAAGGGTAGAATGCTTGCCTAGCAAGCACAAAACTCAGTTGAAAAACCCCAGTACAGCAAAAAGAAGTTTGCAAGCCATGCCCTAAGGAATATCAGTTACCACCTTTCATGCTAGGAAGTGTGATTGACAGGTGCCTAATAGGTGCTTGTGTTGCTTCCCAGTACTGGCCTCAGGCTGTACCCTGTATGCCATCACTGACCCTGGCCTGCTGGACTGGTGCCCAGCAGGGGTACAGACACAGGCTGGTCACTCACTATTTCCTGACTGAGAGGGTTCCATGAGTGGGCAGGTGCAGCACAGCACTGGAGGGCTAGTGCGGGGAGGTAGGAGACAGCATGGGCTCATCTGTCACATCACCCAGCCTCGTGGTGCACAGCAGCCGGTCCAGTCTCTGTGCTCAGAAGTGTCCAGATATGACGGCAGAGCTCTCCAGGGCAGCACACCCCCACACAACCTCAGACACACACACACACACACACACACATGAAGTATATGCACACACAGTGCACACACAGCATACACAAACATGCATGCACATACAATGTGCACAGACCCAACTACACACAAGAAATGTGTGCACACATGTGCACGCACACAGTACATACATGTGCTTGCATACTCATGCACACAGACCTACATACATGCACACAATATATACAGGCATGTACACACAGACACCAACACACTTGGTATATACATGCACACACATGCATGTACACACAGACACACTCATGCATGCACACACAATATGCACACATACATACACAGGTGTGTGCAGCAAGGCATACACACATCTATATATTCATGCACATATACACACATGTGCACCTGGTCTGGGTTCATTCCAAAGTGCTGGCCCTGCAGAGAGGGCCAACTGCTCCTGGAAGGCTGTTCCCAGCAGGCTGGTCTCCAGTGAACCCCAGCTGTCCCTTGAGACCACTGGTGGGCATGGTCCAGGCTTTAGATGCCTTTTCAGAAGTCCTGTGGGATGGGTGGGTCTCCCCCAGCATATGGAACAAGATCCATTTGAGTGTGTGCATTTGATACACGAAGAAACCCCATTGCTCATGGAGAGGTAGGGGAGAGAGAATGCCCACGGTACGTAGAACAGAGGGACAGTGAGCAAAACTCCCAAGCTGGGGCCTGGGACATGTGTGCTGCAACTGGACTGTGTGGCTGTGGGCTGTTCTTGAAGTTCCATGCTTGGAAATGACCATGCATGCTAGAGCAGGTGCTCATTATGTGGCCCCTAGGCCTGCTGGGCTTTCTGAGAGCCATTGTCCTTGGTGGTCAGCAGGTAGAGACCTGCCTGTGGGTTTCCTGGTCACTAATCTTGGTGGATGGGTGCCGTCTTAGGCCTTCTGCTATGGGAAGGCCTCTGTTTTGGAAGGAGCTGGAGGGATCTAGTGCTTGGAAGGGGCTCAGGAAATCCTTGCCCAGTAAACAAATCCTGAGTCCACTTCCCAGGTCTACCCCAACAAATTCCCACAAACGTGGGGCTTAAAACAGAAATTCCTTCTCTCCCAGTTCTGAAGTCCGGGGGCTGTGACCACGCTCCTGTGATCAGTGGCTATGCCACTCCATCTCTGCCTCTCCTCTATTTCCCTCTTGTGTCTCTGTCTCCCTATCTCTTTTACGTGGACTTGCCCTTGGATTTAGGGGTTGCCTTAACCTGGGATGAGCACATCTCAGGATCCTTAACTTAATTGCATCTGCAGTGACCTTTTTCCAAGTCAGGTCGTTCCCAGGTTCTGGGACATGAATATACCTTGTACAGGAGCCTCTGTTCCGCCCACTACACATGGCCATGCACATGTTCTGCACGGATCTGGAAGTGACCACCAAGAGCATTGCTGTGACTGTGTGGGTTGGCAGCAGGGCCTGATGAATACCACGTGCATGTGAGGCTCTAGGAAGCTGAATGCCCTGCCATCCCCTTCTCTGAGTCTGTCTGAGAGCAAGCAGAACCATCTCAGCAAAGGCTGTTCTGGTCTGGGCTTCCCAATCCTGTCGCTATCATCAGAGACAAAGGGGTAGACTTCTCTGGTTTCTGCTTTGGCCCATACCTCAGCCTGGAAGGGTTTGTGCTCCCTGTGAGGCTCAATTTCAGGGTATGAGTCTGCAGTGGCAGCAGAGGTGACTTGCAAGGCATCTGATCCCTGTCACGGCCTCTGTGTGCAGAAGATGCTGGGACGTCCTTAGGAAGAGTCCCTGTTAGACACCACTGATTTCTTAGTCCTGGTCATCTTAGTTGCATCATCACCTGGTATAGGTGAGGCACAGAGGGCCCTTCTAGGCCAGGGCTTGCAGAATATCCTCGTGGGACCAAGGGCATTGACTTGGGGGCAGCTGATGAATTGATACAGAGAAACACATGCTGACATAGAGTGAGGACCAGGCAATAGTTCTAGTTTTATCTTAACCCCTGGCCAGCGCTGAGTAAAGTCCCTATGGGATCTGCATCAGCTTGCTGGCATGTCCCCTCAGGGTCTGACATTGGCCGTGCAATAGGTGAGAGCCATGTCAGTCTGTGTTCAGTGTCACCAAGAATGGAAAGGTGACTTTGAGATGTAGCTTACCTTCCAGCTGGGGCCCAGCCTTTGTGTCAGGACTGTGGCACTTGGTGTGGGCTGCTGGTGGGTTTTCAAGCAATTGTAAGCACAAGTTCAGGTTAGAGATGTACAGGGCATGTGTCAGGTTTCCATCTGGAAGGATTCACAGGGCAGGCATCCTTTCTTTTCTCCTCCACGCTGTCTCTTTCTTCCAGGGCCTCCACTTTATCCTGGTTCACCAGCTCTACATTCTTGGGGGTTGTGGCTTCCATTTTGAGAGGAAACTGCTCTCACAGCCAATGTGGTGGATTAGGAGGAGTGGGAGAAAGGGCCTGAAGCGAGGTCTTTGGAAGTGGAGAGCAGTGAACAAGGGTTGGCTCTCAGAGTGCCTCTGGCCTCCAGCACCCTGCACCATAGAATGGGAGAGTGTGTACACACACACGTGTTCACACACCTGCACACACACACGTATTAACAACCTCTGCACATGCATGCATACAAAAGCACAGCCCCCTACATGCTCATGTATACACAATATGCACGTGCACATGCATACACCATATGCCACAGAGACAATGTGTCATTCCTAGGAGACATGAACCCCAAGCATTAAATTGGAGGTTTGGCTGGTGACCAGTTCTGAGCTGGGTCACCATGAGCATTTGATTTTAATGAGGAAGCCTGGGTCACAAAGTGTTCTGGATCTGGATCTTTGTGCGTGTGTGTGTGCTTTTCTTCATTGCTCAGGATGGAACTCAGGGCCTTGCACACACTTGTCACCTGCTTTACCACTGACCTCCATCCCCCGCCCTGGAGCTTGCTTTCTTAAATAGAATTTTTGTAGCTTGAGAATTTTTTCCAAAATGGTGGGTGAGGCTCCATTAGCAATTAAAACATACGTGCTATAAATCCCTTGAGCCGGCCGCTGTGCATCCAGGGGCCTGCCCGGCATGTGTCCACTGCGGGTACTCACTGTGACGGCATTTTTCCTGACAGCTGGAGCCATCCAAGTGTGTCAGCCGAAGACAGGTGAAATAAATGTGGAGCCCACTGTGCCCAGGAGACTGCAGGAGTGAGTGAGGACCGTGACACACACAGGCCATGGTCTGCAGTGAGAACAAAGAGCAAGTCTCAGGGCACTATGCAAGGACAGTCCCATTAAACATGAATGGCCACCTGTGGAGTGGCAGGCATGTTCAAAGTGCATGCTCGTAGCATGCGTGTGTGTGTTTCCAGCTGTGCTTCTGAGCACTCATGGGATTTCAGCCCTAGTCACTTCTGCAGGAGGAAGAGGCCTCCAACTGGTCACTCCCTGTACAGTGCAGCATTTCACAAGAGTATGAACTTGTGCGATAAAAGATACCTACTGTAGGAAGGCAGGCAGGGTCTGGTGGGCCCAGGCAATTCCACATCTGTCTGGGTAGCTCCATAGTGACTACTCAGGTCCATGGATTTTCTGGCTGGGATTCTGGGATCCACCTCATGTTCCCCCCTGAGGCTGTGGAAACACACACCTGAGTGTATCTGTGGCTGGTTCTGAAGATGGAATCCGTGCCCATCCATTGGACTGAGGGGGACTGGAGTCTTCCATGGGAGGAGGGGAGTTAAATGCTACACAGATAGTGAACAAACTCCATCTGCCCCCAGCCAGATGAAGTCTGCCTGCATTGGTGAGAAAGCTTTGGGATGGGATTTTAGTGGGAAAATAAAACAGCTTAGATGTTCTGCACTCATGTGGTCATGAAGTCTGCCAGAATCACTCAGGGGAAGGTTGTCTGGCTGTCCTGTGTCACAGACCAAAACCGTGTTCCTGAACTCGGGGGTGCTTGAAGTTGCTCGAGATGCCTTGTGTTCTTGGACCATCCTGATCACATCTTCCTCCTGTGTCTGTGTGAGCAAGTGGGTGCTCTGTCCTGTCTTCCAGCCCAGTGGCCACCGGCAGGGCTGGTGGGGCTGGATCCAGGATGAGCACCTCACTGGCAGCCTGGGAGTCCTAGATCTTATTTCCTGTTCCATATGCAGGCTGATGGGGTAATCCTGCCTTGGCAGGAGCCCACACAGGGACCCTGTCCCAACCTCCAGACTCCAGTCTTCCACCTTTCCTCTCTTAATTCCTCAGGATCCCACTCGGATCCCCTGCCCCCACTCTCCTGCCCAGAGCCTTTTCTGATTCTCACTCCACTGTCATGCCTCTGCCTTCTTTTGGTACTTTTCTTAGCCATGGGGTCTTTCATTGCTCTGTGCATGCCCAGCCTGGTTCCTCTGTCTTTTCACTCCTTCATTCATACTGTGACCCAGCTCCGTTCCTAATGGTATTCTAACCAGCTGCCTTCCCTCTTTGTCTGCAGGGTCCTCCTGGACGTCCAGGTCTCCCTGGGGCTGATGGCCTGCCCGGCCCTCCCGGGACTATGCTCATGCTGCCGGTGAGGATCCCGGGGTGGGGGTGGGCAGTGCAGGCAGGTGGGTCCTGGGAGGGGGATCCAGAATGTCATAGTGACTCAGGAGCGTGGAGGGGAGGCCAACCCGAGTGCAACCTCTCATTGGCATGGAAGAGAAATAGGAACAGCTTTGTGGAGTGGGCAAGAGTGAGGGGGCCCAGGGGGTGGTATGTGGAGTTCCTGGTTCCCTAAAAATCATCTGGTGCTTGTCAGCAGGTGAGGACCAAGGGGCTGCCTTGGAAGTGACCTACCTCCTCGGTCAAATGTCATCTTTTGTAGCTGTAGTGGTTTATTCCAGAACTTTCTGGATTGGGGATCCTGTCTCCCACTGGTGTTGGTATTTAAACCTCAGTTATGTGTCACGATGAGGCACAGGCCCATGTTCTCTGTGTCTGTGATAAGATCACAGACAGTGATCCTGAGGCTCCCCAGTGGCTCAAAGCCAGCTCTGCCTTGTGCTCCCAGGACCCAGAGTTCCCTGGACAGCACATCCTTTAGCAGTTGCTCATTGCTGCTGCTAGCATTGGGATCCCTTCCATAGATTACAGGGGCCATGAAGGGACCTGAATTCCTGTTTAACTGCTGGAGAGCATGCTATGCTAGGGACCCTCCAGAGGTGCTCTCAGGGAGAGGGTCTGGGCAGATGAAGCCTCCCCAGGCTGCAGGGAGTGCAGAAGGTGGGGTGGGCGTGGATGGGGCTACATAAGCCCCTCGGTCTCCTCCTGAGTCTTAGCCCTGAGTGTACTTTCAAGTGCATTTCTGAGTGTGCTGTGCCCTCAGGACAGCCAGTGTAGAGGAGGAAGGAGGGTATTGCAGACTTCCCTTCCTGGGGCAGGTCTTGAAGAAGACAATGTTCAGATCTCAGGCTCTTTTTCTGGGGTCACCTGACAAAGGTACCATCTGTGTTGTAGCCCCAAGATGGATGTCACACATGGGGCGACCCAGTGTAGAACCAAGCTTGTCCTTTCCGGACCTTCTAGACACTGCCATATTCACCTGGCCCTTGGCTTTTCTTTGTGATAGCTAGGGGCTGTGGGGCCTCAGGGTGAGAAGCTGCAGAGGCCTAAAAGGGCTTTTATGAACACATGGAGGACCTTGGGGTATCCCCAGTTGACAGGGGGCAGCTCTAGCCGTGTGTGATGGGAGGGTTTGGGGCTGGATGATGCTGAACCAGACCCTCTGAGGCTCTGTGTCACCTAAGGCCTGAGAGCTCCACCTCAGCCTGGAATCAGTGTGGGCGCCATGTCAGCACCCTGGGGTGACCCCTCTTCTTGTTCCTACAGTTCCGTTTTGGAGGTGGTGGTGATGCAGGCTCCAAGGGACCCATGGTCTCTGCCCAGGAATCCCAGGCCCAGGCCATCCTCCAGCAGGCCAGGGTGAGTAATTAGGGTCCTGAGTTGGTGAGGGGAGGCTCCAGGCTAAAGCTCCGAGCCCTAGTGACCGGGTGACTGTTCAGAGCCTGTGTGCTTGCCTGACAAGGTTAGGAGCCCCAGGAGGCTCAGGTCCCCTGTGTCTAGTTGGGGCACACAGAGAATTTTCTGACAGTTTCTCAGGATTGGGGAGGCCTCTGGGCCCCTGTAGCTTGTCTGACCCAGTGGGTCCACCTTCTCCTGTTTGCAGACACCAGCTTCAGTGCCAGGTCCTCCCCTGGAACCAAGGAAAGAGTGGGGAGAGACACTCTTTGGGGTTCTGGGAAGAGTTAGTTGGCTGCTCACATCAGCTTCCTAGGCTGGAACTGGGCAAAAAAGCTCCCTGGAAGAGAGTCCTTGGGCCCAGGGTCCCGAGGAGCAGGGCCTGTAGAGGCGTGTTTGCCTCTTGTTAGAAGTGGGTTCCTTCAGAAGTGCATCTGTAATGGATGTGGCTCCAGATTGTGGAGTGCCCAGGATAGGAGCTGGTGCTGCCCCATGGGGTTGGTGGGCTGGGGGATCCTTACTGGAGTATGCAAAGAAGCTGCCAAGTAGTTCCTTGTTTGCGAAATATTTATGTGGCTGCAGCACAGCTCGGAGTAGACATTAACGGTCAGAATGCGCGTGGATAATTGCAGCACAGTTTAAGTACTGAGCAGTTGCTGTAGAACAAATTGCCTGAATGATGCAAAGTGGAGCCTGACAAACCCGTTACCTGCGACAGGATTTATTGACTGGAGCCTGCCTGGCTGGCCTTTCATCCATGTGTATTTTCATTGAAGCCAAGTGGGTGATGGGTTTATAAGATGAATTTATAATGTGAAAGAGTCTTCCAAAGGTAAAATGACCTGGTGAGGGCAAGTGTCACCGAAGTACAATAGAGCAGTTCTTTGGGAAGGCTCGCAGGTAGATACCACGACCACAGGGTCACGTGTTGGGTGGAGAGCCCAGGGTAGTAGAGGTTCCCCACTCATCCCAAATATACCCCCAGTCTCTCAAGAGCGATTGGAATGCAGCCTGAGCTCCCAGGGAAATCCTGCTCCCCTGGTTCGAGCCAAAGGGGGCTGCAATTCACCTTCATCCCAAGGGACCAGGGACTGGGAACAGGGCCTCCCTAGGAGGCTGGAGAGGAAGATGGAGAGGAAAGAGGGCCCCTGTCCATGGGGAAGGGGTTGGTGCCACCGGCTTCCTCCTCTGCTCCCTTGCTTACCTGAGGGGATGCTGAGAGCCCAGAGGAGCAGAGCCAATGGTTGGACCTTCTTTGCAGTGCTTCTGGTTCTTGTCTGTCCTAGCTGCCCCTTCCTTCCTGTCCATGTCTCATGGGTCAGGAGCCAGCAAATCAGGCCACGGCTGCCATTGGCCATTTCTCACCATATCTCTCTTTCCTTTGCAGTTGGCGCTGAGGGGACCAGCTGGCCCTATGGGTCTTACAGGGAGACCCGGCCCCATGGTGAGTGGTTGGCAGGTCTGAGGCCAGGTGCTGGGATGGGGCTGGCTCTCTGCATGTGTGCTCAGAGGTCGGGGTGCTGTGCAGCCATGCACATCCTGTATCCATCCTGTATCTCTATTCCCAGCTGGCAGCCAGCAGGGATAGATGATGCCTCAACCCCTCGTGAGGTGGAGGAGGGGCAGCTAGGGGTCCCTGGGATAAAGTGCTCTGTTTTGAGTGGGGCAGGTCTTTGGAGGAGCTGGAGGGCTGGGAGGCCACGCCCACCCTCAGCTTTGAACTCCCGCCAGGTTCCTCTCACCGCCGTTTATCACAAAGCATAGGGCACATGGGTGGAGGTGGCCCCTCTAGGGACAGGGGCCTGCTGGACATCCCCGGAGGCTGAGCCTGGCACACGTCCGCTGGCTGGGACTTTGTTTCATGAATGGGATTGGGGTCTCCCTTCTTCCTTACAGTCTCAGGGTCAAAGGTAACCCCCTGTGGGACAAACTGCAGGATCTGCAGCTTTGGCTTAGGTCTCTCCTGGGTCACTCACAACCCGGGAATGCACTGAGGTGCTGGCTAAGTGTCAGGCACAGTGCTGGGCTCTGGGGTCTCACTGAACACGAACTCACAAGAAGACAGGATGTTGAAACCATGGAGGCCTCTGGCTGACTGGCCATCTGCCACCACCACAAGGGTCCGGGCTCAGAACCCTCTATCCGAGCTGGCTCAGGCCAGTCTCCCACACCCTGCAGCTCTTGCCTTTAACTGGGCCCACTGGTCATGCATGTTCTGCCCTAGTTAAAGCCTGTAAGGGACCATAGCCAAGACTGTCCTGGAGAGAGAAACCTCTCTATGACTTTGTGGCTCTTGTGAGCACCCCATCTGGGGTTTGTTCACCACTCGAAGAGCTCTGAACATCTGCATGGTTCACCCTGTCTCCAGATGTTACTGTTCTTCCCTCTGGTCTGCTCAAGGTGAGCAGGTTGGGCTGCATACGTTGAAAGCCATGTGCCAGCCTTGTGACGAGGCTCTGCCTGCTCCACACGCATTGTCTGCCGGGCCTCTCAGAGAGCTTTGATCTGCCTCGTGTCCTTCTCTGACCACATGCTAACCCAGTGCCGTCTCTCTAGGGTCCTCCTGGGAGTGGAGGTTTGAAGGGCGAACCAGGAGACATGGGGCCTCAGGTAGGTGGTAGTCTCATTTTTGCTCTTGGGAGGGTGGATCCTGGTTGCTGCATCTCTTCAAGGAAATATGTGGGAATTGTCATTTGACAGCAGGTGAGAAGTGACTGATGTCTACAGGCAAACAAGCCGACTGTGGTCGGTCCCCAGCCCTCACTCAGGGCAGCACATCTGTGCCCTGCTCCCAAGATGCCTCAGGCCAGTCTGATGAGCACAGGGACAAGGCTTTGCTCTTTCCTCAGAAGAAGGTGGACATGTCACTAACGATTTGTTCTCTGTCCCATAGGGCCCTCGAGGTGTGCAGGGCCCACCCGGCCCGGCAGGGAAGCCTGGAAGACGGGTGAGTATTTGGTGCTGGGAGAATATGGCTTGGGAACAGTAGCTTAGTCACAGTTGAGGATCTGTGCAGGACTTGTCCCCTCAGTGCTTCATGGTGTGACCTGACTCACTTATGGGAAGGTTATGTTCCTCTGTTTGAAGGGCATGTCTATCTCCATGGCTACATCTTCAGTGACTGCTCAGGAGGGATGCTCTTTGTCTGGGAGTGAGCTCTCCTGTCCTGCCCTCTATCCTCTGCACTGCGAGCATTCATTAGCTTAACAAACATGGAACGAAAGCCATTTCTCAGGCAGCAAGAGCTGTGTCTTTGGGGTGCCTCATGGCTCCACAGATGGTTCCAATTTCAGGGACGAGTCCAGGCCCCTGTAGCCCACCATTCTCCTCACCTCCTGAGATTTCCTGTTGGGAATGCTGCTCTGGATAGAACGAGCTGGTTTTCTTAGGAGCCTGGCTACCAGAAGAGGGCACATAGTTATAAGCAACGAACGCCCTCCAGGCAAGCTAGGGAAATCCTTCTGAACTCCATCGTGCTCCAACAACTGAACCTTCCCACCCAGGGTACGTGACCTGCCATCTGCTGCTGTGCCTTCTGAGTACCCAAGGTCAACAGAAGTCATCCTTGGTGGTCATGGCCCCTCCTGACTGGGGAGGGATCTGTAGGTTGGAAGTGAGAGTGACTACGTAAGCCATACTTCTTCCTGTGGCCCATGCAGGCACAGGTGTGAGGTGGCCGGGGAAGTGGCTGGGCTGCGTGAGTCCCAGACTGTAATATCCTGCTCTGAAATTTTTTGGCTTTCCCAACAACTGGAGAATTACCTTGGATCTGATTTGAGGAGCATTTTTTTTCTCGTTAGTTCTTCTTGTATGTCTGTAGATTCTCACTGTCAAGAGTCACTAGCATGTTCCCAGTCAGGGCCAGGTAAAACCTGAGAAGGGAAGATAGGGAACAAGCTGTGAGTCACAGTAGAACAAGCTGTGAGTTATAAATTATGTTGGAGCTGTAAATCTGCCTGTGGTTTTAAGGAAGTCAGCATGCCCCAAAGTTGGCCTGGAGAAGGCAAGAGGGGTGGCAGGAAAGCCACCCTAAGCTGGTGGCCCCTTATTGTCCCAAGGGCCTAGAGTTCTGAGCTAGCACAGCCTGCGAGGCGTGTGTCCTTTTGGGGTATTTGGGGGCCAATATGCTATGAAATCCTGAGAGCGCTCCTGATGAATTTCCCCTGCATATTTTAGGGAGGCCCCCGATTGGTTCATGTGTCTCCCAGGCCAGCATTCTACCCTGTGCCTCTCTGGAGACTCGTTTTCATCCTTTCCATGAAGCTCTTCATTTCCTGTTTCCTGTCCCTGGGACTGGGGGGCAGCCCATCTCCTTGTGATCTCTTTGGATCCTTCTCTTCTTTGTACTCTGGTCTCTAGTGCTGCCTGTTGCATGTAGAGATACAAGGCTGCCCTGTCCAGATGTTATCTCTGCCTGACTGCAAGTGCATGGGCAATGGTCCCATTTAATTAGGGCCAACAGGAAATGGGAAAGAGGGGGCTGGTGCAGTTTTGTAAGGTGGCTGAGTCCCTGTCCTCTTGTAGACTGTCCTCTTCCTTTGCAGTGATTCTGAAGGTCCAGGCTCCGCCCTTCATCCCATGGTCAATCAGGGCTTGTCCTTGGTTGTTTTCATAGCTGCAAGTCTTGGCTGTGGTGACCCATTCACCGTGAAGACTGCCTCTGGGTTGCTGCATGGTCTGAGTGGGACCTTTCCTCTTGGGGCTCAGTCTCTTCCCTTAGTCAGATGGTCTCACCAGATGCCTCTTCCTCTCCTGTGTGAGTCTGCTCTTCTCCACAGTTTCTTTTCCATGTGGTGTAGCATGGAACCACATGCTACATCAATGTCAGCAGAGCTCTGCTTGAGCTACCTACTCCTGGGCTGCCTGACAGAGTATGAACCCTCTCCAAGTGATGGGCAGTTGGCATCAGTTTCTTTTGGTAGTTAGGACAGCAAGGTCCTGCAAGACCAGCACTGTGTTTTCAGTGTGGCATATCCCTGGGGCTGTAGCTCTGTATCCTTCTAGCAGCCTGAACACACTGGACCAAGGCCTGTGGCAGGTGTGTCATCAGTGGGAGCCTCAGCTTGGTTTAATGGACACCACTGTTGGAGAACATGGTAAACCGCCTGCCCTTTTGTATTGATGGTTTGCCTCCTCTGTTCCAGGGTCGGGCTGGAAGTGATGGAGCAAGAGGCATGCCTGGACAGACAGGCCCCAAGGTAGGTGTGCCCACCATGCCGATGTCCAGTACTGAGGGTGTCATCGTCCCTGTCGTCATGTTGATTGTGCGATGACTGTGACTGTGGGGGAAGTGATGACTCCCTTGGCTTCGTCCCTCTGGCACATGCTGTGAGGATGGGTTGCTGGGTGAATGACATGAGTGAGAATGACAGTTCCTTAAGGGGGCCATCTGTTCTTTCCACATGGGTGGTGAAGCAGGGTGTGATTGAATCCCATTGTGAGAGCCACTTGGAAATGTCCAGGTGACCAAGCCACATACTCAAAGGTCTGGGTGACCTTAAGGTTGCCAAGTAACTCCTGAGTCCATGGGTTCAAGAGTCCTCTTGTCCAAACCGGGGATATCTGGGCTCCCAGGTATTGTAGGGTGAGTAGACATTGTCTCTTGGTGAGCACAATGGCTCACGCTGTGTATGAACAAGACCTGCACCAGTTGCTGTACCCCCAACCCACCACAGTTACTGTGTCCATCCCCCTGTTTCTGACCTTGGGTGAACTTTCTCTCCCATGCCTGGTTCATTTTCCTTCTGAGCTCCTGGGAGGGTCATTCCATGTCTAGGGGAAGTGCTAGAGGCAGTACCAGCTTTCTCCAGTGAGGAGTCCACAGTGGGAACAGCAGCTGTATTTGGAAGGGGAATGGAGCCCAAGTCATCAAGAAATGCCAGGTGTCTAGTGCACCCGTTTACTGGCATGGCTGAGCTCTGAAGTGCTTCCTATAATCCTGAGCTAATGAGATACTGCTATCCTCAGTGACCTGGGGTGACAAAAGGAGGAGAGAGGCTTATTGAATCTGTCTCAATAATTTATAGTCTTCTTTGAACAAAATTATTGAAAGCCTAAAATGTCCTACCATTGACTTTTCCCTGCCTGGCTTGAGCAACCTAGGAGATAGGATGCCATTTCAGGGCCCCAAGAGACACACAAGGAAGGTTGGCCCAATAACCAGGGTATCTGTGGGCCACAATACTAGGGTGTCCACCCGTGAGCCTGAGCCATGCAGTGGGCGGCTGCCTTCTGGGATCAGAGGCCATGGGCAGACAGGTGGGCTCTGCTCTGCTGGTCCTTCCTGCTGCTGGGAGAGATCTGGAACAAATGCTGATGGGCTAATGTCACAGAGCCACCTGAAATACTGTGTGTCTGTGGACACCACAGCCTGTGGCTCAGAGATAGTAGCCACCTCTCCCTTCTGCTGATGTTGGGGAGAAGGGGTGGGGAGAAGGCAGTGGTCACCAAGGCTGTGGGTCTAGGTTCTGTGCAAAACACAGCCCAAAGAACAGCAGTCACTGCTGTGTCCAACCGTGCAGTGGTCGTCATCTGATGCAGCTCTCTGTTGTCCATGTAGGGTGACCGTGGCTTCGATGGTCTGGCTGGGTTGCCAGGAGAGAAAGGCCACAGGGTGAGTATTGCCACGGAGGTCAGAAGGGTACTGCGCACAGAACCAGACTTTTGAGCAGTTTCGCCAGCCTCAGGTTCCTTATCTGGGGTGGGGGCCCCTCCATTCCAAAGTAGTCACCACTGGAAGCCGTGCTCTGGGTAACTGGAACCGGAATGGTCTTTTCTTGAGGGAGAGGCAGCTGAGAGGAATGGGCTTCTTGTCTGCAGCTTGCCTGGAGAGAACCTCTCAAGAGCCAAAGTGGGAGGGGATGAGTCCTTTTTTCTGGGATCCACTTTATTGCCAAAGGAGTCAGCTGCATCCTTGGGAAATCCAGAAAGCCAGAGTCCTGGCTGCCAAGGCATTGCAGCACTGAAGCAGTGGTTCTGGGAGCAGCCTCAAGGGGTCACCCCTATTAAGGAGGCCTTGAGGGTCAATACTGTGTTAGGTTTCTCATCTCTGCTTTGGGGAGGATCCTATGTGACAGCTCTTTGTGATTTGCCAGATATTCTCTCCCTGACCTGTTTTCTCTAAAGCAGATTTCTTTGATGACTTTTTTCAATTTTGGCACATTTGGGACAAACACAGACATGCATGCACACACATGCACGCGCACACATTCATACACACATAGGCACACACATGCTAAACACATAGGCATGCATACCGGTGTGCATGCTTGCCAGGGAGAAGTACCTGCTGTTCTCTATGCACTGAGAAGTGGCTGCTGGGACTCACCCAAAGTGGCTGTGCCTGTGTCCTCCATTTACTGGATGAAAATGAGTGCACAGCCCCCAGGCGGTCCCTGAGTCAGCACCCATACTTTTGACTGATGTGCACATACTGAGTGCCAACTGTGAGAGGCCTGAAGGTGCAGGCTGCCCGAGGTGGACCAACCCTGATCCAAGGGGTTCTTAGTTCAGGGTGGCAGCTCTTCCCCTGCCTCATGCAGGCCATTTAGGCCAGGGTGGCCCAGATTCTGCTCAGTGTCTTGGGGTACCTGCGTGTCCATGGCCTCAGTCTGGTGACCTGGCTACCATTATGCCATCCAGATGGGACTCAGGTGCAGGGTTCTGTAGCCAGCCACCAGCCCAGCTGCTCAGCACCCTTAGCCTCTGAAGAGCCCTTCCCCAGGCCAAACCCACCTTTGGAGGACTGGACATTTTCAGAATGAGATCAGAATTAGAGAACAGGCGATCAGGGCTTGGGACACGCTGGGTGTGACCTGCTCAGAAGTGGCTAACATTGACCCTGTTGACTTCCTAGGGTGACCCTGGCCCTTCTGGCCCTCCGGGACCTCCAGGAGATGATGGAGAAAGGGTATGTTTCCCTTGGTACTGGCAGCTGCAGCGCAGGGCCAACCATGGTGGGATGAGACACCTGGCGGGGGAGGGAAGGAGGAGCCTGAGGGTGCAAGGCCGTCACCATGGGGAATTGGCTGCGGGCTTTTGAGATGAAACTGTTTGCTCCTTTACTTTATCCTTCCTGCTGAGGACAGGGCTCGGGAGTAGCCTTCAGCCATCATGGGTCTCAGAAGGGTGACTCTAACTGCGGGAGGCAGGTGCCCAGGATCCTGTGGGAGGAGACGCCGGAGGCTGAGGGAGCTCAGCCTTTGCAAGGCACTGTGTGGAGGACAGTGAGGGCTTGAGGGGTGGGGGCACGTAGGAAATAATTATCTTCAACCCTGGAGGTGGGGAGTGTGACCAGAGCCAGTAGGGAAGCCATTCTCCAAGTTTGTGGGAGGGGCTGGGGTCAGTTCTCAGCTTGCACACAGAGGTCTCAGTGACCGTCACATGCAGCTTTGTGAGGGCTGGAGGCCAGGTGCCTTCTCTAGGCCACACCACACCTGTGCTGTGGCAGAGGAGACGAGTGACTGTGGATCCATGAACCACTCTGTCTGTGCACCCATCACTTTCTTTGCTTTAGGGAGGCTTAAGAAACCCTGGGAAACAGGGAGAGCATGGTCGGCATGAAGTTGCAGACAACAGTGGCCTTTCTGTTCTCAGCAGCTTTCAGACTGACCTGGTCAGGGTGCCTTCTGCTGTAAGATGAGGAAGGAGAGAGGGCTCCTTCTAGGTGCCTGTGCTTCTTGATTCAGAGAAAATGTATGTGTGTGCATTTCTGTGTGCACACATGACTTTGTGAATGTGTGCATGCATGGGGCACATGTGTGTGCACACATGGCTTGTTCACACAGTGTGTACATGCATGGGTGTGCATGCATGTGAGTGTACCATGTGTATGCACATATGCATGATAGTGAGCCTACATATATGCACTTGGATGTGTAACACGTACATGTGCAGGAGCACATGTGTAGGCAGATTGCATGTGAGCGTGTGTACTTGCCTGTGTGGAGAAAGCAGGACAGCAGTGGTGTGCAATGAGGAGCAGGTGCTGGCCAGCAGCCCCAGGTGCAAAGCTGTGGAATCAAGGAGGCGTTCCATCTGGAGCCAGAAGGAAGAGGCTCTTTGTTTGCTGCTAGGCTGTTTAGGACTCCGGTAGAGACACTGGGTTCCCTGGGGGCTGACCAGGGGCTCCTATGCTTCTCCCCTGGTACCTTCCCTTCCCAGTTTCTGTCACTCGTGAGGGTAATCAAGCAAGGCCCAGAATGCATCTGTAGCTGGTGAGCTGAGTGAGCCTCTCAGCACCTCTCCCTTCACCCATCTGTGCATGTGCATCTCCCTGGGTGAGACATTGGCCTCTCCTGCTGGTGCAGGGACTAGTAAATTTGCATAGCTCTAGAAGCCCAGTTGGGGAACCCTGCTGTGCTGCAGAGGGAAATTGTCCCTGGGTGTTTAGCCTCACAACCTGTTCCTAAAATCCTGCTTTTTTCTGTTCTACAGGGTGATGATGGAGAAGTTGGGCCCAGGGGCCTGCCTGGGGAGCCTGTAAGTCCACCAATGGGTGGGATTCTGGGCTTGGTCAGTAGGGAGATGGGTCCATAGGGAGGCCACCTCTGGAACAGGATCTGGGATTGACTTAGAGTACAGATTAGAGAAGCCTTGAGGACATAGATAAACCCCAGCATTGCCTCAGGAAAGATAAGAGGAAGGACATGAGATGGCTGGGTGATTCCACGGAGTCCATACCAGCCTTCCCTGCAGGAGGAAGCTGGGCCCTAGAGGGTTGTGATGGGTGCCAGGGGCAGCACAGTGAATACCTATCGTGGTAGGTGTCCAGGGACAGTGTGGTGGCATTCAGGTGTCACACTGACCACCTAGGCACAGCATGATGGCAGTCCCGGAGGCACTGGATATCCAAACTACAGCCGTGTTGGGTGTCCACACAGCAGCCGTGTTGTATATCTTAACTGCAGACATGTTGGGTGTCCACACAGCAGCCATGTCTAAATTGCAGCCATGGTGGTGCTGAGACATCACAGGGCCTAAATCAGCCTGAGTTTGCTCAAGTTCTGACAACTGTACTTTCCCAAAGTGAAGCCCTCTAGCACTCTGTCTCAGCCTGAGCAGGAAAAATGCTTTTCCCTCAGTGGACTTGTATTTAGGCTCAAAGCAAATTTCCTCAATGATAAAGAGGCATTAATTACTTTTCACTTACTGTGGCTCTGAAACCTCTTTTTTTGTTACCCAAGTCATGCAGCTGTTCGCATCTGGCGATGCTGAGTGGTGAGAAATACTGCAGGCGCCACGTGGGGAGCACAGGGTTGGCATGTGCAGATCCACTCGGTCTAAATTACACCCCAGGTGTCTGGTTAGCCACTGAGGAGAATCCGTCAGCACGCTCTCCTTAGCACATGTCTAGGCAGTGCCTTCTGGGTTATTAGCTTCTAAAAACCATTTATGTGACTGGGTCTTAAAATAACGAAGGAAGTCTTTAAGAGGCAATGAACCTGGAGTGTTTCTCTTCTACCAAATCTGAAAAGGTTATATCAAAATTAAGGTCTTTTAAGATCCAGGTGCCTTGGATAGAGGCTCCATTATTGGGTACATGGCCTCTTACTTCCTGGGGAGGGAGTGACAGCTTATGGTCAGAGTGGCCATCTCCAACAAAGTCTGAGGTTCCCATCAGATACCTAGTTTCTCCTGACCCTGATCCCCACACCCTTGGACTCTCTGAAGCCAGAAATAACAATGTCACATGTCATCGTGGAAGGAGGGATGATGAGTTGGACAAAAGCTCCCTGTGCCAAGGGATATAATTGCATGGTACTCTGTGGAGGAGCCTTTGTTCCCTCCTGCCCTGAGCAGGTGCCAAAAGCAGATGAGAAAGCACTCCCCCCTTCCCTGAAGGCACCCTTCCTTGCCCAGTCAGAGCCCTAGCATTTCCAGGCACCCTCTGCTTCTGATTTCCAGCACCAAGATGGACGGGAGGGATGGGTGAGAGGACACAGGGTGAGGGCATCTGGTCAGGCTCCCTTGGAGACCTGAGACACAGGCTAAGCTCAGGGAGGAGCTGGCTGTGGGGCATGGGTATGCAGGGATTGAGGGAGCAGGGCAGGGGATACCTGCTGAGTCTGACTTCCCGTACTCTTTCCTTTTTCAGGGGCCACGTGGTCTGCTTGGGCCAAAGGGGCCTCCGGGCCCCCCAGGACCTCCTGTAAGTTCTGTCACCTCTTGATATGTGTGTCCCCATCACTGCCCTTGAGACTCTCCTGCCCAGCCAGCGTCTCACCTAGACCTGGGGGCAGTGTATTCACGCACACCATTGTGCACATGCCTGCTGTTGTTACAAGGCGCCGTGGGTCTTTATTGTTCACACGCAAAATTGCTGGTGCGGCAGACGGGGGTTTGCAGGTGGGGGCCGATGGAGCCAACCCTAAGACTCTTCCTGCCTCCCTTCCTGGCACTCCCATTATAACTAATGCTCTAGAATGGCATGTCTCCTCATGCTTGACAGACCTTCCAGCAGCTTCGGTGAAAGTCCTGGAAGGAGGGCAGAGGCCTTTGGTTCTGGTGGAGCTCTGTTCCCATGGGATGGACTGTCTCCCACCCTCCTCAGCACCTCTGACTGCCTTTCTAGAACTCAGGGCCTGCCCATAGGGTTCTGGGGCCTGGCAGTTTGGCTATCCCTAGGCTGAAGAATTCGGGGTGCCCATCAGGGGACTCTCTAAGGAAGGGACGTGGGTCAAGGCTTTCCCCTCCCCAGAGCATCCTTGCAGGCATCTGTGGTGTGTCGGGTGGGTTTTGAACATCCATCAGTCATTCATCTGCTTTCTGTGTGTATCTTTTTAAATTTGCAGGGTGTAACGGGTATGGATGGTCAGCCAGGTCCAAAAGGAAATGTGGTGAGTTCAGGGATCCCGAGGCCTGGCTCCATTGTGATGACTCACGAGTGCACTCCATGCCTGGCTGGGGAGGTCCATCACTGTCCATGTCAGCTGGGAATGGGGGGGCACAAAGTGCACATCGGAGGCCTCGCTGCAGCCAGGTGCTGCCCTTGGTACAGGTGCAGAGTATTGGTACTTGAGGCCAAGAGTCGGTATTTTTCACCCACACCTGCTCAGTCAGGAGGCTGCTTGCTTCTTGTGCCCAAGGAGTTGCCATAAATGTCCACCAGGAGTTAAGTCCATGGGCACTGCGTCTGCTTCAAGAGCACTGGGGGGTTCAGCAAGAAATCCAGGGTGGGGGATTTTCTACCGAATGAAGTATTTCCTGGCAGCTCCTTTCACACACTACTGCCTGGGTGGGTGTTGGGGGATGTTCTCTCAATGTCTTGGCCCTCCAGCCCCCATTCCTGTCCCTGCTCTCCGACAGGACACCTGTCATTTCCTTCCAGGCTGTTCCTGCATGTTGCCTCTGGTGTAGCCATGATGGAAAAGAGAGGAGGCCATGATGAAGGGGGAACAAGACCCCTAGGGCAGGGGTCATAGCACCCAGAGCCCCTTTCAGGGTCTTTGCTTTTGTTTCCTGTAGGGTCCCCAGGGAGAGCCCGGCCCCCCAGGACAGCAAGGAAATCCTGGTGCCCAGGTAAGTGGCCTGGGGAGGCTGCCCAGGGGTACAGGCCTGAGAGGTATGGGTGTCCAGTCCAGTGCTCTGAGCTCTTCCCCTTCAAAGTCACTGCCCCCACTCTGCATCAAGGGGACAGGACCTGGGGTGGCATCTGGACCTTGGAGCTGGTCTGCAGGATGATGGTAGATGGTAGGAGGGACTCAGGGTCAGTCTCCTCACCTTTCCTTTGGCTCTTCCCTCCAGGGTCTGCCAGGCCCCCAGGGTGCCATTGGTCCTCCAGGAGAAAAGGTAGGTGTGCCTGAGCTGTGTGTGTGAGTGGACACCACTGCCTGCAGGCTGCCTTTCCTGTCCCTTGTGCTCCCAGGACCCTGAAGCTGAGATCACTCAGAATTGAACGTGCCAGCTATGAGAGAGCTCCTGGGTCTTTGTCGGTCTCTCATTCACAAATTCACTTGCTCATTCAAGTCACTCATTCATTCGTTCAATCTCTAGCTATGTACATAGGTGCTGGATTTAGCAAGGAAAACATGTAGAGGACTCCCGGTTAAATCTGAACTATGTGTTGTTTATCTGAAATTCACATTTATCTGGCATATGGTTTTGTTGCTCTTTAGTTTGGTTTTGCTAAATTTGGCAACTGTAAATACACCTCCAGCACCTCCCGTGTCCTTGGTGGGGGCAGTGTGAAGCGTTAGCCCTGCTGCAGCTCGTGCCTTTGTCTAGGCACTGGGTATCTTGGGTAACACAAAGCGCATTGGTCAGGACCAGCAGAAGTGCCACTAAGGGCTTAAGGGCTCAGAATTCACCTGTTAAAACACAGGTGGCCAGGCTGCGGTTGGACCTGTACCATCTGAGAGTATGGTGGTATGGGGGAGTGTTCATCCATGGACACTGTGGCTACTTTGCCAGGCCCCTCAGGAGGGATGCATGGATGCCCCATGGGTATGCCATAGAGAAACAAAGAAGACAGTGCTAAGGGGCGCCGAGGGCTTGGTAAGGCCCCTGAGGAATTGGCACCTGCACAGGGGATGTCGGGAGAACAGATGGGATGCTGTCGATTGGGCTCGTTCCCATCGCAAAGCTGAAAGCTCTGGTGAGGGGCCTGCTCTCTAGCATGGCTGGTGACTGGACACTTCACAGCCAGTGGGAGCAGAGGACCCCCTGTGTATTTCCCCACACGGGTGGACTCGGGGCAGAAATGTTGGATAGTAACCTTGGGGTGCATAGAGCGGTCAGGGGAACCTAGGGAAGGTATGAACCTCAGGGCGCTCCCTCATGGACTCTCTGCTTTGTACTAGGGTCCTTTGGGTAAACCAGGCCTCCCAGGAATGCCCGGTGCTGACGGACCCCCGGTGAGTAGTCCTCCCCACTCCCCATCCCTCCAAGGACACTGTCTCTGACCAGTGCGGAGCTGGGAACTTGGGCTTTTAGGACATCCTTGCTCTTTGCTCTCTTTCCACTCTGGCAGTGAAGACTCACGTGGCCTGGAGCATGGGTCAGGCTTTTCATAGCATGTTCCCATCAAAGAGGGGTGACTGCATGATAGGAACGACCTCAGTGTTCAGCCTCGAGCTGGGAAAGGTAACGAGGCTTGGGCTGGCTCTGAGTCACCACGCATCTCACCCACGCTGGAAGCAGTGGGCATGGCGCCATGTGTATTTTCGGTGCTCACGCGCTGAGTGGGGAGGGTGTTGCACAAGTGCATTGGTGACGTGTGAATGCACAGCCGTGGGGCCAGATTAGATCCTGCCTGGAAATAGCAAGTTAGTGACAGCTGTGAGAAAAGGGAGGCGTGGGGAGGAGGAACTGCTCAGGTGTGTGCACACACCCCTGTCGTGTGTCCACACCTACTGCTCTGGATGTACCCTGTACCTGGTTTGGTTTATTTTATTTTGTTGAAGAGTATTTGATTGATATTGAAAGAGTCTATTTCAGAAAGCAAGATAAGCTAAGTTAATTATTTAAGATAGCATATTTTATTGTTCCGATAACACCATTACAAACTAAACAAGAAAGTGAGATGTGTTGGAAGATGGTTGTGACTGTTTACCCTACAGCTGTCGACTTTATTCGACAGGATAAAGGATGAGGATCGTTCAGTACTGTGAATCCCAAATCACCCTTTCTTGATTGAGCAAACAGGTCGTGATCACTGGCCTGTCCGTGTGGATGGCGTTGGAGACGGCAGGGCCCGGCCACCAAGTGATTAATCTTTACCAGCATGACACCTCTGTCCTTTAATTTACATTTATATTGAATTGCATTTTCTAATGATGCAAATAACACATTTGCTCATAGACAATTAGGAAGTAAGTAAATGACAAGATGGAAAGCACCTAGTGTTGTCCCTGTGGTTGCCCACAAGTGGAAACCCATGCTTCCCTTCTGCAGTAGGAGATCCGTTCAGTGTCCACTGCAGTATGTCACACAAACAGCCAGGCTGTGGGACAGCCGGGCTCCTGTCATGTCCTGTGGGTAGAGAGGGGCCAATGGAGCCAACCGGCTGCTCCTAGACTCACTGCCTCTCTTCCCGCCCGACACTGGGGCTTTAAAACATGCACTGAGTGGTGGATGTGCCTGCAGGTGTCATCACACTCACCCTAAGGGGCCAGAAGCAGCAGGTGGGCAGGAAAAATGCAGGCATCAGGGCCACGAAACACACTCCCACACTGGGCTGCCTATGCAGGCCAAGGAGGTCGCATGTCACAGATGGACCTCAAAGGGAGGTTGGTTTATTGTTGTTTTTCTCTGGTGTTGACTTGGTTTGGTTGTAAAGAAAGCAAGATTTAAAAGGGTGAAGAAGTAGGAAGAATTTCAAGGTAGACTCCATGTTAAGAGTGCACAGTGGGGAAACGATAAATGAATTACCGGCCAGCGGAATATTACAGAGCCAGTAAAAATTGAATTTCAGCAGACACTCAGTGACGTGAGAAAATGCTCGCGACATAATATTAAGTTTAAAATATCCTATGTCCTGCCTTCTTTGCATGCGTGTGTGCCTGTGGAGAAAATGGGCCGCAGCGCTCTGCTACACAATTAGCTGAGCTGCTCTGAGTGGGGAGGCCAGGAAGGAGTTTAATTTCCTCTTCCACTGGCCTAATTGTCTATGGTGATCATAGGTTACTTTTTTAATCAGAAAAACGCCAAATACAAATAATTTGAGCTTTATTATTTTCCCGTTATGAAAGTCAAGCTCATTACAGAATATTGAAGAGAGACGTGTGGCCTGGTCCCTCAGGGCAGAGCACAAAAGCCCTGTCCCCTCTCGCCTTGGCCTTTCTCTGTGCCAGTGTGGCATCACCTCCACCATGGTTTACTCCTCTGTGAATACAACTTCAAAGCCGTCAAAGGATTGGGCCTTAGTGTGACTAACGGTCACAGGCATGGTGCCCGCCAGCTTCCATTGGCCACTTTCAGCTGGCACTCACCCGAGCACCCTCCCTACAGTCTCCTCTGCCCCTCTGTGCTGCAGGTAGTGGAGGAAGTCCCACGTGGACAGGTCAGCTGGCTTCCCCAGTGACAGGGTGTGGGGACTGCCCCCTTCCGCCACCTGGAGCCTGGCACGGGTCATCCACCCCAGTTCCTTAACAAAACACCGGGAGAACCATCCCGGCCACCTGGGCAGGATGCTCCATCCTGCACTGTTTGGTTCAGCCCTGCCACCATGAGCCACTGGGGCCGTGAGCATAAATGTCGTTTTTGGAAGGCAGGGAGCAGCTCAGTGTGTGTCCCTGCAGCCTAAGAAATAGGCACTGTCCACCCACTGGTGCCCACCTTCCTCAAAGGTCTCATGCTGCCCTCCACAGCTTCTACACAGGAACTTTGTACTCTGGGCGCATTTGCGATGACAACAGGCTGTTTGCAAGGGTGTGACTCCAGTTGTACAACTAATAAAAATAAGAAAACACGAAGTGTTTCTTGAAGAGATGAGCCCCAGGTCTCCATGGTGCAGCCATGTCTAGAAATAAAGCCCCAGGTCTTCAGAGCACTCACCCCGCCCCCTCACTGAACACATGAGGAAGTGCAGGCCCAGAGAGGGCAAGTGCCCTGCCCTAGGCCACACTGCAGGTCAGGTGTGTGCAGAGGTGCAATCAGACCTGCCTGCCAGCCTCCTCACCCCTTGTTGGCCTTTTTTTTTTTTTTAAACTGGGGACTTATTGGTCAGCCTGCATTTCTATGTAGTGAGCTTTTGTTGTCTACATTTGGCTCACTGGTTATGAACACAGGGCTTTAATCCTGGATCAGAGAGAATTGAATTTCTGAGAATGGAATTGGTCCAGACCCAGGTAGCAGGGAGGTGACAAGGATACAGGCATTTCCAAGACAGGCCCTCACCTTCACCCAGCCTGCAGGCCCAGGGAGCTTCTGCATGAAGATGGGTCACAGGAACACTCAGTCAGGTGACAGGACAGCCCTCCCCCTCCCACCCTCCTGCCCTGGTCCCCCAGTCAGATGCCACGTTTGCAGATGCTGTGCTCCCTGCTTCCTTGCTGGTCCCCTAGGCTCCATGCCTGAGTCTGGTCCCGGTTCATTATCCCAGAGGTTCATTTGACCAGAGGACCCTGAGCAAAGCCTTGGTTGTCCCTGTCCCCATGTCTGTGGTCTGTGAAATCTCTCTGGAGGTGTGCTGGGTTCTGAGCGGGTGGGCAGTCACCGGGGCAAGCTAATTCTTGCCCTCATGGCTGTGATGCACACGCCCTCCATGGTCTGCTCTGATTGCTGCTGGGGCCTGGTTAGGGCCAGGACTTCCTGTTCCCATTTTGCAAATGAGGCAGCTGAGGTTTGGAGCCTGGGAGTGACCGAGCTGTACTGGGCTGCCGGTCCGGCTGTCCTTGACTTCTGTTTTCCTGGGGAGGGAGGGGCTGTGGGACAGTAGCTGTGACTACTATCTTTCATGAATGCTGTAGAGGGAGGGGCCGCTTTCTGAGGTGATGGCTGACTAATGAAGTCCTTCTCTTTTTTGACAGGGTCATCCTGGCAAAGAAGGCCCTCCAGGAGAGAAAGGAGGCCAGGTGAGGACTCAACCACACCCTGTCCCCAGTCGCTGCACAGGTCTCCTGGACTGGGTGGAGAGAGGTGCCTTGCTGTGTGGGCTCTGGATGGTCACTCGCAAGCCGCTTTGACTACAGAACGATGTTACCTCGTGATAGGTCCTTGTCCCGTCCCCTCCCCTCCAGAGCAGACCTCCTGCTTTGTCCCAGGCTGGGGGTAAACTTCTTTAATGGCAGCTCCATCCTTCTAGAATGCCCCTGCCCCAACCCACTCCTCAATTTCTGGCCTACCAGAGCAGGACTTAGTGGTCCAATTGGCCTCAGGGGTCCTGGCTTGTCACAAAGCACAAACTGCTGCTTTTATCATTTTAGGTCATGTGCAGGAGTCTCCCATGGATCCTCTAGTCAGACCTGCCCCAGCACCCCCTAAATGGTTAATGGTCTTTCCCTTTGATTTTAGGGTCCTCCTGGCCCCCAGGGTCCCATTGGCTACCCAGGCCCTCGAGGAGTCAAGGTGAGATGGAGTCGTGCAGCTTGGGGTCTTCCTAAGATCTGGGTGGGATGGAGGGCATAGCTTGTCTGGTTCTGGTGAATTCCTCTATGGTTAAAACCTCTCTCCAGCACCCTGGGGTGGCCTGGTCTTCCCAGTCAGGTATATAGACACTGGGTCCCTGGACACTGAACCTAGCAAGTGAGGATGTAGCCCAATGGCACCAGGAAGGGCTGATTCAGAGGAGGGGCCTGTGATGAGCAGGTGGCCCAGCACTGTCCGTCTGTCAGAATGGGGGGCCTATGTCCACCTGCATTTCCTTTAGTGTTACAGTTTGTCAGGGCCAGGCTGCTCTCCCATGCCTCTTGTGGGCAGCAGACCTCGGGGAGGCAGAGAGCTTGGCCTCCTGTCTGGGGAAGCCGTTTGCACATTGGAAGAGCGAGAACGGGAGTCTGTCCCCTCCGACAGCGTCTGGACAGAGCAGAGCTGTTGAGAGGCAGAGTCCCAGGGTGTCATCTGTTTGTTCGCAATCGTGTTTCTGCCGGCGAGAATGCCACAACCTTGTTAAGAGGGGCAACGAGCTCCAGAGCAATATCCACAGCACGTCCCTGCTGTCTCACCAGCTCTAACTGGGTTTGCTTCTGGCTTCGTGATTTAATCTCAGCCTCGAAGCTCCCTGGGGGCAGCACATTCAGATGTAGAGGATGTGTGCACAGGCCCCTCTTTCTCCAGGAACAGGCAGGTTGCAGCCTCTCAGAGCTCCAGGCTTCCCATCAGCCAAATCTAGTGTTTTTGTGGAACTGGGTTTGACCTTAGGACCTTGTGCTAGCTAGCATGCGCTCTGCCACTTGAGCCACACACACCCCCACCCTATTTTTTTTTTTTTTGCTTTGGTTATTTTGGGATAGGGTCTCATGTTTTTGCCCAGGCTGGCCTGGATCTTGATCCTCCTACTTCTGCCTCCTGAGTAGCTGGGATGCCAGGTGCATACCACCACTCCCAGTTTTTTTTTGTTGTTGTTGCTGAGATAGGGTTTCACTTACTTTTTTGCTCACAGTGGCCTTGAACTGCAATTCTCCTGATCTCTACCTTCTGAGTAGCTGGGATTATAAATTTGAGCCACTGCACCCAGCTTCTGGTGATGAGTCTTTTCTTCAAAATGATTTTAACTTAATGTGAAGGGATGTACATACGTGCTCATGACACACTCACACACACTCACACCCACACACCTGCACACACACACACACACTCACACACACACACAACTCTCTTAGCTTGAGGAAGTCATATGGACCCGGCTTAGCTCTCTGTCATTATCCACATGCTTTGTGGAGCTCAGTCCCTGTCCTGTCCACTATTGTGCACACAGTGTGCAGCTGCCCTGGAGTGTGGAGGATCAAGAACCCAAGACACCATTGTTAATGACTTACCCCAAATTACTCTGAACTCTGGAGATACCCTGGTCAGGACTAATCCAGTGCCTAATCCAGGGTCCTAATCCAGTGCCCCATCCTTGTCTATGAGTGGCCCTGACTTCTATGTCCCAAGAATCAGGATGTCCCAAGTTCAAAAGCCACCAAGGAGTGACCACCAAGGGTTTGGAAGCCTTAGATAGGTCGGGTTCCTCTCAGAAGCTTTTCCCAGCAAAATGCCATCTGTTTTCTAAGGCGATGAGTTAGCAGTGCTGACTTCATGGACTCTGTGCGTGTTTATCTTAGAAATTCCTGTCGCCTGCAGGAGCCTTTGGCAGCTCCTATGCATGGTTAATGGCATGAGGCTGCTTCTGCGAGCTACAAGGTGTTTGCTTTAAAATGTTTATGAAGATTGCTCTTATCTGTCTATCTGATTAAAATTCATTCATGACATGAGCAATCCGGTTAGACTTGGAAGCAGAGGGTGGAAGGAAAACTGGCGTTCAAAACAGTTTCATTGGGGAAATACACTGTCATCTTCCCGTGCGTTTGAGAACCTTGGTGGCTCGGGCCACAAGGATGTGATGGCTGTGTGGGTGGAAGGCATGCTGAGCTGCAGCCATTAGGGATGGGTAGGCCTTGGTCAGGAAGGTCTGGTTATTTTCCACCAAAGCCCTGCCTTCTTCCTGGAAAGGGTTCTGCCTTAGTTTATCAGATTGCTGTGACAGAGATTCCATAAACCAGGGTCTTATAAACAACAGGAATGCATTTCTTACTACAGTTCAAGAGACTAGGAAGTCCAAGGTCAAGGCACCAGCAAGGGTGGTGTCTGGTGACAGCTGCCCTGTCTGCATGGATGGAGCCTTCTCATCGTGTCCTCCCATGGGAGGCAGGGTGCACAGGCCTCCTCAGGCCCTTTCATAGGACACTACTGCGCTCTCTTTCTTAGGGGCTTCTGGCCTGGACCTTTTGGAAGGATTGCTAGGAAAAAGAGAGGCTTAGAAACCACTAAAGCAGTGGCAGCTGGCTGGACTGGGTACTTCTCACCTTCCTGGATTCTTTGGGCCCACACTTTTTTTGCAGCACTGGGGTTTGAACTCAGGGCTTGCTTGTGAGGCAGGTTCTGTGCTGCTTGAGCCACACCTCTAGTCCTTTTGCTCTGGTTATTTTAGAGATAGGGCCTTGCTTTTTGCCCAGGGTGGGCTGGACTGTGGTCCCATGTTTTAGGCTCTCCACTGTAGCTGGGATGACAGGCATGCACCATCACACCCAGCCTTATCTATGGAGATGAAGGTCTTGCGAATTTTTTTTGCTGAACTGGCCTGGAACCACCATCCTCCAGATCTCAGCCTTTCAGGTAGCTTGGGATGACAGGCGTGTGCCACTGCACCCAGCTGTTGGTTGAGATGGTGTCTCACTAACTTTTTGTCCAAGCTGGCCTCAAACCTCATTTCTCCTTATGTCAGCCTCCCAAGTAGGTAGGATTACAGGTGTGGGCCACCAGTGCTTGGCTCCCACAGATGTTTTTAAGAACCTCTGTGTGCCAGGTGGTCGAGGTGTGTGCAGCAAGCTGCCCCTCTGGCTTCCTAAGAGTCAGTGTGGACATGTGTACACTGGGTACTTCCCTGTCTGCATCACGCGCCTATCCATTTTGAGTTCAGTGATTGTCTTTGGCTCAGGTGTGAGTAAGCATGGCACAGGCTCTTTGGAGCCAGCTCCCCACCCCCTGTCCCGTGCTACGTGCGGCTGCCTCTGAGCACCAGGGGCTGCCGTCCTGATGCACGGGGCTCCTGCAGAGTCAACTCATATTCGTTTAGCCAGTGTTAGGCTCAATGAACAGTGAAGGAGAGCTCACCCAACCTGCTGCTGCCAGCTTCCTCCAGCTGTGGCCCTCCACTCCTGTGCTGTGTGCCGAGGCTGTCATCCAGGGGGAGCTGAGCAGGCTGATTGTCAACATGGGCCTGTCTCCAGGTGCTTTACACCCTCCCTCCTGTGGTCAGGGTCTCAGGGTAACCATGACTCTGTCCGTGTAGCCACCAGCACCTCACAGCATGGTGATGGAACAAAAGTACTTCCAGAGCCATATTCCCCATCCCTCCATAGCATCCCAAAACGAGCCCTGGCTGCAGTCTGTGTGCCTCCCTCCCTCCCTCTACAGCTCTTCCCATACCCTTCCCTCCCCAGCCCTAGGGAAACATAGCTGTGAAATCTGTGGAAAGTTCTGACCACCAGAGGATAGCTGGCAGCTCCTGGGTCCTCTGAGGATGCGGCTTAAGTCCTGGCTGCACTCTCAGCCAGGAAGAAATAGGGAGGCCTGGCCCCTCTGGGGTCCCCGGGCAGGTGGCCTGAGGTGGCCTTTGAAGTCAGCAGTAAGTCTTTGTAGGTAAAAGTTGAACTGCTCTGAAGCCTGAGGCTGAGAGGTCTTGCCAGAGAGGGCTGTGTCACACCCTTCCTCAATGTTCATCTCCACCAGCTGAGGCCCTGGGCCCAGTCCTTGCCCTTCGCAGGTGTTTAGCAGGGAGAAGTAGATGGTCTGTCCGAGGCTGGTCCAACCTCAGTCATTATTATACCATTAATGGAGGCTATAACATATCACGCACTGATGGTAACACAGAATTTAGGTCATCTGTGGTGCAAAACTGCCATTTTCTGGGCACCTGGTAGGTGCTGGGCACTGTATTGACGTTCCCTTCGAGAGGCAGGAATGAGGTCATCCCAGATAAGGAAACTGAGGCATGCAAAAGTCTGGGACATTGTTGGAGCCACAGGGCAGGTCCAGGATCTGAACCCATCTGCCTGCACCAGAGCCATGTCCTAGCTCCTTCCCAAAGCTCCAAGGGATGGTTGTTTCTAGAAGAGGCAGATGTTAGCATAGGAAGGCATCAGCACTGGGCTTAGGCCCTTGTCGGATTAGATCCAGAGCTTGAGGTAAAGGGCCAGGGCCGGTTTGATCTTCTGCGTAGAATTGAGGAATCCAGGCTACTGCAGAAACTGGGAACAAGCTGGGTGTCACATGGGCCATGGGAAGTTGGTGCGAGGTCAGGAGGGACTTCCCAAGGCCTGCGAGGGCCCCACCTTCCTGCGCCCTTGGAGCGGAATGGCCCTTGCAGGGCTCAGTGTTGTGGTTGTGATTCTCTTTTCTCTTTCCTGCCTGCACAGGGAGCAGATGGTATCCGAGGGCTGAAGGGCACCAAGGGTGAGAAGGTGAGTTCCCACCCCCCCTCTAGCAGGGGGCCTGCTTCAGCAGGACACAGTGCTTCAGCAGAACCAGCTGAGGAAGGGGTCACCTCTGGACAGAAGGAATGGATGCTACTCTGTGGGAAACATGTTTGTTTGCAAACGAGAAGCCAGGTGTTGAGGAGGGCAGGTCCTCGAGTACCGTGGGGTGTGCCCTGGCAGGGCCAATGCCTCTGCCCAAGAAGACTGAGGTCCAGATGCTCCACGCAGCCCTCACTGGCCTGCAGGCGCACACTGTCCCCGACACTCCTCCCGGTGGGCTCCTCTCAGGGAGCAGCTGGAGTGTCCATTAGTTGTTAGTTGCTGATGTTCTTCCCTGGCAGCCCCACACCTGCAGATGTCATACTGCCATGCAGAATTGGGCCCAGAAAGAGAGGGGCTGGCTCGTGGTCCACACTCGGAGGGCACTGCCAGGACCTGGGCTTTGCCACACAGGGAGGCTCAGCTCTGGGATGCCCACGTTAGTTAGCATGTGACCACAGCTCAGAGCATGGTGCTATGTGGCATGGTCGGAGAGCAAACCGGGCCTCTGTGGTCATGCTGGTTAATGTGAAGCTAAAATGTGCCGTCCAGAGTTAGAACACTCCACACTTCCAGCAGTGTGTCCCGATGTCCTGAGCTACATAGGACAGTGTGGCCGCCTCTTGGCAACTTGCTCAAGCCAACTGTGCAGTACATTCACATTCAACGTAGGCTTAGCTGACCACCAGAGCTCCAGCCCTCCAGCTGCAGGGCCCAGAGCCCACCTAGCCTCGGCTAACGGGTACAGGTGTCACAAGCACAGGCACTCACGACCCACCCTGTCCAGAGCCCCTTCTGCATCCTTGAAGGTGGATTCTCTGTGCCGAGTGCAGTCTGTCCCAGGGAGGGGGAAGCAGATACCACAAATGGAGGTGCATTCTGTTCTCTAGACTGAGAAATTCTCTTGTCCCACATGCAGGGTGAAGACGGCTTCCCAGGGTTTAAAGGCGACATGGGCATCAAGGGTGATCGGGTGAGTGCTGCAGGCTGAGGATAGGCAGGGTGGGTTGGGGGCCCTGCCGAAGATCTGGGAGAGTCTCCAACCATGAAGCAGCTTCTCAACATAGAGGAAGACCTCTGCCGGGGCCCAGGCTGGTCACCTGCACAGCCACACTCTGCTGAGGGTCCCTGTTGAGCTCCTAAGCCATCTCTGACCCCACAGAGCTCTTGAGTTCCTCTTAGACCCCACACAGCCCCAGTGTTCTGCAGTCTGGGGAGAAACTCCAGCATTGTGGGTGGCTTCTGATGAATAATTTGTGTCACCTCAGGAGAAAGTCACTGATGCTGGAGCAGGTAGGACTCACTCAGGTGGCAGGTGCCCAAAAGAATGCCACAGGCTGGGTTGTATTATCATACAAATTTGGAGAAGGTGCTAGGGCTGTTTAAATGGTGGTGGTTCTTAGAGTGGCTTGGCAGTCTGTTGCCAAGGTGGAGTTTCCCCCCATACCAGCAGAACCAGCAGGAATGCACTGCCTCACACAGCGGGTGACACAGCCAGGCAGCAGCTGGACATACACCTGGATGTCAACTGTTGACTGTGACCACTGCTGTAATTACCCCCTCAAAGAGGGGCCCAAAGGCACCTTTTGGAATGTGCCAGAGTGAGAGAGCCCATACACTTGGCACTGCCCCAGCCTTTCAGGCAAATGGCAGGAGCGATCTGCACATCTGTCAGAGGAGGAGAATAAAAGAGGAACTCACTGCAATTGTGACATTACTGCAGAAGACTGCCCTGCTCCAGAGCTGGTCTCTGAGCAGAGGGTCCCAAACACCCACAGCAGAGGGGCTACTCTCAGTTCAATGTTGGAAGCTCCTTTTCACTTCCTCTTTGATAACTGAGCACACATTTGGAGTTCACAGGACCAGGGCATGGCTTCAGAAGAGATTGCACAAACCTAGCATGGTGGAGCACACCTGTGATCCCAGCACTAGGGAGGCAGGGGCAGGAGGATCTCAAATTCCAGGACAGTCTGGTCTATATAGTGAGACCCTGTCTCAACAAAAAAAAAAAAAGAAAAAGAAAAAAATGAGAAAGATACCACACAAAAAAATGCCCCCTGGGCAGGGAGCCCTTGGTACAACTGGATGAGGGGGAGATGGAGGAGCGGGTGCTGTGGTTCTCCCCATCCTTGGTGCTCCATAGGTGTACCTGATGGTTATTGGTTGAACAAGAACATTTCTTAGAGACAGAGTTCCCAACCCCCACACAGACTGGAGCTCAAAATTTAGGAAGGTGCATGGCTTATCTCTATCAGTGTGGTGTGCATTTCTGTTGTGGGATCTCCCAGACGTCCTGAGGCTGCTCTTGGAAGCAGATGGTCAGAGGAGCACTTGTCCACAGATGGCAAAGAGCACCAGGATGGCTGTCCCGAGCCAACCATGGTGTTGCCGTGACTGGGGGCAGGCCTCTGGGTCCCTCCTTATGTGGGCCCAGGCCTCCCCCGCTGCAACCTAGGGATACTGAATGTATTAGGCCTTAGCCCCTCTGTCTCTGACATGTGTTCTGGGACCCCCTGTGTGCGAGTTGTGCCTGGGTAGCTGTCCAACCAGTGCCTGCCGGAGTTCAGAGGAAGGCAGCTCACAAGGCAACCTGCTGAATTTGGCCAAGTGGTAATTGAGAGCCACTCTTTACCAGGTATCTTAGCCAAGAGGCACTTGACTAGACAAGGAAATTGGGAAGCAGAGCCGGCAGCCCAAGGACTTAGCGGCACGCTGGCTACTTGAAGAGGGACAAGGGGCACCCTGGGACTTGCCGCCCAAGGGGCTCCTTTCTGCAGAGACCCTGGGAGCAGCTCCTGGGCTCCAGTGAGGTCGGGCAGCCAAGTGGCAACCACCACAAGAAGCCTGCCGTTGAGTGTGGAGACTGCTGGGGCCTCCCTCACCTCCTCTTTTCTGATTGCAGGGGGAGATTGGCCCTCCTGGTCCCCGGGGTGAAGATGGCCCTGAAGGTCCGAAGGGTCGTGGAGGTCCCAATGGTGATCCTGGTCCTCTGGGGCCCACTGGGGAGAAGGTTTGTGATACAGGATGTCTCACAGTGTCCCTGGGGGTATCTGAGCTCTGTGCAGGCTCCAGCCAGGCCCTCCCTGGCCTCAGGCACCCAGGCTCTTAGCAGAGCCTGTCCTAGGCATGGGTGGCATTCCTGAGTGGACCCTCCCCTCCCACCGGGTATGTGCAGCCACCAACTAGTCCCAGTCCTGGCCCAAATTGCCCTTCTGAGCTTACTGCCACACCTGGGAGGAGCCTCTTCCTTCAGGTGTCTGCAAAGCTTTGAGACCTGAGGCCCACGTGAGCACTCCGTCTGTCCTTGTCAAGTTCTGACTCCACGCTGGGGGTTACAGCAGTGTCCCCTTTGCACCCTGAATGTACAGCTTATGAGAAGGGGACTCTGCAAAGGCAGCCAGACCTTGCCTGCTCTGTCCAGCTGCCAAGGAGGCCCCACACCAGCATCAAACCCTCACACCGTCTTACGCCCTCTAGCCTGGCAGGAGGGCCGTGAGTCATGCCTACATATCCCGCCCCATCTCAACCTCGGTAGAACCTTTGCAGGTTAAGAGACACCCGCAGATCAGAATGTCCTCATCCAGGGCGTTTGCCTGTGGCAGCTCTACACCAGCCTCAGCTCCCATCTCTTCTCACGGGCCCTTTGCTTTCCCTTCAGCGTGGGAATGGCCAGGCTTGTCTTCCCTCATGAGTCCCAGAGCACAAAGCAGGGAGCTCTCTGAGGTGACCGTGCCCTTCACTTTTAGAATCTGCCTCCTGCTCCCCTCTCTCCCAGGACGCGCTGACTTTCTCTCTGCTCAGAGAATGCAGTCATGCAAGGTCAGGCTTATCCTCAATGTCCTTTCTTTTTGTTCCAGGGAAAGCTTGGAGTCCCAGGATTACCGGGATACCCGGGAAGACAGGGGCCGAAGGTAATTCAACCCACGCTGGGTGTCCCGGTAGACACTTTAGGATTCTCTGTGGTGCCCTCGGCGCCTTCATCTATCCTCCATCCCTGGGTGGCATGTGACATAGCAAGTGGAGTGACAGGTTCTCTGTGGCTTCATGTTCTTTATTCACAGCCGTTTGTGTTAATTTGGCCAAGTTCAAAGGAGACACTTTGGCAGTGAGCTGAGCCTGTTAGAGAAGGGGCTGAAACCTACTCCAGCTGGTGCCTTGTGGCCTGCTGGTAGCCTCCGTCCACTGGCTTGTCCACATGCAGAACACTTGGAACAGTCTCCTCACAGCCCTGCTTCTCTTTAGAGGCACGGGGGTTCATTCATAACAGGTGGAAGAAAGAGACAAAGTCTTTCTCATGAGCAGTCATGTTCTGACTTAAGTGAAATGGCTCCTGAAGGCTTTGGAAATCACAGAGAACATTATTTTTTCCACATCTCACATTTTCTTATTCGTGGTTCTTCCTTAAACAATAACTGCCTGCTCACTGGAGACTTATTAGCAGCAGGCAATCCTACCTTCCTCAGATTTGCATCTCCGCCATTTCTGCCACCTGCTAGCTTCAGCGCTTTTTGAGTCTCATGATTCCGAGGCCTGTTGACACAGGAGAGTGGGCCAGCTGGGCAAACTGCCTCTCACCAGAATCACCCCACTGTTAGACACACCAGCCTGCAGGAGAGGCGGCTGGCCTCTTGCTTAGTGTCTGGCAAGGGTGTGCAGAATGTGACTGCCATCTACCCGAGTGCTGGGGGAAAGGAGCAAATGGACACGTTTTCTTTTAAACACTTGTTCCTCAGGGAAGAGAAGAAAGAAGAGGGGATGTTTGGGAGAGGAGAGGGTGGGGTATGACTCAAGTACAGAGAGCTTTAGGGGAGGAGAAGATAGGACTCTATGCATTCGCCCTGGGGGGCTGAGACTAGAAATAGTGATTTGGGTGTCACATATGGTGACTCACTTCTGAGCTGGGCTCTGAGTCACCTGCACTTCAGGTCTCCTCAGTTCAGTCTTCCACCTGGATGGGCATAGGTATAGGAGCTCAGCTCCCCATGCCCCCTGGAAGTACAGGTCTGGACACGTGTGTGTAAGCTCTTCCTGGAATCCGTGTGCACTCTGGTCAGGATGTTGTGGATCCTAGAGAGAAGAGATGAGGAAGCAAAGCACCAGCACCAGGGGGCAGTGGAAGCCCTGAGAAGCATCTCAGGGAGTCTTAGTGGGTGTTTGGGTATTTACCAGATCACAGTCCTTAAGTCTATCTTTTGCTCGTGTACACCTTTTAGCCTTGTAGAATTAAGCAGCTGTTGGATGCTATAGTCCGTGCATAAATTTGCATTCATTTCTGACTTTGCAAGCTGTCACACTTTAGCTAGGGGCATTGTGGGATGATCACAAAGTATGGCAACTGGCCCATGTCAGAGAAGTGAGATACAAACCTTGTCCCCAGGGGGTCTTAGGTAGCTGTCCCCTGTTCTCCCAAAATACCAGCCAGTGGTTCACAGTCTTGGGCATGTGGAATGAAGGGGGTAAGAGTGAAGCATGTTAAGACTCAGTTTGGGTTTTTAGATTTGGAACCTGGGAAATATTTATTGAGTCAACAAGTGGATGGGTGTCCAGTGGGTGGATGGGCGTTGAGTGGATGGATGGGCGTTGAGTGGATGGATGGGCGTTGAGTGGATGGATGGGCGTTGAGTGGATGGATGGGTGTTGAGTGGGTGGATAGGTGGCTAGGTAGATGAGTAGATGAATGGAAAAACAGCATAGTGGGTGGATGTGTGGGTGTTAGGATGGATGGATATTACATAAGTGAGTGGGTGGGTAGAGAGGTAGATGAATAGGGTAAGGTGGATAGATGGATGGTTAGGTGGATAGGTATTGCATGGGTGGGTAGATGGATAGCTAGGTGGATGGATGTGTAAGTGGGTGAGTGGTAAGTGGCTGGGTCAACAGAGCTGGAGTTGGAGGCTGTGAACTATAAAATGGACCCTCCCCCCAGGTACATGCAGCGTAACCCATCCCTCTGGCCCAGCATTCATGCTTCCTCCTTCATTAACTCTCTTTCAGGGCTCTATTGGATTCCCTGGATTCCCTGGTGCCAACGGAGAGAAGGGCGGCAGGGTAAGGATGGCCTGACCTTTTGTTGGGAAGCTGCTCCACTCTCTTGGTGTGTGGCAGGTTGCTTCTCTGTTTATTTCTCTCCCACTCGGCAGAATGGCTGATCTTGACCCTGGGCTTTTAGCTCTGAGTTCTGGTGGTTCTCCCCAGACCAGGCTTGTGGCACTGTGATAGAAAGAGAGAGCGGGCAAGAAAGGAGAGCATGCTGGGAAAATGGAGCTTTCTGATAAACACCACAGGCCATTAGTGGAAACCAGACTTCTCTCTCCCTGGGAGACTTTTCCTGCAAGCTAATTTTAAAGAAGGAGGAAGCGAGTTTTCTGTGTGTGCCCCACACCCACCTCCCTTTGGGACCATGCTGCATGAGAGTCTCCAGCACCCCCACCCCAATTCCCTCATTGTCAGAGGTGGCCGTGGTCATCAACACCAGCCAGAGTATGAAGCTCTTTGAATCTTCTTGTCACCAAAGCATTTTGGGGATTGGAGTGGAAGAGAAGTGTTCCCCCCTACCTTTTGTGGAGTCTCTGCTGGCCCAGGCCTTCCTGGCAAGAGCCCACTGGTAGAATCACAGAGCCTGAGCATTGCTGGTCAGAAGATGGGCACAAGATGGTCATCTTGGGCCTTGGACTCCTAGTTGGCCTTGCCTATAGGCAGTAGGGGACAGAGAGGCCATCTGTGGGCTGTGCAGGACTGTGTCTGGAGCAGGCTCCTCTTGCATGTGCTCCACTGCTCCTCCCCGCTGCCCTCCCTGCCCCGCTGCCCTTGCTGCAGACAGAGCTGTAGATGTGAGGTGTAAAGCAGTCAGGCTCTCCTGGAGGCAAGAGAGACTTCAGACAGACAGCTGTGAACACACAGCTGCCCTGCCCATTTCACAGCCCAGAACCATGGGAGCTGCCTGGGAGTGGGCAGCTCAGGGTTGATGTGGGAGGGGGGCTGTTGCCTCCATCCGTGCCTCTTAAATCTGTCTCTCTCCATCCATCCATCCATTCTTCTAGAGATAGTCTGAGTAGTGTCTTAGAGAAAGGTTGTTCTCTGGAATATTCCCAGGGACCCTTGTGATACAGTCTGTGGTATCATAAGTAAAGAAACGCTGGTGTGTGGAGAGTCCCCATGCTGGGAGGACCTTCCTTTTCTTGTTGTTTTGAGAATCCCCAGGAGAGGGACATGGTCTTCATCACCTATGATGATCACAGATCTTTACAGTGAGGACTGCATGGATCCAGGAATGAAGGACCCTGCTGGCCCACTTCCCAGGCTCCCAACTAAGGCTCTGCCTTCATGTTCTTCAGCCTCCACCTCCATGATCAGGCCCAGGGTTTGGACAGATGCTCTGGGTACATACTGGCCCTCACTGGCCATTGTTCAGGGCATCAGCACTGTGGGTCACTAGACAAAGCCCAAAGCCTAAATCATGCCAAGATCTTGGAACCTGCCAGGCACCAATCACCCCAACTCCAAATGGGAACTGCTCCAGCCTTTTGGCATCAGCAAGTCCAGTCTGATGGAGACAGGAAGGCTCCATCCCCTGTGGCTACATGCCCCACCATGTCTCAAGACACAGACATTAGGCCCAGAGGGCGAGACCATTCATTTCCTTCAAGCGCACAGAACGATGTTATCCATTGAACTGGGCTACTGTCTCTATCTTTGCAACAAGTCAACACCTCCTGTCCAGGGGACAAAGTGCTGTCGTCATATGGTGACCCTCTGTGGAGTTGTTGCTGCAGAAAGATGTCTGTTTTCATGATGGGTTGTCACTTCATGCCAAGTTTGGGGATCAGGGAATGTGGTACCCCAGAGACTGTGGCCTCCCCAACTGAGTGCGGGAAGCCAGAGGCTGGGCTGTCCTTGTACGTGACTCCATCATTTGTTTCCGACTGAAGTCCCAGGAGCCTCTGGGAAACAGCACAATTTCTGATCCAAGAAGACTGATGCTGTCTCCTGAGTATCAGGGCTATGGTTGACCTAATTTTGCCCTTCACATGACTTCATAGTCATATAGGGTTTTGTTTGGAGACTGTTCGTTCATTTAAACAGCACATATTTTTGAGTCTTTGTTAATGGCGGGGCCTTTTGCCAGGTATCAGGGACTCAGATGACCAAAGCAGTTGAGAGTCATTCAGTGACCAGCACTTGCACAGGCAGTGAGCGAGCACAGAATGAGGATAGGATGAATCAGGGAGACATGGGAGGGTTTCATGGAGGGAATGGCATTTCAGGAGGAAGGGAAGTTGGAGAGGTGAGATGGGAGAGCCAGTAGAACTGTGGGATGGGAGGAAGAAGCCAGAAGCAGCCCAGCCCAGTGGAGCAGAGGTGGGGCTAGGGTGAGGCTGGGAGGTCCTACAGTCTAAGGTGCTTCAGAATGGCTCTTTATCCCAAGGCAGCCTGTAAGGACCCACTGCAGGGTCTATCTAGTCGGGGTGACCTGGGTTGCATTCTGGGAGAGGCATGGGATAGGGGCAAGAGGGCTGTGAATGAGGAGATCTGGCCCCTAGAGGCCTTTTCATCCTTGCAGTCCTCTGGTCAGATGGCTGCCTGAAGTGTTGGGATGCCAGGCAGGAATGACAGCACGTGTGTGCTGCCTCCTGCCCAAGTGGTGCCTGAGAACCTCTGACCTCTCTTCTGTGTCCTGCCTTCTGCAGAGCTGGTTGCTTCACAGTTTGTAACAAGTGGTGGTGGCATTTGGTGGTGTGAGGTTAAATATCTACTGTACCACCAAACAGCTGCACCCCAAGAAAGTGTAATGGCCAAAGTGATGTCCTGTGAGGAGCCTGCACCCTGGCCTTGGTAAGGCCCCAGGAGAGGAGGACCTTCAGAAATCCCCCAGAAAACACAAGGCTCCTTCTCCTTGGGCCTGGCTGCTTGGCTCCAGCACAGAATGTGGACAAGGTCGTCTGGGGCTTCCCAGTCCTTTCTGGAAAGAACAAGAAGACAAATACTGAAGCAATTTGTGGAGGAGGCCTGGGGTACATTCTGCTCATCACCTTCAGTCACTGGAACCCCACACTCTAGCGGGGCTTACTTTATGACCAAATCCCTATGAACAAGATGCCCCCAAAGGCCCAGATGGAACTGGGGACTGAGACTCTGTTTTGCCCCCTGCCAAGACCCAAGTGCCCAGGCCTTGGGGCACCCTTAGATCAGCTTGCACAGGAGCTGTTTGTCCTGGGAAATGAAATCCAGATGGAGAGCTGGTGCTGGTAGCAGGTGGAGGCTGTGCCATTGGTGAAGGTGGGAGGGAGGAGAGGCCCAGGCAGCTGAGGTCCAGCTTCAGACACCTAGAGAGAATCAGGGCTGATCACAGTGTATACACCCGCACGACGTTTATCACTCAGAGATTGCAGATGTTTCCCTAATTTTCATATGCAAATATTTATTTGAAGCCAAAAGATACTGCCACAGAGTTAACGCCCTGGAGCCAGGGTGCATTGTTGAAAAGCAGCGTAATTAACTCATCATTACAAATAGCTTTATTAAAAACCTGTCAAAAGCGGAGACAGGAAAGTAGTCTTGATTCTGGCGGCAAGTGAATGAAAGATGGTGAGAAGACATTTAGACTGTGGCTTCAGCACATTGATTAATCCTGGGCTCTGTCATTAGAAGCCAAAGTAAAAGCCAGGGAGGAGCTGGGGAGGTGGAAGCACCGCTTTCCATCCATGGCTCCTGCGAGCTGTAGGTAAACTGCACTTTCCAGCCGTTATGTCTTTGCTCTGGCAAAATAAATGTGGTGTGTTTGCTGTCTGTGGTTTGGAAAATGTAGAACAGCCACAGGAAATCAGGAGTCTAAATTCTATGAGAGGAGCCAGTGACTCCTGGATGTATGACTTCTGTGTGAAATTGCAGGTCCGCTCATCTATAGAGCCTGCTGAAAATTTAATGGCTAATATTCTTAACAGTAGCAAAAGTAAATTATGTATGAAAGGGGTTGACTTTCTTCTCTTTTCTTGCAATAATGTTTTTCCCTCCTGCTGGGGAGGAGGAAGGAATGGAGGTGGGAGAAGGAAGTTGATAACTGGTAAGCATTCATCAGAGCACAGGAGTAAAGTCAGATCTCACCAGGTCTGTGTGGGGCGCTGAGTGCTGTGTGCTGGGCGGTCATGCCCTTCCTTGCCCTGATAATCTCCTGCCCACACCAAGATAAGCAGGTGGCCCAGGAAAGCCTGCACCCACCCCCACCTCATTGAGTTCTCGGTGACCCAGAGGGTGGCCTTCCGAGCAGTGCCAGGCGTGTCAAGTATGACTGATCACTCTCTTCTCTGATTCTAGGGGACACCTGGAAAGCCTGGACCACGGGGGCAGCGAGGCCCAACGGTAACCTTCCTTGTAGCCTGAAGGCTGTCCAGTAGAAACAGGATTGCACGTAGGGACGGGCAGGTGGGCTACATGACTCTGGACATCTGTGCTGACTCTCCTTCCTTCTGTCCATCTGTCTGTCCAGGGTCCAAGGGGTGAAAGAGGCCCACGAGGAATCACGGGGAAGCCTGGCCCCAAGGTATGTTTTTGGTCCCTCTGTAGTGGTCTCTTGAATCAGTGTTTAAATGCTGTGAAGATGTGGAGTGCCTGAGGGTGGTCTGCACTTCCAGATGACAAAAGGGACAGTTTTTTTGGAGTAGTTAAGGAGAAACCTCTTCTCAACAGCCTTTGGCTGGATCCCGTAGCTAAGGGTGACAGAAGCAGAATAACCTCATCTGTGGTGTCCTGAGAGTCTCAGAGAGGCCAGACCCAGCACAGACCCACCTGGTTCTGGAGGGCAGACCTTGTTTGTTTCCTAGAGAGGGCATCAGGGAAAGCTTTACTAGAGAGTTCTTTCTGGCGCTGTGGCAGTGAAGCCCACTCTGACTAGACTGTCCATACCAAGAGGCATGAAGCCAGCTCCTCAGATTGTGAAGCTAGTGCGGGGAAGGGGGGTCTATCTCTGACCTTCCATTGACTAAAGGGCTGAGCTGGCCCATCCCTTAACCAACTGGAGTGTGCGACCAGGAAGCTACCAGTTGTTCTTCCATGCAGAGCTCAGGTGCATCTCCTGCCCCCAGGCAAGAATGAACAGCTTCTCAGAGCAGCTGCCGACAGGTGGGGGTGGCCCTGCACCAAATCCCAGTGCTGTCTTTGAGTGACTTTCTGATGAGTTTCTTGACTGGGCAGAGCCTTTGTCTGTCTGCAGGGGACATTATGGTAATGTCAGAGCCCTGCAAATGTCAGCTCAGTGTCCGCTCCATGCAGAGGTGAGAGGTCAGGCCAGGCCTGGGAGCCACCAGTGCTGACATGCTGTGCCCTTTGCTGAGGGTCAGGATGACCTTGACAAGGGCACATAGGCAATATCTGACTGGGACGTGGATGATGTCATGATCAGAGTGCTTTCATCCAGACAACAATCACAGTGTGCTTTTTTCTCCCTCCCTTCCTTCCTCCCAAGGGCAACTCTGGAGGCGATGGCCCAGCCGGCCCTCCCGGTGAGCGGGTAAGCTTCACACCTGGGCTGCAGGGACATCTCCAGGGAGGCAGCTGTCCCCAGAGATCCCTGTGCGCCTTCTGGGGGGCAGCTGGCGAGGAGAGGCAGGCCTTGCTCTTGCAGGAGTGGGACCCTGGGGTGGCTTATTCTGGGAGTGAGGCCCTCCTTGGTGAGAGACCTCAGCCTATCCACTGGGCAGATCTTGGAGGTGTGAGAAGACAGGAAATCAGTCCCTTGACTCCATCTTGCTGCTGAGGTCCCTGGGACATTGCTCTGTGACCTGGCTCACTAGAGACCTTGTTAGGCCTCCTGATTCTTCTCATGGTGGGGTCTGGGCCAAGGAAAGTAAGGGGGAAATTGGGGATCAGTGAGAAGTGAGAACCAGCTGCAAAGTGAGGACAACTGTGGGAATTGGGGGCAGGGACTTCTATCCTCTAACTGGCCACTCTCTGTCTTCAGGGACCCAATGGACCCCAAGGACCTACAGGCTTTCCTGGACCAAAGGGTCCTCCGGTAAGTCATGCTTCTTCTGAGAGTCTGGCTGGTTGGGATCCCCAGAGGGTGCTCCCGGGGCACCCTCATCTCCCTAAGGACTGCTGGGGAGGAGGAGACACATAGATCCTGGTTGGTTTAGCAGGAGGGGACAGCCCCCCTGGCCAAGGCTCCTGATGGAGTCTGTGGCTGGGTCCACTTGCCTGAACACCCGCATTAGAGAGAGCCTTGGATGGGTCCTGTGCCACTTATACCATCACAGTGTTGTATTTGGGTTCAATGTTGTATTGGGCCACCATAGCAAATTGTCATAGACCTTATGACATGAAACAACAGAAATGTTCTCTCAGTTCTGGGGGCCAGATGTCTAAAATCAAAGCGTTGGCAAAGCTGGATCCTTCCAGAGACTCCAGGGAAGGGGACACCCACATCAGTGGTGGGCAGACCCATGCCAGGGGGAGGAGAGACCCACACCAGGGGAGGGGAGACCCTTGCCAGAGGAGGGGAGACCCACACTAAGAGAGGCAGACCCATGCCAGAGGATGGGAGACCCATGCCTGGGAAGGGCAGACTCACACCGTGGGACAAGAGACCCATTCCAGGATATTCCCCTGGACTCTGGTGTTGCCACCTGTCCTCGGTGTTGCTCAGTGCCCTGACTCTGCCTCCATCTTCATGTGGCCCGTTCCTCTCTGTGTCTACAAGTCCCTGTCTTGATAAGAACACAGGTCAGTGGGTCAGGGCCACCCTGATGATCTCATGACCTCCTCTAACAGTGTTTTCAATGAGATTACACTCTTAGGTTCCAGGATTAGGACTTCACTTATCTTTTGGGGGGACACAATTCATATTGTGGCAGGTAAAGCATGGTTCTCCTAATACCCCTCTAAAACGAAAAAGTGGACCATGGTGGGGGTTACTGCCAAACAGGGTGGCCATGGCAGTGATCAGGAAGGAGTTCAACTGCCAGCTAGACAGATGTGGGCTCTAGTGCTGCCTGACCCTTGGACGTCAGAGCTGATTGGCGTCCCCTGCCTTTGCTTCCTCCCTGGAAGACAAGGAAGATGAAAGTGTGCCTCCCCTGGGCAGCTGTGGGGATTCAGTACCAGGGAACCTGGGATAGGCTTGTCCAAGGCACTCAGTTACAAGATCACTGTGACTTTTAGGTGACCACTTTGCTCAGAGAAAGCCCCAAGGGCGAGAGCCACTGAGACAATGGTAATTTTTGTTCCCGTGTAGCATCACGTCCCACTGAACATGGTGCTTCTCAGAGCTGAATGAAACTTCTTCCTCTGGCTCTTTTCTGCAGGGCCCTCCAGGCAAGGATGGACTCCCTGGGCACCCTGGACAGAGAGGCGAGACCGTGAGTATCGTGGGTGCTGCCTGACGTGGCCGGCATGGCCTCACTGGTTCTCCCACAGCTCTGGACAAGGCTATGCCATCGCTGTGCAGCATAGCCTTGGGGACCCTCCTGGCTTGAGAGAGATCAGCCAGCCTGGCAAGGCTTCCTAAGGGCCAGCTGTCTGCTATTGCCTTGGGGTGAGGCTGTGGGGTCTCTGGTAAAGAACAGCAGTGCAGGCCAGCAGCTCTGAGACATCTCTGGGCAAAAAGCAACTTCTGGCTTTTTGCAAGTTTTAACAGCTTTGGTCAAAGGCCACATTTAAAACCAGCAGGACGTAGATATCATCGGCATACTGAAACCTTATTTCTCCCGCCTGGTTCCCCTTCAGTTCTTGGGAAGGGTCTCCATTTGCAGCTGGCTGTGAAATCATTTATGTCACAAAGCCTTAGGAGAAGGGCTGTGGACTTACACCAACCCCAGCTGTGCTCTTCTGGGAGGTTCCAGCCTGGGGGGGGGGGGGCTGATGGTAAACTTCCTTTTTCCTAGTAGACAGGGCAGGTGGCTGGTTCTGCTGAAATTTGGCTTTTCTTTGGGCTCTGAGCTATGCATGTGATGGACATCTCTGTGTCTGGGGATCTCCTTTGACCTTCTCTTGCCTAGAGAAATGCATGATTCAGGATAGCTTATCTCCACGGTAATAAAGCCTACCACTTTCCATTGGCTGGGGATGAATTTATCAGAAATGTGGACATTTTCTGGCCCTTTAGCCATTTGGGATCTGTCCCATTTTGTTGAAGGCATGTCCTAGGAAAGAGTGTGGACATACTTGTGACCTTGGGGCTCCAGGCTTTGAATAGCTGAGGCCTCACAGTGCTGGGTGACTTCCCTGTTGCTGTTCTGTGTTCTGCTCTCAGACACTCAGGGTCTGACAGATAAGGCTCCTTTGTCTCTACAGCCAACTTTCTTGTCCCTGAAGGTCTTAGAAGCCTCTTCTAGCCCAAGCAGGCCCCTCCTGAAATGGGTCCTCGAAGGCCTTATCTGATATAAAATCCTGCTTTTTGAAAATCCCTTTGTTTCTCTTTGGTGGTGAAATCTCTTTTAATTATACCTCTGCTGGTGAGCCACAGAGCACATGCTGACTAATAAATGGAGGTTACTTTGCTCTTTTGTTTATAGAGAAAAATTAAAACATTTCTTCTGAGCTTTGTACATTTTTCTCTAATGCCTTTCCAAGGAGACAAGATAGAAAGTTTTGCATATTGTGTGATTTTTTTTTTTCCCTTGATCTTGTTCTAGAAATAGGTTGGTAAAATAATTAAGCTGCTTGTCTTTGCTGGGAAAGGTGTACTTTCCAGCAGCTTCTGCTGGGCCTGCCCACCTGCTCAGACAGTACTTCAGTGGTGCTGGGCTGTCTCTGAGACCCATCTGGGGTGCAGAGGTTCCTCCACAGGCCAGCCAGACACTGAGAAAACAGTCTTCCCTGGAGTGTTCTGGTTCTTTCTCTCTCTCCTCTCTCTGATGAAACACAAGTGGTCATTACTTTCTCTAAATGTGAGCCACAAGCCCAATTCTCAGCAAGGGCCTGAAGACAAGTACCATCTCATCAGTTGAGGATGGCCTCTGAATAACCATGGGCCAGATAGGGTGGCCTTTGTTGACTTTGTCATTAATGATGACATTAGCAAAGCTTCACCCAGACCTGCCTCTACCTGTCCACCACTCTTTACTTCTGACCACAAAGCACAACTTCCACAGAATCCGGTCTTAAAAATGGCCATTCAGGGCCATTGAATGCCACTGAGCTGTGCTGAGAGAAGACAGCCCTCCTGGAATCTGTGGAGGACCCAGCTGGCCTGTGGAGGACCCAGTGGGCCATGGTTCATGTGGCCCAGAGGCTTGTGTGAGATCCCAGATGCTTGCCCAGAGGTGTCTGCCCATCTTCTAGTCCGAGCTCTGGCCTCAAAGTTTCCTTCTAAGGTCTCAGGTGGTTCATGTGTTTCTGTGCTGCTGCCATTGCAGACAGCACCTTGTAGCACTTGCACAGGGCCTTGGGGCAACTCTCCCCTCACAGGAGCGTTTAGGGAGCAGAACCAACCCAGACAGACCTGGAGCCCTGACCTACATGCACAGAGCTGAGAGGAGACATTCTCTATGAAGCACATTAAAAAATAGTCCATTCATCTGTCAAGTTCTGAGAGCAGCCAGGCCTGGCTCGTGCCTGTCCTAAATCCACGCAGAGGAGTGTGCAGGCGAAGCACCTGCCATGCATCAGAGGGATGGAAGATAAAGGCCGGAAAGTCCCACAAAGTCACTAATGAGAAACAGCCCAGAGGTGGCTCCTGAGTCTGCTTAGAAAACGAATGCTTACCAACTTGAGAGAGACTGATGGGTTCAAAATCTGTTTCTCAGCACAAAAACACGCCAGGGAGCTAACTCCTCTGACTTCTTACCTTCGTGAAATTAATACAGGAACAGAGCAGGAGAAATGGCCCCACATGAAGTCTGGCTCCTTCACTCTTTGGGGACAGGTGGTGGGAACGAGCCCGTTGGTGGAAGCAGGGTAGGGTGGTGGCTGTCATTCAGAGGGACCTCAGCCTGCTGACTCTCTCCACAGGGTTTCCAAGGCAAGACTGGCCCTCCAGGCCCCCCAGGCGTGGTTGGCCCTCAGGTAAGGCATGACATCCTGGCATCCTGAGTTATCAGGTATCACCTGACCACACTAGGGAGAGTGTGGTCTCCCAGCTCTTAAGGTGTAGACCCCACTAATGGAGGGACTTAAGCCCCACAGTGAGTGCTAACTGTAGGAGATGTGCCCTTTGCAGGAGACCATCTTGAGAGAAAGGGCAAATGGCCCACAGACAGGCTCAGCTTGGGCCAGTGGGTAGAACAAAGGTGGCCTGAGTTGGAGCCAGATGGGACCCAGCTCCAGAGTGTGCCTTCCTCAGGGCAGGGCCCAGCTATGCCCACTTGTCCTTAATGTGGGCAGCCATGGCACTGAATTCTCCTGCATGGATCCTGCCAGCACGCTAGAGCTCCTGTCCCAACCATGGCAGATCAATGAAGGGAGTGGTTTTCAGCTGGGACTGATGGCTCTAGAGCGACACACAGGCAGCAGTCACCCTGGTCTTTAGAAACTGTGCACCTAATATGGTGGCAATAAGACATTGTCCCCTGCTGCCACAGAGCTAAAATGAAGGACAGGGAGACTCTGGTGTGGCCCTTCTCCCAGTCCCATGGCTGACTTGGCCATCCCCAGCACCCTTCAATTCCAGAGACATGGTCTGCAGGGGGCAGGGGGTGCCAGCCTCAATGTGGGGTCAGGTGACAGTGCCCACCCAGCTTCCTTTCACCTTTTCCTTCTGGATTTTGGCTGGAAGGAGACTTGCGAAGGAGTGTGGAGCATGGAGGTGTGGCCACGTGAGCTTTGCCTCCGTGGAGCAGCTGACCTTAGACTCAAAAAGAGAAGGTCACTTCCTAGCTAGCACTTGAAACTGACTTGTGATGACATTGGTTTTCCCATAGGGTCCCACAGGGGAGACGGGTCCCATGGGTGAACGTGGACACCCAGGGCCCCCGGGCCCTCCTGGTGAACAGGGACTCCCCGGCCTCGCTGGAAAAGAAGGGACAAAGGTGAGTTTCTGGAAACTTCCATCTCAGGCTAGCCTTTCCTTGGGGATTATTTAGGGCTTGGTATTTTCTCTTGCTCCTTCCAGATGAATGGATAATTTCTCAAACGTTCTTCTTGCCAAACCCCTGAGTTTAGCTCCACTTTCTGAGCTGGGGCTTGGGCTGATCTGCTGCAGGGACCAAGCACAAAGAGAATCAGCGGGACCCCTGCTGAGGGCTCCTTCTCCAGCTGCCCCCTCCCAGGGTTGGACAAAAGCTCTTAGACTTGACATCTAGTATAGATTCAGTAAAAAGTGACCCTTTGAAAATCTCCCACTGGGCAAGGCTAAAAATAAATTCTAAAAGTGAATGTGCCTCTATCCTCACTCCTGTGGCTCTTACCGCCCCCTTTTCTCATCTGGCCATGCCCCATGGATTAGCATAAAAACAAACAGCCTTCCCGCCGCCTTTTTTGTAGGGGACTCAGAAAACACAAGCTCTCGGGTCTTGTCTGTGGCCACACGCAAGAGGGACTTAAAACATGGTGAAAATTTGCAAATAAAGGCACACTGAGAAAAATCACACCCTGTGCACGTGTATACCTATGCACTTGAATAGATACGTTCTAGAACATACTTACACACTTGCTGTGTACATCTATCCTTCGGGGCACAAAGAGCTCACTGAGTTGGAAGAAGCCATGTGAGCTGCTGGTCTGGAAAGACCCTCTGCTTCCATGTGAAGCCCAGAGAAAATTCTGGAAGATATTATAGCTCTAATGTCCCTTGGACAGGGTACGGGCATGGATGGGGTGTCTTTTCAGAAGTGTGGCTTTGGACAGGCAACGGTGACGGGTCCCTGTGGGGCAGAGCTTTGAACCGTGGGTTAGTCACAACTCCACTAGCTAAACACCGCTCTGTGATGAACCCCAATTCCACAGGTAAGGTAGATGTGCCCCCAGCTCCTGCTCAGTCCTTGTGACCCTTCAGGACTATGGGAGCTGGACCCCATGGAAGGCAGAGAGGAAGTCACAGATTAAGTCCCTTCCCCAGATCCATACTTGGACCCAGTCAGGGGAGCATGTCTCCTGGGTGCACACCTGGGCCATGTACTCATCAGAACCAAACCCAAACCAAACCAAAACACACGAAAGCCAAGGAATTCCTTTGAAGGCCAAGGGGCCCTGGAGAAGCCTGGCCTAGGACAGCCCTATCCCCAGGGGCTCTTGGCAGGGAAAGTCCCGCCCCAGCTCCCAGAGATGCAGATCTCATGCCCTCTGGAGCTGGTAGAGGCCAGCAGTCTGTGACTCCAGAACCGTTCACCTCTACCTCTGTTTTCAGGGTGACCCAGGTCCTGCCGGTCTCCCCGGGAAAGATGGCCCTCCAGGATTGCGGGGCTTCCCTGGGGATCGAGGGCTCCCTGGTCCAGTGGTGAGTGAGGAGCCAGGCAAGTGGACTGGGGTGGTGTGTGGCCTTGGGGTGCCTAACCCACATCTCGCTACTTTGCAGGGAGCTCTTGGACTGAAAGGCAGCGAGGGTCCCCCCGGTCCCCCAGGCCCTGCGGTGAGTGGAAACCTTTTGTCCCATCCTCTTACTCAGACCCACTCCACAGGCAAAACAGGACAGTCCCCGAGAGCTAGGAAGGCACACTGTGTGGTGTGGCCCGGGGACTTTGGCAAGTTTGGGGACAGTGTACCTGAGTTAACATGGAGGATGACAGTGTCCCAGGGACACCCATGTTGAGGGGATGAAGTTGCAAGTAGCTTGGAGGGCAGATGCATGGTCCTGTCTGTCCTGGGCCAGCAGTGGAGGGTGGACGTAGGTGTCACTGGTTCTGGGAATGCATCCTAGCAATATGCAAGCCACCCAGGGCAGGCAGGAGGCCTGGCTCCAGCCTATTAGTGCAGGGGCTGTGACCTGATTTCTCTTGAACTCATCAGCCCCTTTCAACCTCTAAGCCACCAATTAGAGGCCCATGTCCCCAGACCCTTAGCTGTGGTCAGGTGGGACAAGGGCAGGGGGGCTGCCCACCCTCAGTGGCAGGTCGACAGCTTCTCTGCTCCTGGCCAATGCTGGTGGAAATGGAGCATCTGCCTTACTTTCTCCTGCCATTCAGAAGAGCTCAGTAGCCCCACTCCAGGGTCCAGGGCAGCTGGGTTTGAGAATGGGCCTGTGAACATCATCCCAACTCCCCTAATTGAGTTCAGGCTCACGTGAGAGGCAAAAGGGAAGTTAGGTGGACAGGAATATCTCATGCTTCCTTCTGACAGGGCAGGCAAATAGCTCTGGCCTCTTGCTGTGACTCCAAGGTTAGGTCAATACCCACCTACCAGCAGTGCCTGCCTCTGCGATAGGGCTTCCTCCTCCTTCCCCATAAAACCTAAAGAATGGAGGAGCAGAGCAGAAAGTGTGCACCCTGTGGATAATCAGACCCTAAAGGGGATGGGGGATGCCAAGCCCCTGGGGGAGACTGTTGAAGGCAGGCTTGTGAGGAGAATGTGTTCCCACAAACTTGGAGGGGGAGAAGGGGCTGTGTGAGATGGAATTATGAAGAGAAGAGCTAAGAAGGTGCCAGATGACACAGAGCCTCAAATGCTAGAACAAATAGTGTGTGCTTGCAAAGGGCCATAGTGAGCTACTGAGGCCTCTAAAGTGAGGAGGTGAGTGGTGTGATCAAATAGAGCTCTAGGAAATTTTATCCATTCAGTTTAAGAACCTTTGAAACAAACCATTTTCCTTCTCTAGGGATCCCCAGGGGAAAGAGGTCCAGCTGGTGCTGCTGGGCCCATTGGAATTCCAGGGAGACCTGGGCCTCAGGGACCTCCAGGACCAGCTGGAGAGAAAGGAGCTCCTGTAAGTACTGCCTCAGATTTGGGGAGCCCTCCAGTGGAGGTGCTGGGGCCCCTTCCCGTGGCCGGTGTTCCCATGGGCACTTCCCTGGGGTTGTGGGGGGGGTGGTAAAGCATGATTGTCCTATAAGGAGCTTGATGCTCCAAGGGACCGTGGCTCAGGCAGGAGCCCAGTACCAGCCCAGCCTGTCCCCTCTGCATGCAGTGTTGCAGACTAGGATGGTCTGTGCCCTGTGGACCTGGTGTCCCCCAACCCTCTGGGCCACATGTGCAGACGGCCTGGCTGCCTGCTGAGTACCCAGCCCCTCCCTATTGACCCACCCCACAGCTGATCTTAGAGAAAAATGGGTGTTTTTGTTTTTGAGGTATGAGGGATTAGATCTAAGCTAAGGAAGGGCTCTATCCCTTTAGGCCACACCCCGGGCCGTTTGCTTGTGTTTTGTTTTAGGAGGGTTTTTTGTTTTGTTTTGTTTTTTGGCAGTACTGGGGATTGCACTTAGGGCCATATGCTTCTAGACAGGTACTCCGCCACTTGAGTCACATCCAGCCTTTTTCTTTAGTTTGTTTTTCAGATGGGGTCTCCCACTTTTACTTGGACCTTGATCCTCCTACCTTTGCCTCCCAGTAGCTGGGATCACAAGCGTGAGCCAGCATGCCTGGCCTTGTATTTTGTATTTGAGACCAGGTATCACTATCTTTGCCTGGGCTGGCCTCAAACTCAAAATACTAACCCCACCTTCTTAGTAGCTAAGACTTTAGGCATGCAAAAGCTAGTATTGACTGATTGATTGATGTGGTACTGGGGATTGAACCAGGGCCCTGTGTGTGCTAGGCAAGGTCTCTACCCTTTGAGCCATGCCCCTACCCCGAAAGACCCTACTTTGGAAGCTGGTGCTACCTTTGTTGATCTGGGGTTACACATGGAGAGAAGCCATCTGGCAAAGAAGGGCGGAGCTGGCTCCAGGGATGATGGACTGCTTCCTCTATGAACTTCAAGCCCTGCAGTTCTCAGAAACCTCAGGATAGAGGAGCAGGTCCCTCCCACCAAGTCACGCCTTAGGAGCAGCCTATAGCTCCTTCCCTGTGTCACCAACAGTACTCACCATCCAAGTGGCTCTCCTACCATGTCACACCATTGTGCACCTTCCCAACTGCCCTGCTTTCAGACAGCTGTGCAGACATAGTCCAGATCAGTGTCCTCATCTTAGCTCAGGGTCAGCTTGAGCCTGAGTGGGGGGGACTGGCCAAGGGTGCCCAGGTGGGCTGTGTGCCCATTGACTTGTGTTAGTGAGGGATGACTCCTGTGCTCTGCCCTGAGGGGCTCACAGGCAGGAAGAACAGCTTGAGCAAGAGATCCCCATTTAAGCTGTGTCGGGAGAATCCTTCAAGGAATTATCACAACTGGATGCCATCCGCTCATTTCTAGTGAGGCACCAAGACAGCGTCCAGCTGGAGTTCGTGCAGGAAAACAGATGCCTTCGGGCATTTAGCACACACAGGGCAGCTCAGCTGCAGAGAGTGGAGCACCCAAGAGCACACGTGTTCAGCTGGAGAGGGAGCCGTACACCGGCCTGTACCTTCAGCTACAGACAGCTGGCTCGCTGTTTGCAGAGAGTAAATAGGCAGGAGCCTTGCCAGAGCTGGTTTGTACCAGGCGCTGAGGAGCTGCGCTCTCCTGGACTGGCTCCAGAGAGCAGAAAGGTCAGGGAAAGGGCTAAGCATCTCCATTGCCTCCCATCTGACTGATAACATGGGACAGGAAGGCTGCACAGGAACCGTGCTTGCAGCCCTGGTATCTCTGCCTTATGGAGGGCAGACATTTCTATCTACGGCTCCAAATTTGGGAAGGAGGAGTGAGTGGTGTGGCGGGGAGGGAGATGGGAGTGTCATGCCTGGGTCATTGCAGGCCAAACATCAAATATGCATTCTCTTGGGTCCCACACACACACACACACACACACTCGCTCACTCATTGCACCTACTTTCTTTGTATCATTGAGAGAAAGAGATTCCTGGCTGGGGAGAGAATATCCCATTGCTCAAGGCGATGGGATAGACAGCAGGCAAGCCTGAGCAAAGAAAGAACTTGGTGAGGGGGCTCTGGATGCAGCTCAGTGGTGGAGTATTTGCCTAGCATGCATGATGCTCTGGTTTGTTCCCTAGTGAAGCAAAAAAATAAAAAATAAAAAAATAAGGACTTGCCTGGGCGTGGCTCAAGTGTAGAGCACCGCCTAGCGAGTGCAAGGCCCTGAGTTCAACCCTCAGAAAAAAAACTTAGCAAATACCATTGGAGACCACCAAGAAGGCAGACTGGGGACAGAGAAGATAAGGGTTTGTGTGTGTACATGCATGTCTGTGTATCGTGCACGTGCATGTGTGTATACATGTCCCTGTGTGCACGGGTGCACAGTGTGTGTGTATATTCTGTGTGTGTGCATGCACGTGGGTGTGTATGTCTAGGTGTACATATGTGTGTGCATTTGTACAGGCAGGGTATTCATAAGAATTGAAAGAGTGATAAAGTCAGTGGAGGCTGGGGCTCCCTTGACTTGGCCCAGCTCACTAGCTTGGATGATCCCTCATACAGGCTCAGGAGTTTGCTGGCTGGATTTGAATCCTGGCTCTCTGCTCACCAGGTGTATTAGTCAGTTTCACATCATTGTGACCAATACCAGACAGAAGCAATTTGAAGGAGGAAAGATTTATTTAAGACAGACAGGAAGGGTCCAGAGACAAGGTCTATCTCCAGGGCACCCCCAGTGACTCACGTCCTCCAACCGGGCCCCCACATCCTAAAATTTCTACTACCTCCCAAAGTAGCACCATCAGCTGGGGACCAAGTATTCAACACTTTTCATATTCAAACCATAACACTAGCTAGGTCTCCATTTCTTATCTGTAAAAGCAGCCCTTCCTAGGATGCAGTGAAGAGCCAGTCACTCAGAGTCCAGAGCCAGTCACTCAGAGTCCAGGGCTGGCCTCAGTCAGCCCTTAGACATGTGGCAGAAGTCTTCAGAACCATGGTCTCCTGTCTGGGCTGATGAGTTGGTTGCTGGAATGTTCCCATGATGGAGCCCTGTTGACTAGGGATCTTCTGTCCTATCTAGGGCGAGAAAGGCCCACAAGGCCCAGCTGGCCGTGATGGCCTCCAGGGTCCTGTGGGACTCCCCGGTCCAGCTGGCCCTGTGGGTCCCCCTGGAGAAGACGGAGATAAGGTAAGGACAGTGAAGCTGTGTGTGGCCGAGCCTGGCAGGCTGGCAGGTGAGCGGGAGGGCGGTGGATTTAAACAGCAGCTTGCGCACGGGTGGAGCTCAGCTGAGAGAGCAGCCCTGAGCCACTGCAGTGCTTTAAAAGTAGCACATGGATGGTGATGAACCAACATGCAGGAGGGAGCGTGGACACCACTTCCTTCTTGTGCAAGTTTTGTTATTGCCTAAGATGTGTGCAGTTAGTAGCCAGAGCAAAGAAAATTGCTCCCTTCTGAATCATTTCCAGTCTGGAATCTGCAGAGCTGGATTTAATGAGTTTTTACTGAATATCTATTCTTAAATGTGTTCTCTTGAATTATCAAGGCTCTGTTTCATTAAGTGTGTGCTTTATAATCTGACACCATTACCAAGGAGCTTGTATTTTATACTTCATTTAATGAAGACAGCAAAACTTCACTCTTCATTTATGACATTCCCCACTTTGTCACCTCTGCATAGAGGGTGGCTTTCATCTCGGGGTGGGAGGGAGCCCTGTGGCTTTCATCTTGGGGTGGAGGGAGCCCCTCCCTGACAGAAACTGACAACTTTAACATGCCCTCAGGAAGTGCAGTAATCGAGTTACTTACTATGTTACGTTGCCAGTCCAATTTGAAAAGGAAAGTGGACATGTTCAGAGACTTTCCCTCACAGCAGCCTCAGCTACTAACATCCTGTACAGTGTCAGATCAATACCTCGTGCCTTCCAGACCTTGTATCAGAAAGGAAATCCAATTAATGTAAGGAAGCATTTCTTCTTATGGAAGTTCTGGGGCCACAGAGGAAGCAGACTGCTTCTAGGCTTCAAGAAAAAATGAGTCAAGAGAATGAAAAAGGTCACTGGGCTTGCTAACTGCATCCTTCCTGTCTGTCCCTAGGGAGAGATTGGGGAGCCGGGCCAGAAAGGAAGCAAGGGGGACAAAGGCGAACAGGTAAGAGCTGTGAGGCTGCATGTGGATGACTGGAGGGGGCTCTGTTTTTCGCTCCCTCCCTTGTTAGAGCGAGCTTTCTCTCTCACTCTTGGGTATTACTGAACCTGACTGGACTTAACTGGAAGCGACTGGAGATTCAGAAAAGATACAGGATAGACAGACAGACAGAAAGTGGGGTCAGGCGTGTTGGGTGCTCAGCTGCAGATGTACAACCCTCATTGCTTCTTTTCTCTATCTTTATTCTTTAAGGCCTTACTTCTTGCAGTTCTTTAAAACCTTGCTTAAAACCTCTTTCCTCAGACTTGCTCTGTCCCATGTTTTCTCTTATCTTTAGCCTAATCACTCTTAACACCTTGCAAAGTCTCAGTCCTCTATCTTGCACTGTCCCATGTTGTCTTCAGCTTTTCTTTAGCTTCTAAAGCCTGTCAAAGTTCTCTCTTTGGTTTAGCTTTCTAAGGCCTATGTCAAAGATCCCGGTGCAGACTTTCTGTCAACCCCTCTTTAGCCATTCTTTTCTCTTCCAAAAGCTTCCCATGCCTAAAAGCCCAAAGCAAAAGAATCAAGCCAAAGCCCAAAGCAAAAGCCCAAGGCAAAGGCAAAAAGCCTCCAGCCCTCCTTCAGGGGTCTTTTATACCCAGGGGTGAACAGGGTGGAGCAGCGATTCTCCGGGAAGGGTGTGACATTGTTACAGGAGAAACCTGCGTTCCTGCTTCTATGAATGCAAGCTTAGCAGATGCAGCTGTTCTGCTTTTTCTGCTTCGTGACCAGGTCTGTGTCTATCTAGGCCTACGGGTAAAAGCAATTAAGCCGCGTCTCGCCTTGCTTACCTCCAGTTCTCATAGGCTTTTCATAATCAGGTCTCCACAGGTGGCCACGGAGTGCAGGGGCCTTGTGCTCACTGTTCTCATGGCTGACATCAATAGGATGCTCCAAATCCTGAGTGTGTGTGTGTGTGTGTGTGTGTGTATCTAAGTCTGTGAGTGGATCTCTAGGTTAAAAGGTGGACAGGCTGCATTCACAGGTCTTGTGTGAGAGCAGGTAACACGTTGGCCCAGTCACAGGCCTGGTCCACCCTCTAATGCTGAGGAGGGCAGAAGACAGCAGAAGCAGCCCACTCAGTTTTTCCTTTCCCTCTTTTTGCCTCCTGTTCAGAAATCCTAGTGTGTCCTTGCCATGCTGCCTCCTGACACCATGGGAGGCCTCCTGACTATTTGTACAGCTGTGTCTTTCCCCAGTGTTTTTGTTTCTGGAAGAGACATCACCAGGCCCCTGTTGGGCCTTGGGCTTGCTGAGGATGGAGGCTCTCTTCCCGCTTTGCTGTCCTGCCTCCCCTGATCATTGGTTTGAGGACAGCACAGCGCAGGGGCAGGGGACATGATGGAGTCACCCCACCTCATCACAGATGAGCTGTGTGGTCTCTAACCCTCACTGTCCACCAGAGGCCTCATATGCCCATATCAGGGTGTGGGGTGGGAGCTGAGAGGTCACAGGGTAGCTTCCAGCACTTTCTCTGCCACCATCTTGACGGGCTGGGGTGAATCAAGAATGCTGCAGGCTTTCCACCTGCTCTGACGTGTGGACAGTCAACATCCCCTGCTTTGAGTGCCATAATTAGGGGCTTACTTCAGAGCCCCTGCACTGGCGAGCCCTCACGTGGGATGCAAATCACCCCAACCTTTGGCCTTGTCTGCAATTCAGGAAGCAACCCGTGTCTCTGTTTGCTCCTTGCAGGGTCCCCCCGGGCCTACAGGTCCTCAAGGCCCCATTGGACAGCCAGGCCCCTCCGTGAGTATCTGTGACAAGTGACCTCATAGAGACCCAGCCCCACTAGCTGCTGCTTGGCTTCACCCACAAATCACTTATTTCTCTACAGGGAGCAGATGGTGAGCCGGGCCCTCGTGGTCAGCAGGGCCTATTTGGACAGAAAGGAGATGAAGGTTCGAGAGGCTTCCCAGGGCCGCCAGGGCCAGTGGGGCTGCAGGTAACTTCAGGGCTTTCCAGGGCAGGGCTGTGGCAACTGTGTCCCAAGTCTAGCTGAGCCCACCTCTCCTGATTTTTTAAACATGGGGAAACTGAGGCTCATGGGCAGGGATGGGAGGTACTGCCAGTTCCCAGAAGTCCCAGGATGCCCACACACACTGCTTTTAAGAAATCACATGTACTTCTGTGCTTGCCTTGGAGACTGGGGACACCGGTCAGTTGTCAGAAAAGGAAACACAAGGCCACTTCTAAACACACCCCCAGAAATGACAGCCATCCACGTGGGCACGTTTTGTCTCCATGGTTTTTAAAATGGGGACATTCGTAGCCACATGGGCATATAGGTTGTTGTGTTTGGTGTTTGCAAAATCTGAATCTCGTCATGCTTTCTAGAGCTGTACCCAGATTGTCACTTTATATTGTGGGCGGAGGTGTGCAACGTTGATTCTCTGAATCCATGGCTTTGTTTTGGAAACGCAGTTTTTAGTTACTGCACACTATTTCAGTATGTGGTGGGGATATAACTGATCCTTGCTGCCAGTTCCTTGGGTTGGTTATTTTATGGGACACTGCCATCCACGTGTTGTCCGTAAATCTTTGCACCACCCTTTGACGGTTTCCTTGAGCTAACTCAGCCTTGGAACCAGGGCATGGCCATGGACCCAAGCAAGTGCACTGCAGGGGCCCAGAGCTCTGTGCACCCTGTTGGAGAGGACCATGAGAGGTGTGTGCATTTCACAGAACAGCACCTAACCACAAAGTTTCCTGTCCTCAGGGTTTGCCAGGACCCCCAGGTGAGAAGGGTGAGACAGGAGACGTGGGTCAGATGGTAAGTGTGGCCACTGAGGCTTAGACGCGACGCCTGGCTTACATTTTAAAGGGAGGTTTGCATTTTGTCTGGGTTCAATGTTCTTTCTTCCTCCTAGGGCCCTCCTGGTCCCCCTGGCCCTCGAGGACCATCCGGAGCTCCAGGTGCTGACGGGCCACAGGGTCCTCCCGGTGGCATAGGGAACCCGGGCGCAGTGGGAGAGAAGGTGACATTTCTTACTTATTGTAGTGACAGCTCTGTCTGTGTATGCATGTGTCTTCATGTGTGCCTGTGTGTGTGCACTTGTATGTGACTCTGTGTGTCTTTGTGTGTATGTGTGTGCAGAGCTGTCCGAGGACAAGGCTGGGCCATTTCTCTCAAATACATTTTGAAATTTAGAAATAGATTTGTGTACTACAATTGGGACCTCTGACATGTTTATCTGTGACAGCATTTTGCAGAATTTCCAAATGTTGCACCCACCTGCCAGCCTTCACTGGCAGTGTCCTGTCACCTTCCCAAGACAACCTTAATGGAAATCACTGTCTCCCCCTCAAAGTGCTGTGGCTGCTAATTCACCTTGGTCCGTCCTTCCTCATGGCCCAGGCCTCCTCACTGAATTGACATTAGAGCCCGGGCCTTAGAGTGAGCACCATGGCCTGATGGGGTGCATGGGCATGCGTGTACATGGATACATGTGGGCACAGTGAGTGTGACTGTGAGGGGTCCAACTCCACACGGTGCTTATAAGCTTGCACTACCTTAAGAGACTTGTCTTGGTTCTTTGGAGGAGAGGAGAGACACGGTACACATCTGGATGCCCTGCCCACTGTTTCTAGAGCTTTCATTCTGATGCAGACAGGGTATAAGTTGGAGGAAGTGTTTCCTCAATGCTCATTTTTTATGATAGAAAAGTTGCAGAGAAACACAGTGCCCGGTAGAGGTGCACTGCTTCTACCCAGAGAGATGACATCTTCCTTCTGTCCCCTGCACATGTCCCTGTTGACCTGCTGCCACCTCACAGGCCCTTCCAACCTGTCCCAGGGCTGTGCTTCTGTGGATACCTTTTGCTGGGCCCCTACCTTTGCCCTGCTGCACCCACCTTCACCAAGCATCTCCTAATTCTCCAGCTCCCTAGGCACCTGCTCGGGATGGCCTTTGCTGAGAATGTCCCTTGTGATCCAGACGGCCCCCCCACTCCACCTAATCCCATGTCTTAACACGCCTGCGTCTCTCACTGTTCACCCATGACCAAGTTCACTGCAGGCCTCGCCCTGCAATCCTAGGAGCTATCTGGGAACAGTAACCTCTGTCCCACCAACCTCTGGGTCCCTGGTTTCCATCGTTAGGCAAGCAAGATTAGGCAAGGCCTGGCTTCCCAAGCTAGTGCCATTATTGTCACTATGGTAACCTTGTAACACATTGCTTTGTCTCTTTAGGGTGAGCCCGGTGAAGCTGGCGAGCCTGGCCTTCCAGGAGAAGGGGGTCCCCCGGTGAGTGTGTAGGCTTTGGAGGGAGTGGGATGTGCTTGACACAGTGTGGATAAAGCACTGGGTCAGAAGTTTCATCCCTGCCTCAGTTTCCCTTTCATGCAGTGGGAGTCATAACTCTGCTATGCCAGCCAATGTCACAGAATTACAGTAGAAAAGAGGGCGTGTGAGGAGAGGCTAAGCTTGTGTGTGTGCATGGGTGCATACATGCTTGTGGGAGCACACATGTGTGCCCTTGTGTGTGTGTGTGTGTGTGCGTGCATGTGTCCATGTAGACCTCAGCAATAATCCCTAGGACCAGTGGCTGCCAGTAACTCCACCATCTGTAGTGCCCAGGCCCTTTCACTGGCTACCATGAGTGTGGTGACCGTTGTCATCCATCATCCCAGACTTTGGAGGCTGGACTAGGAATATCCAGACCTTTGAGGGTCAGGTACACAGCCACTGAGAGGCCATCTGAGGGAGGCTTCAGGCCTGGGAAGCCACTGGGGGACCCTGGTCTCCTGGGCTTCCTGCTGCTCCCTGTACCTAAGAACTGTAGAAATGGTGGAGCCCCTCATTGCCCCCACTGCCTGCTCCCTGAACCAGGAATCGGCTCAAATAGACTTGAGCCTGGGACTTAAAGGGCCCCAGAAAGCGAGGGACTCCTCCGCCTGCCTGGCAGTGCACACAGGGCCAGTGCTCACAGGGAGTTGCCAGAAGTCGGGAGAGCAAGAGTCCCCCTCCCCGGGCAGTGCCTGGCCCCCTGCAGGATCCTGTGGGTGCTGGTGAAGAGCTACCTGCAAAATGAACATGGAGGAGGGGCACAGCGCCTCTAGGCAAGTGCATGGTTGGCCCTGAAACTTGAACCCTGGCCCCTTCCCCTCCAGGGACCCAAAGGAGAAAGGGGGGAGAAGGGCGAGGCAGGCCCCTCTGGTGCTGCTGGACCCCCTGGACCCAAAGGACCTCCTGGAGATGATGGCCCCAAAGGCAGCCCTGTGAGTAGCTCTGACCATGCAGTGGGCACCTAGGGGGCAGGGCCCTTGCTCTGGGAAAAGCTGCATGACCTTGCAAGTCTGGTTAATTTTTTTCTAGAGGTTCCCCTTGCCCCTTACTGGAGCAAACTAATGGAGGGAGGAAAGCGGGAGCCATGTTAGAGGAGAAGCCTTTAGGTGTTTATCCTCACGGACACAGCTGGCTGAGACCCACACTGTGTGGCCCTGGGGTTTGGGGTGCAGCCCTTCCTCTGCCCGCCGTTTTAGAGCAGGACCCAGACAACTGAAGGTTCAGACTCTGGTCTCAGCTCCAGGGTCCCCAGGGTGGCTGTGGGGGGATGATGTCTGCCCTTGCCTGTCTCTGGAGAGCAGGAAGCCACTGGCTGCTGCTTACCCCTGGGTGGGCTTCTGCCCATGGACCACAGGATAGGGTCGCCTGACCACACGTGCCAGAGGCATTGGGACTGTCCTGCAGCCTGGGACTTGGGTGTGGCAGGTAGCATCCAGAGGCAGTGATAGGCTGGTCAGGCTGCTGATTGTCTAGGTCTGCCCCTCTCTCCTTTTTAGGGCCCAGTGGGTTTTCCTGGCGATCCTGGTCCCCCCGGGGAGCCTGGCCCCGCGGTAAGTACAAGAGACCCTGTCACTCCCCACAGTTCTGCCCCTTCTGTCAGCCCAGATCTCTTGTCTCCTTGCTTGTCTCTTTCTAATGAGTTCTCTTCAGGGCACAGTCCTCTCCCCAGGGTGTCCCCGATCTGATGATCAGGTGAAGAAAATGCACCCTGGCTTTCAGGCACACTGTGTGGGGACCAGAATGCACTTGGTTTTTGGGAGGGACTAAGGATGGGCTGGGGCTGAAGGGTGAACTTGGAGTGACATCCAGGCAGCAAGAGGAATTTACTCTGTTCCCTCAGGGTCAGGATGGCCCCCCTGGTGACAAAGGAGACGACGGTGAGCCTGGACAGACGGTGAGTCTGCTGTCTGATGCTTCCTGGTAGATCATGTCTCTGTGCTCTGGGACTTTGCAACTTACTCAGTTGCAAATTTGCTGGGGTCATTTCTGAGAGAAACCAGACTCAGTTCCTTTTATAGTATTGGTTTCTGACTGTGGCAGGGCCCATGAGCCTGCAGAGGACCTGACTAAGGCTGTAGACCTTTTTCCAAAAGGAAAAATACACCCACCGAGGGTTCTGTACACGGTTCATGGGGCTCCAGCCCCCACCCTGGAGCTCGCTGTCTACAGCCAGCTTCATCCCATGACTGCCTCACAGGCCATGTGCTGCTCCTCACAGACCCCTACACTGGCCCTGTACCTGAGGCCACATAGACCTTGCATCTCACACTTGACCTTGAGCATCTGCTTCAAGCCAAGGTGGTTTGTCTGGGGTGGGACAGATTCCCATGGCCACTTGGGCAGGAATCAAGGACCAAGTCCTCAGGTCCACAGCCCACATGGCAATAGCTGCTGGCGATTATTGACTGCCTGAGTCTGTTTCCTGCTGCTGTGACAGAACGCCACAGACTGGGGAAAGTGAAGCCAGGAGAAGGTTATGCAGCTTTGGGCGCTGGAGGCAGAGAAGTCCAAGATGGAGGGCCGGCTGGGCCTTCTTGCTGTGTCATAACACAGAAGGTATCACCTGGCAAAACAGCTTGTAAGAGAGGGCAGAGAGGCAGACAGAGAGAGGAGGAAAGCGGCTCACTTCAATGATGGCCTCCGTTCATTCTTGCCCTCACCAGCTGATCAGCTCCCACCCATACCTTGTGATACAGCCAATGGTGGCAATTAAAGGTCAACCTTAGTTTTGGAGAGAACCCTCAAACCACAACCTGACCCCATGGCAAAAGGCTTAGGTCATTGATTTGAGATGAGCAGAAATGGAAAGAAAGGCCTAAGGAGAGACACAGGCTCTAGGTCAGATGCCCTGGTAGGCATCCCTGGCTCCCCCACTCTCTGCCTGTGTCCCTGGCTTGGTGTTTTTCCCTCTTCTGCAATGAGAAGATGGCTCCCTGTACAGAGTCCTGGAGAAGAATGGGCCAGTCACTATATATATCAGAAGTGGACACTACAAAGCAAAATTCCTCCCAAAATGCAGCAACCTGGCAGGCTGCCAGTCAGGTTCCCCAGCACCATGGCCAGAGAGCAAAGTGGGAAGTCTGTGGAGACCTTGGACGGGACTGACTGGGCTTGCTCTCAAGAGTGAGCAACGGACTGGCCGAGGACAGGATTGGGTCTCCATGGATGATCCAGCCCTGTACATCCACATCCAACAGACCTAACCCCTAACCTCCCTGTTCTTTCTCTTCATCAGGGATCTCCAGGCCCAACTGGTGAGCCTGGTCCATCTGGGCCTCCGGGAAAGCGGGTGAGTCATTCTGGGAGCCTGTCCTTGCTGCAGGCTCCCTGCCTAAAGGCCCTTTGATGGGCCCTGCGTACCCCACATGGCCCCTTTCCTCCCCACGAGGAAAGGACACTTGTGTCTGTAGTCTGAGCTCCACCCAGCTTCTGCCCTTTGGAGGCGTGCTGGGTCAAGGCAGCTGCTGCTTTTAGGATGGCCAAGGGCTGACATATCTGTCAGCAACTGCACCATGGGAGAAAAATACCCACGTGGCTGAAAACCTCCTTCCTCTGGGCCAGACCTTCCTGAGCAGGTGTCCTTGCATGTTGGTCGCTTGCTGAGCTTGCAGCAGATAGGGCCACAATGGCCAGCCAGGAGAGGACCTCCCAACACTCAGGCCAGCCAGAGCACCTCCCAGATTCTGGAGGCCCGGCCTATAACTGGAGGCATGGGACTCATCCTGACGGCCTGCATCCATACTGGTCTGTGGCCCAGGAATGACCTTATGTTCCTGCACCCCTCCCCTCGAGCCTGGGCCTTATCTTTACATGCTGAGCTCAGGCTCCAGCCTGTGAGGGCTAAGTGCATCCCCTGTCTTTCTTGCTTGTTCCAGGGTCCCCCGGGTCCTGCAGGCCCTGAAGGCAGACAGGGAGAGAAAGGAGCCAAGGTAAGGTACATCTTGGCCAAGCTGAACCTACTGAAGGGCAGGGGCTTTGTGGGGAGATAGATAAAGCTGTAGACAGGAGCCACAGAGGCTCAAGGAAGCTGACATGAAGTCTGCACTGGCCTTTAGCCTCTGATGGAGAGGAAGACAGCATCTGCAGTGGGACTCAGAGGCCTTGGGTGGCCATTAGCACAAGGCCTGGCATCAGAGCTCTGGGGCCAGTCTCACAGTGGAATGACTGATGAATTCTGAGATGGTACCATTTTCTTCCTTCTGGAAATGCCCTGTCATTAAATGAAGCAGGGGTAGGTGCTGTATGGCCCTGACCATGCCATGGTAGTTGGCCTGGTCAGTGGAGGCTGGGAGCCAGTGGACTAAAGAAATTAGAGGGGTGGACACTGCCCAGGGCAGCTGCCAGAGGAAGGTGGGGAGTGGGCCACCTTTGGGTACCAGAGCACCTCAATAGCATCCGAGGTTCTGAGCAGGGGTCCTGAGCCTGGTGCCCACAACCTCCAAGCATCCAGATCCCACTCTCTGCAGGGAGAAGCCGGCTTGGAAGGCCCTCCTGGGAAGACTGGCCCCATTGGCCCCCAAGGGGCCCCTGGGAAGCCAGGGCCTGATGGCCTGCGGGGGATCCCTGGCCCTGTGGTGAGTGGGCTGGGCAGGCCTGGGAGGGGGCAGAGGGCACTGGTGTGGGGCACAGGCTCATACTGAGGGTCTCTGTGTTTTAGGGTGAGCAAGGTCTCCCAGGATCCCCAGGCCCAGATGGTCCTCCTGGCCCCATGGTGAGTAATATCTCTATTGCATTGAGAGGGGTGCTGCCAGCAGAAACCCCTGAGACAAGGACTGTGACCCCACCGCCTCTTCCCACAGGGTCCCCCAGGACTTCCCGGCCTCAAAGGAGACTCGGGTCCCAAAGGTGAAAAGGTAAGCAAGGACTTTGGGAGACTCACAGTGATGTAATAACACCCTCGACTCAGACACAATGAGCCATCCAGCTGCCACCGAAGTGTCTGCTGTGGGCTATGATGGGACCTGGGGAGGTGAGAAGACAAAGGAAAAATGCTCACACCACACTGAGACTTGGTGCTGCCTTCAGGACCCCCCGGGTCCTGAATTGACAAGAACTTTCCAGCTGGGCAGAAGTCCTGTCCAACCGGTGACTAGGATCTGAGGAGTCAGTGCTTGCTGTGGACACCAGCTCCTGTCCTTTTCCTGGGATGTGGTGTAGGAAACACTGCAGCCGGACGAAACCCTTGCTCTTTCACTAATTGGTGGTGGCTTTTTTCTACTTACATCAGCTTATTCACAAGCATACTCACAAGCCAAACATTTGTATCTGGAGAAGGCAATGAGGACCACCCTCTCCTTCCCACGGTCATGTCCCTCACCAGCACCGTCTCAAGCCCCAACTTAGTGGAAGCCAGAGGAATCTTTCTAGAGATTTGTGTGAAAGCAACAAACTGTATTCGCCCAAGTGAATATGGTATCTTTAGTACTCTGCAGCTTCCTTCCTGGGCTAGTCCACAGATTGTTTCAGTTTCTTACAGGAAAAGGCGCACACATTCACCTCACGAAAACTGGGAACAGTGTGAAGAAGAAAGACACATACCCACATAATCACTCAGGGAAATTCCTTGCAGCCTGGTCTCTATGTCTGGATCTCCTTGTGTGTTTCTTTACGTGTGGTCCTTACCGTAAAAGAGCCACGTGACCTGTCTTATCACCTGGCCTGTCTGACCTGGCCATATTGCCAGGTCACCTCCTGCCAGGGATGGACTTGGGGCAATGCAAGTACGAATGCCCTCACACCTTTGTTTTCTAACAGGGTCATCCAGGCCTGATCGGACTCATTGGACCTCCGGGTGAACAGGGTGAAAAGGGAGACAGAGGTCTCCCTGGGCCCCAGGGCTCTTCTGGTCCTAAGGGAGAACAGGTATCTGTGACTTGAAGCTCTGAATTCAAACCCCAGTCCCACCAAAAAACAAAACAAAGCAAAAAGACAGAGAGAGAGAGAGAGAGACGTCCAGGGTCACCATTGGCAAAAGGAAAGCAGCCCTATCTACCCTTCTGCTCACTCACTTGCCCTCCCCCCACACTGTGGTCTCGGCCACATTGCTGGTAGATGTCACCCTAAGGTGCAAACTTGAGAATCACAGGATTTGTGAATGACCTGAAGTCCCAGTTGCTGCCCTCTGAAGGTAGAGGGAGCAAAGCTCTCTCATGAGAGAGAGCCACTGGGCTGTCAGCCTTTGCTACCCCTGCTTACAGCTCAAACCTCAGTAAGAAGCCTTAGGGACCCTGTGCTACCATAAGCAAAGTCACTATGCTTCAGCTATGCAGGAAGGGCTGGTCAGAGGTCTTGAGCTCCAAGGATGTGCAGAGTACCTTTAGAGCCTGGACGGAACAGACTGGATTCCATCCAGGATGCTCGCTGCCCTCCCGTGCCCCAGGCCCTGGCACATTTTAGCCAAGAGATTAAGACCATGAAATAGCAAGGATGACCAAGTGGAGGTAGAATGTTGAAGTGGTCACTTCTGTTTCAGCACGTGATAAGGAATGGCCTCAGGCCGAGTCCCTCCCCATGGCCCCATAATGCGAAGGAGCTCCTTCCATCCAGACAGTACAGCAGGGTCTGGGGACATCAGTCTTGTGGCCAGTGTTCAGGTTGACTGGGCCCAGCAAGGAAAGATGTCTGTCCTTGTCATGCAGCTATCTCAGCATCAGAGAGCGACTAGATGTGAACTGCCAACAGGGTGCCAGGGGGCCTGGGGAGGGGACTGTGAGGGAACCTGGGCCAGGTCAAAGGGACACCCTCCCCCATTCCTCTGTCTGAAGGCCAATAACCTGCGTTTTCTCCTTTTCAGGGTATCACTGGTCCTTCAGGCCCTATTGGCCCCCCTGGGCCTCCTGGCTTGCCGGTGTGTATCTGGGAGAGTTGGGGCTCCCCTGGATGGCTACAGGGAGGGTTGGGAGTAGGGAGAGCCTGGCCGAGAATTACAGGGAAGTCACAAGAGACAGCCAGATTGGCCCCTAGGGTGGGTTGGTCTGTTAACCCAAAGTTGGGGTTCCAAGAGACAGAAGTAGAGAATAAAGGGGTACTGGGCCCTGCTTTGGAGTGGGAGAGTCTAGGAGGGTCAGACCTCTGTGTCTGGGCTCCCAGGGAATGGGCACACAGCTGTAGGTGTTTGAGGAAGGTGAGGAGAGCATGGTTGGCTCTCCAGCCCTCCTAGTCTGTGTGAGGGGGGCCAGCAGGCCCACAGGTGATGAGCTAGGGACCCGCCCTCTCAGCACCCCCAAGTCTGTGCTTCCCTTGTGTTTTGGCAACAGCTGGTACTTCGAAGATATTCCCAGAGCCTGATCCTCTGCCCGCCTCAACCCCGTCTATGTGGCTGGGCCTTGGGTCCACATGGCCAAGGTGGCCTGGCCACTGACCCCTTGCTGAGTGTTGTCTGTGATGTGAGGGCTGGGGATGCATTTCATCAGGTCCCTCTGAAGTCCACGTCTACACTTTGCTCTTGCTCAGTGGCTGCCTGAGTTGTCATTTCCCAGTTGAGAAGGGCAGGCAGGCTGACCTGAGCAGAGGACACCCTCTGCCTCCTATTGGATGAACAGTGGTCATGCTTGGCCCTCCTGCTGCCCAGTCAAATAGGAGCAGAGTGGACTCCTGGGAGGGGGCTGGTACAAGGAGGGGAGAACAGGCTGGGCAGGACTGAGGACCCAGGTGGCCTTCTGCCCACTGACACTCTGGCCTCTGATCTCTACAGGGTCCTCCAGGTCCAAAAGGTGCTAAAGGCTCTTCGGTAAGTGACTCTGTCCTGACCAGCCCATGCTGCCTGGGGGCTGCTGCGGGAGGCAGGCAGGGTGCAAGTCCTGTGGTGAGGACCACCGTGGACTCCTGTCCTAACTCACAGTGGTCCTGCCTCCACGTCTTGTCTTTCTCCTTCCTTTTTTCTTTTTGTTATGTGTTATTGGTATACTTCACTGTTAGATTTTTTTTGGAAAAAACTCTTTTGCTTCACTTGCTGAATTTTTATTAATTATCATTTTAATTGTATCTGCTTTTGGGGTGCAGTGTACAGCTGATATGTGTCTACAGTGTGTAATGATCAAGTCAGGGGAGTTAGCACTTCCATGGCCCTAAAACATTTCCAAATTTCTGCTGAACACGTAGAGATCGGTCCTGTTTATGGGACAGAATGCATACCAATGAAGCCAAGGCAATCAACGTTCACATGTCCTTGTCATCACAGTGTGCTGGGAGCCTTCCAGCTCTCTCTGCTAGTCATTCGTAAATGATGTGACCAGTTATTGTGAATTGTAGTCCTCACTGTGCTGTGGACCTCCGTGGCACATTCCTTCCATCTGGCTGTGTTTTGGTAGCTGTCACTAAGCCTCCCTCGGTGCCCTTCCCCCACCTTCCCAGCCTCCAGTAATCACTGCTCACTACACTCAGATCGACTTTCTATTAACTTCCACACACGAGGGGAAGCCCATGGTATTTGTCTTGCTGCGCCTGACTGACTTAATTTAACATAATGGCCTCTAGTTACCAATACTCCCCACGCAGACACCAGGATGCGATTACTCTTTATGGCTGAATAATACTCCACTGTGTGTGTAAATCACATTCTTTATCTAGCTACCCTCCTGGGCCAATCCTGTATCTTAGCTGTTGTGAATGGTGCAGCAACAGGCGTGGGTGAGCACATGTCATTCTGCCATGCTGGCTTCCTTTCCTGTGATACACACGCAGAAGTGGGATGACTGGATTGTATGGTAGATCGATTTTCATCTTTTGAGGAGTCTACACTAACTTACATTCCCACCAGTCATGTTTGAGGGGTTGCTTTTCTCCACATCCTCGCCAGCATTTGTTATTTTATGCCTTTTTGATAACAACCTTTCCAACTGGCGTGAGGTGGAATCTTGTGGTTTGACTTGCATTTCCCTGATGGTTGATGGTTGATGTCTTCCCGAAGGACTGGTGGCCATCTGAATTTCTTCCTCGGAGTCATTATCTTGTTGGCCCGGCATATCTCGGGCCAAGGCGCCTGGGCTGGTCACTCCCTACCTAGGCATGTGCTGGCCCCTGGACATCCTGGAGAGCAGAGGCCCTGCCAGCCTCACCCCTGCCTTTGCTCGGGTTTCCGGACCGTTCTAGAGCTAGAGGGCCATGTCAAGTTGCAGACACCCCCATAACTAAGCACTGATCCTTTTTCCCCAGGGTCCAACTGGCCCGAAGGGCGAGGCAGGTCACCCAGGACTCCCCGGCCCACCCGTGAGTAGCCTTTACCGTCAAGGAAGGAGTGGGGATTGAGGCAGTGTCTGTTCATGAGACTTGCTTTCTAAAACATCATGCAGCGCAGGTGTCATGCCCAAGGGCCTGCGTCTGAGGACCAAGAAGGGAAAATGAGTTGCACAGGGCCCCTCCACAGGGGCCTCACAGGCTGACTCACCTTGGGAGGGAGAGTTGGCCAGAAAAGAGGGAGAGAATGTGTGACCGTGTGCATGCAGGTGTGTGCTTGTGTGTACATGTACATGTGTATGTGCAGGTGTGTGTGTTTAGGTGTGTAAGTGCATGTGTGGACTGCAGGTGGGCAGAGGTACGTGTGTGTGTGTGTGTGTGTTGTGTGGAGGGAGCACTAGAAAAGCCACAAGCCACAGGGTGAAGCTCGTTGTGACGGGGGCAGGACAGCAAGCACCCCCTTGGAACATCCCCTGTGTCAGGCAGCCTCTGGACTCTACCTCGTCCTGGTGGGGCCCCAGAAATGAACCTCTGTCTGAATTAGCTGAGTTGATATGACTGCTGTGTTTGGCTCCAGCTGGGGCCACAGAGACAAGAGAGGGGAGCTCTGGTCACTTTCCTCAAGGCTTGGCCTTGAATTCAGCAAAGGACGAATAAGGAAATGAAAGGACTTGAGGCCAATTCTGGTTCTGAAGAGGAATGCAGGAGGGACCGGGCCTGGGCTTAGGCAGAAGAACCTGGCAGGGCGGATGGGATGGGCATGGGATGTTCTAGAGATAAGGAAGAGGGACAAAAATAGTGCTGAGAAGGACAGATGTCCTTCCAACCCAACACACAGGGCTTAAGGGAGCCTGTGTCAGCAGCACCCTGGACGTCCTTATCCCGCCCTGTCCTAGGACCTGCCCTGCCCTCTCCCACTCACTGCACTCTCTCCACACCCCAGGGTCCCCCGGGCGAGGTCATCCAGCCCCTGCCCATCCAGGCATCCAGGACCCGGAGGAACATCGATGCCAGCCAGCTGCTGGACGATGGGGCTGGCGAGAGCTACATGGACTATACGGACGGCATGGAGGAGATCTTTGGCTCGCTCAACTCTCTGAAACTGGAGATCGAGCAGATGAAGCGGCCTTTGGGCACACAGCAGAACCCCGCCCGTACCTGCAAGGACCTGCAGCTCTGCCACCCTGACTTCCCCGATGGTGAGGGCGGGGTGGGGCTGCCTGCAGTATGGTGTGGTGGGATGGTTGGAGCCACTGCTTCAGCCTTGGCTTTCCATCCGTGAAAGGACAAATAGCTGTCCTCTGGTTAATGTGGAGACATCGAAGAGGAGGCCAGCAAAGAGGCCAGGACTTCCAGGCTAGGCAGTCCTGGATTTCATCGTCTTAGCCACTTGTTGGCAGATACTGCCTTTCCCTGAGGCTCGATGTTCCTGATGGGTAAAGTGGGAACAAGAACCTCTCCCCTGAGGGCACAGGTGGATGGGGCAGTGCATAACGTACCTGTGCGCAGTAAGGGTTAGAGCTAGGATTGGAATCTGCAATATCAGGAAATGCAAATCATTCTTGCTCTCATGGTGGCCAGAAATCCAGCACCCTTTGAGCATCACATTGGCATTATTGTCTGGAACATTCCTGCTGCAGGATTTGAGGGATGTTGGTGGTTCCAGTAGCCTCTGACCCCACGTGCATGAAATTCCAGGGTTCATCCCAGAACACACTCTGCCTTTCTGTCCGCCCATCGAGCAGGCCAGGCACACCCTCCCCTCATCACAGACGCCTACCCACCAGCCATGCTGTTAGTGAACGCGTCCGTCCATGTCTCTTTATGGGCCCGGAAGGAAAAACAAAATGCATTGAGAAGTACTGCAGGAAGGCCGCGCAGGCCATGTTGTCACCCACTTATGCATTTAACTGCCAGCCTGAAATGTCACGGTGGCTTCTGAAGCCATCAGGGTGCTGTTCTTATGAATTTGCCTCACTGTCTGAAATCCAGGTGAATACTGGGTCGATCCCAACCAAGGCTGCTCCAGGGACTCCTTCAAAGTCTACTGCAACTTCACAGCAGGAGGGGCGACGTGCATCTTCCCCGACAAGAAGTCTGAGGGGGTGAGTACCCGCATCACCTACACAGCGTGTCTCATGACAGGTGCTTTGCATGTGTACAAGTTTAAGACCGAAAACCAGAGGCGCGTCCATCTCAGAATCAAGAGCGTTCTCCAGTAGTCGTTTGGTTGTCAGAAGAGGTGTTTTAGCTATGGAGCTGGTGCCTGCGCCTGGGGCAGGGCAGACAAGGGATGGCCACCCTTTCTGGGCATTCACCTGGAGTCTCAGCAGATCTTCTGACCGAGACCAGCTTACAGCCTAGAGGACTTTTGGGCCAAGCATGATAAAGTGATTCAAGACATCTGCGAGCTGCTGTGCACCCAAATTCTCAATGCCACCTTCTTTGGTGGGATTTGTTCCAGGTCTCCCAAGTGGAAGGCACTGTCTTAGTCTACTTTCTGAAGAATTTGGGGACAGGTGTCTAGGTTGTGACTCATTGAGATGTTGTGGCATGCCACCTCTGTGGCCTTTTAGGGCCTCAACTCTGTGGTAGGAATATGTGCACAAGTGAGTGGTGTGCAGGTGAGTGTGTGGGGGGGGTGTGTGCATGTGAGCTGTGTGTCAAAGGTAGGAGCCACTTTGGCTCAGACAAGTGAGGAAGGTGAGGCCTCCCCTGACACTGGGAAGATGATAGCAACCTCAACCTTGGGGTCTGCATCTGGCCTGCACAGATGCACCCCCATACAGTCTGGTTGTCACCTGCTGTTTTCTGGAGGCCACAGCAGGTATAGTTGCATTCCACACTGCAGCTTCCTAATAGCCTCGGTGCCAAGAAGCAGGTTCATACTGGAGATGGTGTAGAGAGGGCCACTGGCCCCTTCCTCCACCAGCACCCCCTTGGGTCAGCCTCCTCTGGCAGCAGCAGGAGCTGGAGCAGAGCTGGGGGAGCCTGTCAAGATCTGTCCCTTCCCAGCCTGGCACTTTGCATCCTGATAACCTGTGTTCCCAGCAATAAGCCAGGCATCAAAGAGCCCAAGCGCAAGGACCTGCTCCATTTCTCATTTCCTTCCACCTGCCCAGAGGCTCAGGATGAAGCTCAGTTAGCAGAGACGTTCCTCACCCCTCCATGGTCTCTGTCCTCTGCAAATGCCTCCTGTGGGAGAATTCGCAGGACAGACACCCCTGGTCAGCCAGGTGTCTCCTGGGGACCATCATCTGTCTGTGATGGTCCCTCTCCCAGGCTTCTCTTCTCCCCCCACATGTATAGACCAATTGTGTGTCCACGTGTGGTGCCAGGCCATGGGCCTTGGTGGACCTGGCTGGAGTATGTTTGAAGCCAAAGTCTGGCAATGCCTGCATTTGCCACTCCTGGCCCTGACCTGGGAGGAAGCCACCCTGAGGGATCTAGGCTAAGTCTTAGCAGCAGAGTGCAGGATAGGGGTTCTGACTGGGCGGACAGGCTAAACATCCCTTTCTTCCAGTGGGTTCCCTGGCTGTCCACGCACCAGGCCAGCTCATGAGATGGCTGGGATGATTGATGAGCACTCAGACTGCCTTCTCCCAGCCCCTCGGCAGTGTCTCAGGCAAAGGTCCTGTGGGACCTAGTTGGTCCAAGCTTGGCCCTGGGAGCTCCTTCATTCCACACCTACAGGGAGTCAGTGAGGGGCTTTGCTCAGCCACCCACCCTTTAGTCCATAACACCCCTGAGCCCAGGCCTGACCTGTTCTATGTGCCTGTGGCCTTGGCCTCTGTAGAAACAAATGCTGTGTGAGGTCCTCCCATGAGGGGACAGGATGTCCCTGTGATGAAGGGGTAGACTAGTCCCTGCAGCTTCAGGAAACACTGGGGAAGAGGACAGGCTTTGTTCCCTACCAGAGCAGACCAGCAGTGGCTCCAAGGACTCACAGGTCCTCAGAGAAGATGGCATCACACACACTACACATACATACCCACACTCCATATGCATGCATGCATCCACTCACATACCCACACTGTATGCACACATGCCCCCTCACACACACACAATGCACATACAACACACACCCCACATTATATACACACACCCCACTTACCAACACACACCATCTGCACACATACCACCTGCACACACACCACCTGTACACACACCACCTGCACACACACACCATCTGCACACACACACACCATCTGCACACACACCACCTGCACACACACACCACCTGCACACACACACCACCTGCACACACACGCCACCTGCACACACACGCCATCTGCACACACACCATCTGCACACACACCATCTGCACACACACCATCTGCACACACACATACACTCACACACAGTGTGTCTGGCTGTGTCACAGCCCCACTAAGCGGAGGCCTTGGAGCTTGAGCCACATAGGGATGGGTGAGGGTGAGGGAGAGATACACACCCCCGCCCAGAAGTAATGCTGGCTCTTTCATCACTGTCACCCTCATCAGGGTCTTTGGGAGTCCTGCGTTCACTAGTTCACTACCCACAAGGACTCACTTGGCAGTCACTGGCTGTCCTGGTACCCACAGACTGACACTGTGTGGCTGCTGCCCCGCCTGTGGCTACATTGGTCCATACCTGGCATCTGGACAGCCTGGAGCTGTTGTTACCCCTGTATGACCATCAAGGACTTTGTCCCAAGGCCTTGCTTTTGCAGGAAGGCAGAGACACCTCAGCAGGGAGCCAGGGGCCAGGAGAGCGGGAAGGTTCCACAGAGGCAGGAGTAACCCTTTCCTTTTCTGTTTCTCTCCCTCCCCACCCCTGCCTGATGTATAGGCCAGAATCACTTCTTGGCCCAAAGAAAACCCGGGTTCCTGGTTCAGTGAATTCAAGCGTGGGAAGCTGGTAAGGCGGCCTCTTACTCCTTTGCAGTTGTCACTTTAAACCCACCGTCTCCTATCTTGCAGAGTAAAATGGCCCGATGGCCTAAAGAGCAGCCTTCCACCTGGTATAGTCAGTACAAGCGAGGTTCCCTGGTAAGTGGCCGCCTTGTGCTGTCTGCTTGTGGCTAGGCCTGGCTCTCGGCTCTGCATGGGACTCATTGCCCACCAGGGCCACGCCTGCTCTTGCCCCTTTTGGCCAAAGCACTCCACATCAAGGTTCTGATGAGTGTGGTGTCCTTTCTTCCCACCCTATCCCACTACCCCAACCAGAGTCTCTTCCAGCCTGGCAGTAGGAGATGGTTTTCCACTGAGTTTAGGGCACCTGCAGCTGGTGCAGGGACCAGCACAGAATCAGTGTGCAGCCCATGGTGGCATGGCCCGGCTATCTGGGCACTGAGGTCAGAGACATGGAGCAGGAGGCCTTGTGTGAGTCTGGTGGGCAGGGAAGGCAAGGCAGATGCTGGACCACTTAAACGGCTGGCATTCTTCCTAGGCCTCCTGTCCCATACATCCCATCTCTGTGCTGCTTGGGGCTAGTGGTCTCTGACTGCTGACCAGTCCTCTAACTCCCAATTGTGCCCCACGTGGTGTGTTAACTTCTGGGGAGCGAGCTCACCTGATCCATCCTGGGATAAAAAGTAGTTGGCATCCCCTGAAGAATGAAATAGGATGTTCTTCTGGCTGGCATAGAGGCCAGAGCTATTCTCACCCTCTTCATGTGAGGCTGATGGCTACATCTACAGCTTGGGACATTTCCCCTGAACCCCGAAGGGCTCACTCTGGGTCCTTTCCTGGGATAGACTGCAAAGCTCTGGGCTTTTATGCCAAGTTGAAGGACTGAGATGCCACCCTAGGGTTCCCAGACCTTCTTGCTCACCTTTTGGGATCTAGTGGACCCCACCCCAAGGGTCCTTGCTCACAGAGGACATCCAGCCTGGCCATCAGTCCCTGTTTGCTCCCTCCAGCCCAGCACCATCCCCAGTCTCTCGGATGGACACAGAGGCCATACACCCCCAAGAACCCAGAGCCAAGGCTTTCAGCAGCCTTTCTCTGTCTCCATGCATCCTTGACACCCCTCATCCTTTAGCCTTGAGGTACACCTCGCTCATTATCGATGTGTCACACCCTCCCTGTGGCTCCCCAAGGCGTTCCAGCCCTGTCCAGCCACGCTGAAGGCCTGTGCTCTCCTTGCCCACAGCTCTGCAGGCCTCCTCTTCTGATTCTTTTCTGTGGATTGGGCATTCTTGTCCCTTTCCTCACTGTTGTCCTCACCTCTGCTTCATTTTGCTCTCTTTGGAGAAAAGCCACTGGCACACAGAAGGACCTGAAGGGAGGAGGCCCAATAAACAGGGCTGGAAGGATAAGGATAGGGACAGTGGGCCAGAGGGCCAGGTGGGAAGGAGTCATGGGGTGAAACTGCCCAGCGTGGGGTGACATGTCCTGGCTACCATCTTGGTGGTCACTATCTGCATTTGACCATGCTTTCTCCCCTCCCATCGTGGCTTCCGTCTCACAAGAATCCCTACTCCGGTCTTCTCTTCTCACTGTGAGAAAATTGCTAGAGGCTCAGATTTCCAGCTGTCAGCCCAAATGGCCCCCTCTGACCTTTGTCCTGTTTCAGACAGTTGATGGGGGTGGAAGTGGATGGGAGGAAATTCCAGTCTACCTTCCAGCTTGTCCACTGCTGTGTTCCCAGCTCTATGAAGCTTGCAGTGGACAAGAGGCAGCTGGAGGCCTCTGCTCTGAGAAGTCCACCCTCTGGTCACATGCCCGTGAGGGGCTATAGGGCCTCCCCAGGACCCCGGGGACTCCAGTGTGGGCAGGGTGCTGGGGCTTCAGGTCCTTCTGTGTCTGGTGATGCCCACTGCTGCCCTTTGGCGCGTGTCTTCTCTCAAGTCAGTCGCATTTCCTCCCAGGAGCATCAGATGGCCCAGCTGCCGGTTGGTACTCACTTTTCTTCCACAGGATCCAGCTTTGGGGCTTGCCGATGCCATGTCGGAGGGCATGGAATTTGCTGATAGCATGGGGAGCCCAGGTGTCCCACCACCTGTGGGAAGGTGTGGGGTCCTGGGCCTGGCTCCCTCCCTCTGCTCTAATTATACTACTGAAAGGCAGGATATGAAGTCGTCACAGCCTCCCTGCATCCCCTCCCCCATGCCAGACCCTCATCATGGCAGATGGACCTGGGCTCTCCTTTCTGGGTTGGGCCAGCATAGAACAGTGTTGGAGTGGCCACTACCCATGGCTGAGAGTGCTAACGTCAGATGTTGGCCTTTGTCTTTCCGGCCTAGTCAAGCCTTTTCAGGAGACAGTTCTCTGGGGTTCTGTCTGTCAGGCTGGGAGAAGCAGTACTTTGTCCTGGGAGCTGAGATGTTTCATGTCCCCCATGACAAAGTGTTTTGGAAAGCTTGAAGTCTGCAAAAGAAGCACAGAAATTGAGACTGACCTCTTGGGACACCTGTGCCTGCCCTGACTCTGGCAGGGCATAACAACCTGGTTTTCTGATACCAGCTAGTGGCACTGGAAAAGCTGCTTGAGATGTGGCACCTTGCCCTTTCCTGAAGCCATCCTGTAATTGCTGTAGACAGTGGGGCCTTCCAGTGAAGCCCCTGTTACCTGAGTCCTAGGCTGCCCATTTGGCATGGTTACATAATGTCCTGCAGGATGGCCACTCACTGCCCTAGGAGCTCGTCTCTGGGAAATGAAAGACAGGCCATGCAAGGTATCATCCCAGGACACCTCTGTGCCCCAGGGGGTGCTGGGTCATGCCAGCTGGCTGGAGCCACCCCTGGATGTGGCGCATGTCCTCTCTAACTTCATGAGTCTCATGGGCTCCCTAGCCAGGGCCTTGTACATCCTGGGCACTCTGTAGGTAGCCTTCCATCTGTTCACATGAGTCCATGAACACCTTCCTTTGCTGGTGCCAGGCCCAGTGGCAGGGACATCCAGGCCCAGCTTCTACACTCATGGAAAGTGTGACCCAGTGAGAGTGACAGATGGGATACCAGGTCCCCAGGATCCAGGACCAGTCCTGGTGAGACAGGACAGAGGGAGGCTGGGCCTACACACAAAAGAGGGGCATATGCCACCATAGGGCTGGTCTTCCCTGTGAGGAATGTTGGCTGAGACCCAAAGATGGCCACCACAGTTCCTCCTGCTGGCAGACAGCGCTCCAGGCACAGGGAACAAGAGGGCGGAGCCCTGCAGAGAGTCTTCCAGAAAACCTAATTCCATTCTCTGGATCTCACTCTATGTGTCCAGTAGGGGATGAAGCCAGGTGTCACCTCCTTCTCCCAGCACACTGATCCTGTGGTGGGGGTTTGAAGCCCCCCCCATCTTAATGGAAGGCCAAATTGAATATTAACACGTTTTTGAGAATGGTACCCTGTTTGTTCAACACGGTCAAACCGGACAGACCCTGCCATAAAGGAGGGGGCCATCGGGCAACTCAGAGGCCAGCAGGGCATCCTGGATGGCAGAAGGGGAGAGCTCTGTGGGTGGAGTGAAGGAAGTGGGCCACTGCCCATGGATCAGGCCTAGGAAATGCTAGCCACTGCCTCCAGGAGTCCTCCATTCATCCATGCGGCAAACCTTCATCAGGCTCGCCAGCCGAGGCAGAAGGAACTGTGCCCAGGAGAGAACAAGGGAGACACTAGCAAGGGAGACTGAGCCCTGCCTGACTCAGTCTGGTGGTGAAGACCAGGAGAGCCTCGGTGGGGGGCTGGTCAAGTGCAGCGTGTGCATTGAGCCCAGAGAAGCAGGGCCAGCCAGGCAAGGGGCAGTGGGTGGATTATTTGAGTCTCTGAAGGAAATGAGGTATGGTTCACGTTGTCCTTAAGAGTCTCCAGGAGATTGCACTGGCTTCAGGGCTACAGGTAGTGCCCTCGGAAGCGCCGGGGATGGGGCAGCAAGAGTAAAGTCCAGCTGTGTGAGATACCAGGCTCTGTTGCCATTGCTCTGTGTCCGCCACCCTTCTGATCCCTTCCTTGCTGTCCCTGTCCCCAGCTCTCCTATGTGGACGCCGAGGGCAACCCTGTGGGCGTTGTGCAGATGACCTTCCTACGGCTGTTGAGTGCCTCTGCCCATCAAAACGTCACCTATAACTGCTACCAGTCAGTGGCTTGGCAGGACGCCGCCACGGGCAGCTACGACAAGGCCATCCGCTTCCTGGGCTCCAATGATGAGGAAATGTCCTATGACAACAGTCCCTACATCCGCGCCCTGGTGGATGGCTGTGCGGTGAGTGTTCACTCAGCCTCTGTGCTGTAACGCCACTGCCTTCCTGTGGCCCACTCCCCAGTCAACACAAATTCATGGGCCCCTTCAGTGTGCCAGGCACTGAGTTGCCTGCTGGGGATGCAGGGAGGGTCCAGACAGTCCCTAGCCATCAGCCAAGCCAGGCAGGTCCAAGTCAAATGCAGACCCTCCCTCTCCTCAGGTAGCTCTTTTCTGGGTGTGGTCCGAAGCGAGGCTGAGCGTCTCCTGAGAACAGGGCCACTGGGAAGTGCTTGGGAGATCCTGAGAGTGACAGTGACTGGGAGGAAGGGTTGTCACGGCCGTTGGCAGCTCTTCTGAACACAGCCCACACTAGTGTCTCTCTGTGGGGAGGGCTCTGCTCAAATCTCCAAATCAAGAGGTGAGAGGCAGCTTGAGCGCAGTTAGGCAGGGCTGGAGCTGGCTTTCACACCTGGCCCCATGCCTCCACTTTGGTACCTCCATGAGGCATACTTACCTTCTTACCCAGAGTGAGCTGCCCACTGGGATGCACTTCCTGGGGTCACGAAGGTCTGGGATGTGACCTTCCATCCTGGGAAGCTGTGTACCATTCTCCAGTCCTGTTGAAATCCAGACAGGTCCCCTGGTGTGACCTCATAGAGGCTAGAGGTTGAGGGTCACCCAGGAAGCCTAGCTGTACATCCTGCTGTCACATCCTGACATCTCACCCTGTCTCTTCTTCACTTGTTTTTGGGAGAACCTGCCCAAAACCTCTTACCACACCAGCTCCCACAGGGCCGAAGCTGATGTCAGCTGCACCCCCTTCTCTTTGCCCCATGCCCAGCATCCAGGCTGACCCAGCAGTGCCCCCTGGGAGCCAGTGTCTGCAGACAGAGCACTCTGTCTCTCAGCTCGAGGGTCAAGCAGGCCACATGCTCTTGGCCCCTGGTACCACAAAGGTCCTGTCCCATGGATTTCCGGGTCAGATGAGCCATCTGTGGTCCCTTCTGGCTCTGGCTGATTAGCAGCCTCCACACCACTGTTTGACAGAGCAGCTGGGCGCCATCAGATCTGGTCACAGTATGTCCTGGCCAGGAAGTTGCCCTGAGCTCTGGCAACGCAGGAGGAAAGCATGTCATACGTTCTGCCCCCCCGCCCATCCAGGTCTTTTCTGACAGTCCTTTGAGTATCTCTGGATGCAGAGGCAAGATGTAGGGTTCAGAGAATGTCCCAGCTGGACATGGGGTTGAGGAAGGACGGGAAAGGAGCTCCCTTCCTTTTATATTTCTGGGGGAAGAAAAAGATCCTTGAAGGGGTGAGAGAGAAGGGCTCAAAGCAGAATCACCTGCTGATGGAAAAAATTGGCTCTGCAGGCTGGCTGCTGAAGAAAGTCAGGTGGATGGGCAAGAGTGTGTGGAGGTGGGGTGCAGGGGTGCTCCAGGGGAATAGCCTGAGGCAATAGTGGCCTCTACCAGAAAAGGCTGTGTCCACCAAAAACCCTGAGAAGTTCAGCCACAATTTGAAAGGTCACAGCCTTTTGGCTTAATTACAGGGCACACATGCCCTGTAGTGGAAAAGCCTGCCAAGCCCTGGAGGCCTTCTTGATCCATTTTGTAATAATAGCCACAGAAACTGGAATTTTGACACGGGCTCAGGCTGTGTAGCCTGATTGACAGGGCTGTTGAGTGGCCGGCCCTGTGGAGGGGCACAAATCATCAGGCAAGAGGGCCAAGGAACCGCTCCACATAAATCCCGTTGTTTGTGCAGTTTTGTGCACCCCTGGGGGCCCATCACTAACCCATAATGGTTATTTATGCCTCTTGAATAACGGGGTAACAGAGCAGCAGCCTACTTTAAATATGCCCCTCTCTAAGCACTCTGATAATTGGAGCGGAGGGGCCCCATAAATCCAAGGGAAATCACCTGCCATCCCTTGGGTGGGAGAGAGATGGATGCTGCTTTTGTGAGGGCCTAGTGGCTCCCCCTTCCCCTCCCCATGGGGTGGAAGATTAGGGCCAGGTGTGGCCTTGTGTCAGCTCACTGGCAAGCAAAGTACAGCCACTGTGATGGCACTGTCTTCCAGAGCCAGGCCCATGGTTTCGTTTGATCCTCTGGGTAGGACCAGGAGAGGGAGTGAGCCCAAGGGGGTGGAGTGTAGACAACAGAGGTGGTCTCGGCTCCTCCCAGGGTAGCTGCAGGAGTGTGGGTGTCCAGCACCCAGTTCTTGCCAGCAGGTACAGGGTGCACCTAACCCCTACTTCCCTCTCCCCAAAAGTGGAGAGGTGTGGTCAGTCCTTGAGGCAGACATGAGCAGCCTCAGCAGCCGCTCAGATCCTGCCTGTCCAGGCGGCCACAGGCTTTGGCTCCCAGAAGTTCCATGGTGTTTGTGGCCACCAGAATGTGTGCTGCTGAGTTCTCTTGCTGCCCAGTGAGAAAGTGTTACTTTTTTTTTTTTCCTGGTGACCTTGAACTCAGGGCCTCAATAAGCACTACCACTAGAGCCACACCTCCAGCCAGAGAAGGTGTTTCTTAAAGAACAGGGGGCCTTTTGAAATTATGTGAGACACCCATTTAATAAAGGCAGCTTCTGGATCTCGCCCCCAACTCCTGGGGGTGGGGGGAGCAGAGCCTGTGGTGCAAAGGAGAGCCCCGTCCCTGGAGAAACGCACTTCCTCTGCAGCTCTAACCCAGCTTTAAAGCTGCTCCTCCTTCCCAGCCGCGGAGGCCTTGCAGCGGGTGGTCTTATCAGGATGGGGCTGAGGGAAGGATGAGGTCTGGGTCAAGTGGATGTTGGAGGAGAAACACTCCAAGCTGGTGCCAGTCGTGCATGGAACAGGGGTGCTACCCCATATCCCGACTCCACCCTCCCCATCCTATCACCCTCCCCCCTTGAAGTCACTGTGTTTTTCCATTTTCTCCTTGAGGACAGACAGAGTATTAGTGATTTGTTGCTGGTAACAAATTAACCCTCAAAATTTAGCAGCGTAGGACAATAGGAGTTGTCTCACACTCAGCTTCTGCGGTCAGAAACCTGGGAGTAGTTCACTGGGCAGGTCTGGCTCAGCCACCTTGACAATGCACGTAGCCTGGGTGGCTCGTGAACACCAGCATTGTTTGCTTGCAGTTCTGCAGCTTGAAGTCCAAACTCAGATCAGCGGAGGGGTTCTTGGGACGGCCTTCTGGGTTGCATGCTGCAGACGTCTAGCAGTGTCCTCGCATGGCAGGGAGAGGGTGAGGGGTTTCCCTGGGGTGACTTTGTAAGGGCACCATGAGGGCTCCATCCTCATGAACTACTCACTCCCTAAGACCCCACCTTCTGCCATCACCTAGAGATTCTAGCATGTGAGTTTGGGACGCACCCCTGCAGTCAGGTATTGAGCTGAGTCAGGGCTGGCACTGGGGACTTTGGCCTCAGAGTGATCTTGTACTTACCTCCATGCTGCAGCACACGGCCTGTGAGTGAGGGGCCTCCCCGATACCTGCCCCTTGCTGAGTCCACTCTGCTCTCCATTAGAGGGGTCACGTCCCACTCCCGAGTTGTGCTGGTCTGAGCACGGGACAGGCACTGACCCTTCCAGTTGGCCACTTGCTCACTGAGCCATCATGGTCCATCTGTGCCTCAGTTTACCTGGACTCTGCTGGAATAGATGGTGTGAGGACTCCCTTCCTTCCCCCTCCCCCATCTCCATTCCGCTGGGTTTAGGGCTCACAGGTGTGGGCTTGGTGGGGGAGGGGCAGGTCTCGGGGACCCCACACTGAGAAGTGCCCTGTGCTCTGCTTGGTCCTATGTTCTGCTGTTGCCATCCTGTAATTCCCCGTTTGGGAGCAGGGAGCCCCTCGTTTTGATTTTACAGCAGACTCCACATGTTCTGTAGCCAGTCCTGGCAGGAGCTGCCTTGGGGAAGTGTTGGGAGATGGGGTGGGAGCTGCCACCTGCCTCCTGAGTCTTGGGAGAGTCCTGTCGTCCCTTTTGATGCTCATTTCCTACACCCCCAGACTAAGCAGGGTTTGTGGATGTTCTCCAATGCTTAACGAATGCCAGGACAGGTCTGCTGCCTGCATGTCTCTTTATGAGTGAGGGGAACTGGATGGAGGGGACCCCAGCCAGATTTTTGGAGCCAGGTGGTGGGTTAACCCCAAAAGGCTATGGACTAACCTCCTCCACCTGCTTCTGCCTTCCTAGACCAAGAAAGGCTATCAGAAAACGGTTCTGGAGATTGACACCCCAAAAGTGGAGCAAGTGCCCATCGTCGACATCATGTTCAATGACTTTGGTGACCCATCACAGAAATTTGGATTTGAAGTGGGGCCGGCTTGCTTCCTGGGCTAGGAGCTGTGGAGCCCCGGTCTCCCGAGCAACCTCGTGACCTCAGCACGCTGCTTGTGAGCGTCCTGCGCACGGCCATCCTGAACAGTGAAGGTTTCTCGCCCCTGCCCGCCCAACTCCTCTGCGCCTTGGCACCGTGTGGCACTGGACCCCACACCCAGAGAGAACAAAGGGAAAGAGCCAGCCGTGTCCCATGGAGCCGAATCACATGACCTAGCCACAGCACAGCCTCTTGGCCACCCCTCACGATCCTCTACACCACATGCCACGGGGAAGGGAGGGGGCCCCACACCCTGGCCCCCGGCTCGCTTGCCCACCTGATGGTTGATCATTGCATTCATGGACCCTTTGCAGGGGGTGGGGGAGGGGCTGCAGTGTTTGGATGTCACTTTTTTAAAATTCAACTTGAAGATGTGTATTTCCCCTGACCTTCAAAAGATGATCTGAGGCAGCCTGGTTAAAGGTCGCCGAAGCCTCGGTTTTTCACAACACTCAACAAGATCCACTTAGAGGCCAAATGTCATTCTGCATGTGCCTTTCTGATGGATTAAAGGTGCTTATGTTTTTGTGAGTTTTAAGTAAATATTTCTATTGTATTGTTATAAACGTTAAGCGTGCCTGACTTTCAATCATCGTGCGTGGAAACCCAGCCTCAGGCCCACTGGGAGACCGGGCAGGTGGGGTGAGGTATCGCCTGGGTTGTGATCCAGTCCTGATTAGAAGCTGGAAGTCTCCCCACCCTGCCCATCAAGAACGTGCAATAAATTGGAAATTCGCCAGGTCAGCAAGAAGCCATGCCGCTGCTGAGATTGCAGGTCCCAGGGCCCCTTTCCAGACTTTGTTGTTATTATTAGCTCTGGATTTTTCAGGGGGAAGAAAGAGATTTTAATACTGTGCCTTTTCTTCATGCACTTACACTAAAGCACGGCAGCATAAATGAGTTGTGGTTGCTCCTGTTTTCCTTCCTGCAGAGCCTGACAGGAGAGCGTCCGGGCAGGGAAACCTCGTTCTGTTGAGATAATTACGAACATTGGTGCTGTTTTTTAGCCTCCTTTCTTGTGGTGCTATGTGTTCTGAGATGTCCTGGAAGGCAACACTGGGGTCCCTGGCCGCAGCTCATTCTCCCATCCCCCTGTATCCTGGTCATCGCTCTACAGCCTAACCTTTGCCAAGGATCTGAAAATTAGTGCCCTCCACCTTCCTTCCCAGCAGGCTCAGGAGTGGCTGCTTGTCCCACATGCTTGGTGGCGGGTGTCCCTCCAGAGTCCTGTCAGCACTACCTTGTGCCTACTTGATTTGAAAATACACACACGCAACACACACACAGAACATAGGCGTCCTGCATTGTACACGGTGTAACCATGGCAGATTGTGTTCGGTTGCCGAATTGCTCCTGGTGCTAATTTTGTGTTTGTTCCAAGGACTGAACGGAAGCTGTTCGTGCCCCATGTGCACCCCCGCCAGGCTGCCTCGCACGCGGCCAGGCAGACCGAGAAATGTGCAATGAACTGAGTCTCCAGGGCTGAGGCAGCACCTCCTGTCAGTGAAAGCCGTGGGTTTCCACCTGCAGGTGTCCTGGGTGCGGGCCATCAGCTCGGGCTGGCACGGTTCCCTCTGGGTGCTGCCCCTTCCCTCATTCTCCAGGGCGAGGGCTACCTTCTGTGGACAGGAAGACCCCGGGGCTGGCGGGGAAGGGCAGCCCCTTACTATGAATGTTGCCTTCCTGTTGCGTCCCCTCCTTCCACCATAGGAAAGGGAAAGGCTTGGGCCCTGGGAAGGAGCTGTTGTGCTCTGGTGCTCCCCACATCCCCCTCCCCCCCAAATGTGGTTGCTGTGGAGAAAACCACACGCCACCAATGCCAGTTCCCAGTGTCCCCTGGAAAACAAGTCTTGTTCTTGCCAAAGGAAAGTCTGGTTTGGAGAATGTTCCAAGGCCAGGATGCCAGCATGCATCCGTGTCCACCATGAAAAAGTCATTTTGGAGGATTGCCACCTGATGCCCTGTGGACTCTGTCTAGGTCATGTGATTCTGTTTCGACCTTTCACCCATGCAATTTGTCCTTTTGTTCCGTCATTTTCTTTTTCTGTTGGTCCCCTCAAAGTTGTCGTAATTTGTATTGAAGTCCAAAACATGTCCTGTTCTTCCCAGACCATTTTAGCTGTGGTATATTGCAATAAAATTACTTCTTATATTTGCAGCCATTCTTCTGGTGTGATTTTATTTTTCCCTTTCCATAGTTGTAAGTGGGCAAATGTGGTGGAAAAAGAAAAACAATAAACAGAAACCTATGATACAATAGGACACTGGGCCTTTAAAGTACAACACCAAGCAACACATTGTACATTTTCTACACGTCAGATAGACATCATAGGTTTAAATGTCTTCCCTGGGAAAGAGTTTTCAAGTTTGAAAATATTTTAAACCTGTGTAACAAAGGATCATTGTAACAGTTTCTCAATAAACCAAGTTGACTGTTTCCACCATGAGCAGACGTGGTTGGCTGTCTTCTTCAAGGGGACCTCGCTCCTCCTAGGACGCTATGATGTCCACATGGTGGCAGTGTCACAGGGTGAGGAAGGAAGGACTGCCTGGCCTGGCAGAGGACATTGGCATGTGGCCAGTACAGCCTGCAAAGCTTCCTGAGTGAGCTCCAACAGCTCTCTGTGTTCAGATCTTGACAATACACCAGGCTCACTGTCTCCCCCACTTTTCACCCTGGGCAGTCAGTGCCCTGAGGGGACTCCCCCACAGCTCTCTAGTGGTGTCTTTCCAGCCATGTGGCAGGATTAGACTCCCTGGCCCCTTATGGCATGGTGCCATATGGCACGACTCAGCCAGTGACCTTGAGCACAGGTGCCTGGCTCCCTCTTGCATGTCATCAGCCACGTTCACAGATCTGTTGTTCCCCTACCCCCAAGTCTGCCACGACTTTGGGCCTGGTTTGGAGAAACAGGTTGTGTTTTTTTAAGCCACTGACAGTGGGGATTGTTACTGAAGATAACTCAGACCACTGGGTGGGCATGGTGGTGAGTGCCTGTGATCCCAGCTATTCAGGAGATGGAGGAGAATCGTGGCCTGGGGCCAGCCTCTGTGAAAAAGGGAGCCTGAATCTGAAAAAATACCTAGGGCAAAAAGGGCTGTGGCTTAAGGGGTAGAGCACCTGCCTAGGAAACCTGAGGCCCTGAGTTCAACCCTCAATACCACACACACGCATGCACACACACGCACATGCACGCACACATGCGCGCACACACAAAGCAGCAGAAGAGCAGACCCCCAAGCCCACCCAGACATGGAAAGTTGAACAGTCTGGGAGGAGAGCCTAATCATTTGTTTTCCAAAACCACCAGGTGGCTGTCCAGCATGGTCATCTTTGGGAACACTGTCCTAGACGTAAAGGACTGTCCATGGAGTGATACACAGGGGAGCTCGGGTCGTGAGGGTCCTTGGTCTGCTCTTAGATGGAAACCAAAGGTGCACTTGAGCAGCAAAGTTCAGAGAGGTGTTATTTGTAGAAAAGAGAAAGGAAAGGCTGCATGGGGTCATGCAACAGGACCCAGCAACTGGTGGTCCCCTGGGTCAGGTTGGAAATTGGATTTTATAGCTTTTTTTATTGCCCAAGGGCAGAGATCTTGGCAGGACAGATGTTGAAGGAGAAATGTCTCCTGGGTGCAAACAGATGTTTCTTGGGAAGGAGAAGGGGCATTTTTCCCTCTGGTTAATTGACATCTTTTGGGGATACATGGACCTCCTGCGGTCTTCCCTTCAGAAGGGGGCAGCTCCTCTTACAGCCACCACAGAGGGAAAATCTTCACATTGTTGTGTCATGGTGGAGGACTGTCAACAACACACGAGACATAGATACAGCATTTGGTGACACTGGTATTTGATAACTCAAGAGCTTGGTGGCAGATTACCAGCCAATAGCTCGTAGCCCCAGGGGAAGGGATTGGGAGATGAGATGATGGCTGGGCAGGCCGGTTGCGACCGTCTGTGTCTGGCAAGGCACTGCATGAGAGGTGTAAGCTCGGCCTGGAGCTGGCCCGGAACCTGCCCAGATCCACAGGAAAGAGTCCAAGCATTTGAGGATCTGCGTGGTTGGAAGAGGCAACAGTTTCTCAGTCAGCATCAACAGCTTTAAAATCAAATTGAGAGATTCCCTGGGACTCCTCAGCCAGAAGTTAGCCATCACGATCTGATGTGAGCAGCGCATCAGTTCTGAAAGCCTCCCAGTGGGCTCAGGTGTTGCCTAATAAATTCGTGAGAGCTAGAGAGAGTAGCTCAGGAAGGGGACACTAATGGAGCGACCCCATCAAAGCCTGATCGATCTGAGGGTCCTACAAGAGAACCCAGAGGGAGAGGCAGGGCAGATGAGGGGCACAGGCAATGCAGGACTAGAGGAGCCTGGCATGGGTGTCTGGAAACACCCAAGTGGGAAGCTGACTGTCTTGTGAGAGCGGTGACCTGCAGCAGCTAGTGACTGATGTGTCTTTCACCCTTGGACCATCTTGGGCAGCATGTAGCAAGAAGGCTGTCCCCCTTCCCCAGCTGCACCTCTAGGTTGGGAGGATGGGAGGAGCCTCTCTTGAGAACAGAGTCAGGCTGGAAACTGGAGGACCAGGAGCGAAGGGGCCAGCTGGGCAGAGGTCCCTCCTGGAGCAGCCTCACACCTGTGCTTGAGTCTCCTTCTCCTTGGCTGGCCCCAGATCTGGGCAGGGCGATTTCTAACAATGGACTTAGCATTGTAATGCCACCATTATAATATCCCAGCCCAGAGGGCCTCTCCCCCCAGGCAAGCTTCAGGAGGAACTAAGTGAGAGAGCGAGCCCTGGGGTCAAAGTGGCCCCCATCCCATGGGGTAGCAATGCAGCAGCTCCTTCCCTCTGCTGGTGCCCTGTGATCAGGGAGCTTAGGGAGGCACCTAGGTTGGGGAGGCGTTGAGGAGGGTTCCGCTGAGGCTCCTGAGTGAGGTGGGCCCTGCTCACTTCTCTGTGTGTCTTGTCTCACACTCCAAACCTGACTGACAACAGCACCCGCTGCGGCCTGGGATGGAGAACACAGTGTCCAGTGATGGACAGCGAGCAGAGAAGCTGGAGCCTCAGCACCACCCCTCCATCCTCCCACCCACCCCACCCCCACCTCTGCACCCTGCCATCTTGTCCCCAGATAATCCTCAGCCAGAGCACACATGACGCGGGGGCTGGGACATCTGGGAAGCTAGCGGAGGCAGAAAGTCTAAACCACAGACTTGGAGGAGTTGGGCCACATTTCCCCACCCTGTCGGGAAAACCACAGTCAGGCTGGAGCATCGCAACTCGCGGTATCTTCTGGGCCCAGGTGAAACACTGTGCAGACCATGCTGGGCAACAAACAGCTGGCCTTCACTGGATGGGGGCTGACTTGGTCCTTGCTGGGTGAGGGAGAACTTCTGTTCCCACAACAAAGAAAGCAGGTCACTGTTCATTTCTGTAGCTGGAACTAATTTGCACTTCCCGTACTGGACAAGATGGCCCTTGGTGCCCTTGTCCTTAGTGCTGGCTGCATGCTCTAGGGGTGTCTGTCCTCAGAGTGCCCAGAGGAGGGCAGGTAGGAGGTGACTGCACACACCAGCTTGATGGGGACAGGGGCTTTGCAAAGAGCCTTGGCCCTGCAGAGCCGAGAACCCTGGGCTCCAAATATAAATCCAGAGCCCTTCCTGTCCATGCTAAGAGCCAAGACTGATCCAGCCCGCCTCTGGGACAGGAGACACATCTCGGTTGATAGGGTGGGGACACCTGACTCAGCCAACCTGACTGATTTCTCAGTCACAGGCAGGCTGGTGGCAGAGCAAATGATATATGGTCAGAAAAGTGAGGACATCACAGATCCTAGCAGGGAGTCCATGTCTTCTGGATGGTGTCCTGAGGGAGGCCTGCCCAAACTGCCCTCATTCCCCAGCACCCGGCCCCGGGAGACCCAGGCCAGGCCTGGCAGTCAAGGGAGGGCCACTGCACATGGTCTTTTGGGTGGAGTAGGTGTGACAGGACCTAGGAGGAGATGCAAAGGGCACCAAGATGGCTACTGGCTAAGAGCTCAGGAAAGTACAGAGGGTGGGAGGGCATGTGTGTGTTGTGTGTGTGGTGTGTGTGGTGTGTGTGGTGTTGGATGTGTGGGGAGTGTGTTGGTGGCTAGTGGAGGAACTATATGCATGGCAGGGGAGGGGGGGTATGAAATTCCCCTGATGAGGTTGTTCCCTGCTTCTACCCCAGGAAAGGAGGGACGGCATTGGTGTCTGTAGCACCTGCAGGAAAAGCATTGCAGGTGGAGAGCACAGCAGAGCACAGGCCCAGAGGCAGGAGAGTGCTCTAGGTTTGAGGAAGGAGGTGGGACACCTCAGAGAGGAAGGGGTAGGCATGCAGGTGGCCATGCAGGTGGCTATGGAGTAGTCTCTGGTTGTTACACTGAGCCAGGTGAGGAAGCAGTGGTAAAGTGACCAACATTGGGATGGCCCACTTGGTCCTTATGGAAAATTCCAGGGGCCAAGAACAGAGACAGGCCACCAGCCGGAAGACACTGTAAAGGACGAGATGTGGGGTGATGGCAGGAAGGGGAGGGACAGGGATCAGGGGCACACGTGGAGTGGGACACGCTCTCCCCACCAGCCCCATGGACACATGATCGTGTGTACCCACAGCCACAGCACACACACCCATGTGTGCATACGTGCACTCAGCCACAGTTGGCCAGGACACCGTGAGAGCAGAGGGGAAGAGCTGGCACGGTGAACAGGCCAGCCCCGGGATCCCAGCTGGAGAGTGAAGACAACTAAGCATTCCTCCCCATGAGGTACTGCCCTACTGGTCACTGGTCACCAAGAGCTCTGGTACAGCAGGCAGCTTGCCGCCCAGGGCAGCCACAGTGCATGCTGGGAGCACACTGGACTAACAGAAGAGCTCCTGCAGGACTCTCCAGGGGACAGTGGCTGATCTGCTCACAGCGGCTCCCTAACCTGGCTGCCCACTAGGGTCACCACAGCTCCCTAAAAATACGAGCACAGTGGTGCACACCTGAAATTCCAGCTGTATGGGTGATGTACAAAGAAGGATCGCCATCTGAGGCTGGCCTGAAAAAGAACTAAAGCAAAAAGGGCTGAGGTGTGACTTAGTGATAGAGGTCTGCCTAGCAAGCACAAGGCCCTGAGTTCAAAGCCAGTACCACACACACACACACACACACACACACACACACACACACACACACACTCATTACAGGTTTGTGTCCAACTACAGACCTTCTAACCAGACCACCTGGAGGAGGGGCACAACTAGAACCTGCAGTGTCCACACCACCCATAGCGTTCTCTGATGGACCAGGCTGGACCCACTTCACTTCAGAAACACAGAGATAGCAGCTATGTCCCCAATCCCCACTCACCCAGGCTGCCACAGGCTGATGTCACCCAGCAGAGCCCAAGGTAGGCTAAGCCAATTGCTACAATGATTTCAAATCCTAAAATCTGACAATTAGGGACCCAAGAATCACACAAGAATAGTTACGTTTTATGTCATATATGTACACATATACTGTGAAACCGTATATATCGTATCCATGTGATATGAAACATACTAACTTGTGGGTGTTGAACTAAAGCGTAAATATTTCTGAGATCACAAAACCTCTCCAGAACATGACGAGGTCCATCCTGACCCCACAGGCTCACAGAGGAGACTGATACTGACAGGAGGAGAGCACGGTTTACAGACCCAGGGACAAAGACCTCAGATGACCGATACAATGTGGCTGTTTGGCAGTGATGTGTGTACAACTGCAGCATCACAAAACTCAGGGACACAAGAAGACAGAGCCCAAGGCAGAGTGGCAGGGCCACACACAGCCCTGGGTTGACCTCTGACACAACGCAGAAGTGACAGGGGTAGACATTTGTCTGGATTTCCTCTGAGAAGACAGACAGACAGACAGACAGGAAGATAGGATGGTTAGACTCCACCCCAGCCCCAGAGCCCTCCAGCCCTGCCTGCAGTGTGACAGGACTCCTGCAGGGGACACCAGGCTGTGTCCCCAGCTTGACTGAGTCTCCAGGAGATTCTGAATCTGGAGGACCCCAGCTCAGCCTGCAGACCCCTCCCATCCCTGGCTTGGCCTAAGGAGGCCAACAGGTGCTGGGGAGCTGGGCCTGGTCCCCACCCACTCCCCGCTCGCCCTGAGTGAGCTGCAGACGATCTGCTGCCTGCCTGTGCTCCACTCACGTGGGATTCTTTTGAGCTGAGAACCTGTCCTGGGCACCGGTCTGTTCCTGTGCCCAGCCAGCACGGCGTCCCTTTCCAATCCTAATCCCAGGGGTAAATACTTCAGCAAAGCCATGTGCCCACCCCGCCTCTCTTTCTTTCCCGTGTTGACAAATGGAAATCCTGGGCTTGGGAGAAATCCTATTTCCAGCATCTGTTGAGAACTGACACGTTCAACTGCATAAGAATCTTACGGCCCTCTGGGACCTCCAAATTCGTTTTAAACTGGAAGTCATTGGACAAGGAGCACCTTAAAGGTCAAGGCTGTTTAAAAGACTTCCCAAAGATTGGGGGCTATCCCCTACATGTCTGTATTATTAACTGTGGAGTGAAGTGTCACCCCCAAACCTAGGGGCCCAAGGCAGTGCACAGTTTCATTTCACAGGTTTCACCATCATACAGAAGCTCAGGAGCAAGTGACACTGCCTGGGAAGTTCTTTGTCCCAGGGCTTCTGCAACTGTCACACAGTAGCACTCCCTGGCATTGTCACCCAGTGCTACTCCCACATGCTAGAAAGAGGTTTCAGGGTGCTGGGCCTCTGACGCCAATCACTGGGTGATCTTGGTGTCCAGCGCCTGCTGACCAGTGAGTACTTAGAGAGAGAGGAGAAGAATGTCCTGCCCATGGTGACCTCAGGTGATCTGAAGGGACAAGATCACAGCAAGACTCCAGAGAACACCCAGGCTGACAGACAGATCTGCTCAAAGGGGGCTAGGGTATCTTGGTGGGCTTCCTAGAGGAGGCACGGTCTTTGACAAGAGATGGAATTTGGAAATGTGCAGGTGATTCCATTTGCATACCTTTCTCCGGTAGACTTTTATGATGTCTGTCTGTCTGCCTGTCTGCCAGGAGGTTGCTTGGAGTGCTAGCTGCACACAGAAGAGGCCCTTTGCACATGAAGACTAGATCACATTGCTGATCCTCTGAGGCTGACTTTCCAAAAGATGTGAGAGGAAAAATGAGGGTCAAAGCTCTCCCATGGCTAGGTGGACAGAGCTCCATTTAACAGAGCTGGAGCCAAGGCCACCTAGGTGAGGAGCTTGTGCCATAGGTCATCAGTCCTCTCCATCCAGTCCCCCCTCCCACGGCAAAAGCCCATGTGTCCTTGGCCTCAGCTGCTCACATGCAAGTGGAAGTGGACTATACCTAGAAGTAGCTGCCCAGGTGTTTGCTGTGAATTTTCTGAGCTGCCACCACCTGTAATGGCTTAGCAGGCTGGGGTAGGGTCATAGACTCCAGTCTGGGAGGGTGACCGGATCTGAGTCCTCCTGCTGTCGCGGGCTTAGAGGAAGCTGCCCATTGAGCTGCACTCCTCGTTCCTAGAACCACCTGGCCTGAAGGAAGCACCCAGAGCAGGCTGGAGAAAATAGCAAACTTCCAGCCATGGTCCAGCACATGTCCTGCTGGCTTCCTGAGCCCTGAGGCTTCAGCAATGTATGGAAAAGGCACGAACCCCACCCGCCACACACTGCCCACCACAGGGCAGCCTTGTGGGCCGCAGCTGACTCTGCTCCTGGCCCACTGGCCTTTGTGCTGGGAACGGGAATGGGTGAGTGCAGCCTGACTCACCATGAAGGCAGTTTCAATGGTGGCAGCTGTGGTACCCTATTCTGCATATTTCTGAGAGGCTGAGGTGGGGCAGAATGTAAGTGTGCACCAGGCAATGCTCCAGTGATGTCATCTGGACCAGAGTGGGCTGCCCACCAAGGCTCCACTTTCTGGCCCAGGTGTGGTAGTGGTGGACAGTATGGATCCAGAGCTGGCTGGGGGCGGAGGGGCGGGCTCCAGGACCAGGTATTGTCCAAGTTGGAGTAAAGGCAGAGCTTGTGTCAGGTGAGGAGGAGAAGCCTGTCCCCTGCATTTCCAGGAAAGCTGGGAGTCAGCACTCAGGGACTGGAAGTTACTGGAACAGGCTGGCTCCCAAAGGGCCTGCTAAAGCAAGTTGCTGGAGCCTTGTCAGCCTCTCCCACCATACTGAAGACCTGGGGCTGTCGGTCTGGGGTGGCCCCAAGAACTTCTATTTCTGGAAAGCTTCCAGGCATAGCTGTTGCTGCTTAGAAACTGTGGGACTTGCTCAGTTTCCAGACCTTTGCCCACTCAAAGCGTGGTACCTCTTAAACACTGAATTTCACTCTCCAGTGCTAAAACCCCAGGGAAAAGGCATTTGCTTCTCCTGAAGTAAAGCTTGGAGTCTCCGTGAAATGCCAGTCTCTCTTCCAGCAGGTGGGATCTCAATCAGAACAGCAAGACAGTGAGTCTTTGGAAGAAGCAGGTCTGACAACTCTTTGCCCTGTGCCATTGTGTCTTGGGAGTAAGTAACTTGCTCTTTTATTTTTTACAGGGGCTCACAGCTGCTTGCCCCGAGTCCTCGGCTTGACTTTGGACTTTGGACTTTATAAGAACGCAGGGACAATTCAGACTTCGAGGACTCCCGGAGATCAACTGAATATATTTTGCATTGTGAGATGGACATGAGACTTGGAGGGCCTGGGCTGTGTCTGAATATGAAATGTCTCTCACAGGCTCACGTGTGGAAAGCCTGGTCACCAGCCTATGACACTACTGGGAGGTGGTGGAACTTTTAGGAGGTGTGGGAGGTCATTGCGGGGGTGCCCTTGGAGGGGCTTTCAGAAGCCCAGTGCTTCCCTGCAGCTGTGAGCTGAGCAGCCTCCTCCACCACACAGCCCCGCAGCAACAGGGCCAGGTGACCCTGGACTGAAGCCATGAGCCAAAAGCGACCATTCTTTGAAGTTGATTTTCTTGGGCATTTTGTCACAGCCATGGGACAGTAACCTTTATTTAGGGTGAAGAACAGAACCTGAGAAGGAAGAGTGGAAAGGTTCACAGTGTACTGCCACAGGGCACAGAGCGCTGATTTCATCTCTTATCATCTACCAGGGATGGAGAGGACCTTGTTTCTCTCCTGTCTGAGGCCCCATGGATGTCACCAAGGCTAAGGAGACGAGGGCCAGATGGTGGTTTGTGCCACCAGATGGCACCCCACTGTCCTCTGGGGCTCAGGAGAAAGAACGACCTGACTGAACTAGCAGCTCACGGAAGAACGAGAGAGGGGAGGCGCACAGAACGCCACGTGGTGTGCGCTGGGGCGGCCTGTGGTCCCCTGCATGTGGACAGCAACGGCTCCCACCTGGCGAGAAGGACGGTGAGTAATGAAAGATGGCACAGAAAGCCAGGCTCTGCTTTGACTGCTCAGGAGCAAAGGACAGACACCTGGCAAGTGGCCTTGAGGACAAGAGGTACCAGTGACCAGGACATGGCATTTTATGAGGACGGCATCCATGTGGACACAGAGGCCCTTCGGGATGTTCTTCCAGCTGTCCAGGGGAATTTGGAGAAGGTGAGCAAAGACGTGGAGGACACACCTGCAGGCCAGCATCCACGTGGTGCAGGAGTGGACCTCACACACCCGCACCACGACGTCCCATGGCATCAGGAATGGATGTCACACGCCCGTAGACTCATGTCCACATGTAGAGCAGTGGACATCACACACCTGCACCGACATGTGGGGTGCAGGAGTGGACTTGTCACACCTTCCCCATGTGTCCCGTGGGATCCAGGAGTGGACACCACACACATGATGGTCAAACCCTCCCACGCTTGCTCTGTCCCCCCATCCCTTTCACTGCCCTCCATCCCCTGGCCTCCTTACTGTTTCTGGACTCCTCCCAGGTCTTTTCCTTTCTCTGTGACACTCACAACTTTCACTTCCCAATGCAAATGTCACGTCTTCAGAGAGGCTCTGTGGAAGTGAGTTTATAAATTCTCACCTTCAGCTTCCAGCACCTTTGAAGACAGTTCACATCTATCTTTCCTGTCCACAAAAATAATCTAGAAAATCTGTGAATACACAAGTCTTCAGAGGCAGTGCGGTGCAGAAGACTAAAAACAGAGAGAATCTGAAAGACCCCATCTCAACAGAAAAAAGCTGGACATGTGGCCACACCTGTCATCTAAGCTACAGTGGATCAAAGGAGGATCGAGGTCCAGGCGAGCCTGGGGAACAAGTAAGAACCTACCTCCAAAATAACCAGAGCAAAAAAGGCTGGAAGCATGGATCAAGCGATAGATTACCTGCCCAGCAAGCAAGCACAAAATCCTGAGTTCAAATCCCAGTACCATCCCAAAAAAAAGAAGAGTCACACAACCCAGGGGACCTGGTAGGGCCTGCAGAATCATCTTGCTGATGCCGGAAAGGCCACCAGCATGGTTTGGCAGACCACTTAGCAGGCACAGGCAGTCAGGATGGAGGAAGCGCAAAGGACCAGTGACAGGCTATCTATAAGAAGTGTGCTCCACAGGACCAGACTCCACGAGAAGAAAGACACATGTGAACAGTGGCCTGACCTACCTCTCTGAGTGGCCTCCCCCATTTTTCTCAGCAACACCTGCTGGTCACACAGCCAGGCTGCATTCCCCAGCACCCCCATCATCACCGGGGCAGTGGGGGGAGGGCAGGAACGTCACCTGCTCCCATGTGGGTCCTCCGTGCTCTCTTCCACTTCTGGGTGGCTGGAGGTGACCCTCAGGACAGGGGCCACATTTGAAAGGCAAAGGTGGTAGGGACGTGGGAGAAGTAGCTTGGGACCTGGGACCATTGGGGTGGAAGAGGTGCCAGGTAGGAGCACCTTCCTGGGACTCATAGGAGAGTGAGACTCAGACACTGCGTGTGTGTGCGTGTGTGTGTGCACACACGTGTGCGCACGTGTAGCCAGGATTTCAGGTCTCATTCGCCTCAGCTTGCTTTACATTACATTAATAATACATCCTGCTCAGGTTGCCTTTGTAGCACGCATCAGTTCAAGTTATAGGGCATGGTAGGTGACAACTACACGTGTTTGTCTCCTTCCTTGCTTACTCTCTGCCCACAATGGAACAGGTTCCAAGAGTACAGGGACTCATCTGCCTCATTCCCCGCCATATCGCAGGGTAGAGAGCAGTGCCAGGCACACACGAGGTGCTCATGAAACATAAGCACCTTTTCTTCTCCTGCTTGTGAGGCCAGAACACAGTAAGAAGCCCTGTCCTTGCATGTCAGCCCAGGGGTCCCAAGAGCCCCAACGGTGAGCGTGTTGAGAGACTGGGGTATGGCTATCCAAGTAAGGGTAGCCAGATATAGCATTGCAAGTTTTGTTTAGTTTTTTTATTTCATTGGTACTGGGGCTTGAACTCAGGGCCTCGTGCTTGCTAAGCAGGCGCTCTACCACTTAAGCCGTCACCAGCCCACATTGCAAGTTTTGATTATGGTCTCTGAACTGATCTTCCACTCTGCAAATGGCCTTGATTCCAGCCTGGGACCCTGACATGGGGAACTGAGGACCTCTGAGGCCTGTGCTGGAGCTGATGTAGATGAGGGTTGTGCAATGGGAGGAGTTGAACCCAGGGTTTCCCAGCTTCTCACCTTGGGGTGGACATGTACAGGGAGCCGGAGGGCAGGTGTAGGAGTCAAAAGAGACTGTGGAGAGTGGGGAGGCAGAGAGTCAGCAGGAGCATATCTCTGGGGAGCTGTGTGGCTCCAAGGCAGCCTGTGTCCTCCCAGAGCCTCAGTTTCCCCAGGCACGGCAGGAGCTTCCCCCAAAAGTCTAGCCACAGACCTATGCCCTCATGACAAGGGTCATCCTCTGAGGTGTTTCATTGCTCAGTTTGTCTTATATCTTACAGGGAGATGGTTACTAGGTGCATGAACTTGTTTTTTAAAAAGATCAAATATAATTTGTCCAACATACTAAAATTACATTCTCAAAACCGCCATGCTTTCTTAAGCCTTTAAATTTGGTTTATAAACCTTATTCTCCCTGTAATGGGTGAATTTTAATAACTTCCTTTAAGGAGACTGTGAATGATTCTTGATTCATCCATTGACCCACCTAATTGAACATACTGAAACATTTTACAAAATTAATACATTCGAATGTGTTTTTTACTATTTCAGCAGTCTGCCTTTAATAAGACCCTCTGAGTATAAGCTAATTAAATCTAATAATTTAAGCATGTGACTATGATAAGCTTGGTGGGGGGGGTCTCTTAAGCATTCCCAAACCACACATAGGTACAGCAAGATTTCCGGGTAAAATCACTAATTGGCTTGGTGACTCAGTTTCACATTTTCAGATGGATTTTGCAGTTGTCACTCTGATAGGCCAGACCTTCCTAAACACTGCTTATACTCACCATACCAAGTTGACATAGATTTCTCTGTGCTAAAAAAAATTCATACTACAGATTTCAATCTCTCGATTCTGTCTAGACTCAGGAAGAAACACAAGCCTAGCAACAAGGCCATCCTCACTCAGGCACCAGAGGAGCAGGGGGCCAGGAACGGGGCTGGTTTCCAGCCACCAGCTCTGAGGCTCTCACCTGTGTCTGTGTTGTCTTTCCCAGGACCCCAGGTAAGGAGAAAAATGCCTTTTTCCTGGGCTGTCTCTCTCTGTGCCCTCTGTAGCCTGCTGTTCCTTGCTGGGTTGGGTCTGAAGGCATCTGGCATCTCCTGGGCTCCTCTCATGGCTCCATGTGCTCAGTTCCATGATGGGTCATGAGTCCCACGTGATTTTAATAGACTCAGGGTCAGGATTCCATTCCTTCCAACACCAGGGTGGTGTTGGAGGCAGCACAGTGGCCTCTTGTCCAGTGGAACTAAGCCTGAGGACAACATCTGCTTCAGGACTGGGTTTTTCTCCAACGTATGGACACAGCTCTGAAACCCAGGCAGATTCTACGGGCTCCCTCTACCAGGCCAGTGTCCAATCTACCGGGACTCTTCCAGCCCACTGCCACAGTCCCCATCTCTGAGGCACTGGCATGGCTGGCGTCCACGTTTCAGGGCCCCAGCACTTTTGTAATGCACTACTTCCCTTCTGTCACAGCTGCTATGGTTGAGCCATCCCTACAGTCTGACCCAAGGAAACCCCTTTGAATAGTCTGCTTTCTACTCCTTCCTCTGGGAACATCCTAGACCCCAGTAGATGCTTCTAACCTTCTATAGACTTAAAGCAAGTCCCTCAAGAGCTGAGTTTCACAAACCCAGCTTTCTGCTGGGGCATAGCCCTGACAGAGCTGAGTGATGGGACAGGTCAGGCTTCCTCTAAAGACCCCTTCTGGCTGGGAAGGTGGTCTCTGCAGAGGGAAGGCAAGGTTCATGAAGTAGGAAACATGTGTATCCATGTCCACCTGCAGCTAGTGCTACTCTCTAGTCCCGTGGATGGGAAAGAGCCAGAGGTCACAGTGGGTGGCCATAGCCCTGTGATAGTGAGGAATTTCAGTGGTCAAGTGGGATCAAGGGAGGTGAGCATAGTGGCCATGGCTGGGGTCTGCTCCCCTGGGTACGGACTTCCTGGGCAATGGGGCCTCCAGTGCTGACACCCGTCCAGGTGAGCTGGATGTTGAGTGATGAGTACTAAGCACCACTGTGAACCAGGCCATGTGCTGGACCCATCGAGAACATTCCCTCCTCTGCTTCTAACAGTTCATTGTAAGCATCACTTTTGAGAGAAGCTTAAGGAAGCAGATGCCACCTAACATGGGGCTGTGGACAGGACCCCAAAGTCCAGCTAGCTGGTATAGACCCTGGTCCCACAACCTGCTGGGCCTCAAGGGCACCTTCTGAGAAGGATGTGTTAGCCAGGCTTGCCATGGCTGTGACCAAAACCTGACATAAACAACTTAAAAGAAGGAAGAATTCATTTTGGCTTATCGTTTCAGTCCATCATGGTGGAGAGGACATGGCAGAACAGAGTAGCTCACATCATGGTGACCAGGAAGCAGGGGGTGAGAGAGACAGAGAGAGAGAGAGAGAGAGAGAGAGAGAAAGTTGAATATGCCCATGCTTCTCCCAATGAGCCCCCAGCCTCCTGGGTAAAGCCACCCATATCCAGGTGGCTCCTCCCTCTTAAGCATCTCTGGGGACAGCCTCACAGATGCCCCACAGAGTGCTTTACTAATCTCCTAGGCATCTCTCAATTCAATCAAGTTGAAAATCAAAACCAACCATCACCAGTCCACCGCTCATCAACCCAACTCCTAAACGTGTCTCCTGAAACCACAACATTCCACACCTGGCCCCTAAGAGGCTCATGCCCATCTCACAATGCAAAACGCATTCATCTCTAAGAGCTCCCGAAGTCTTGATAGTTCCAACGTTGGCCAAAAGTCTGAGGTCAAAGTCTCTTCTGAGACCCAAGGCAAACCCTTAGCTGTGAGCCTCTGTAAAATGAAAACGACTTACATATGTCCAAAGTATAATGGCACAGAGTCAGCAATCCCATTTCAAAAGAGAATAGGGGAACAGCAAGGAAGGATCCGACCAAAGCAAGACTGAAACCCAGCAGGGCAAACATTAAATTTTGTAGCTCCATGTCTGGCCTCTGAGGCACATGGTGGCTTGATGTGCAATCTAACAGGCTTGGGCACCTCTGTCTCTATGACTTTGCCATTTGTGGCCCACCAGGCCTTTCCCATGGTCTGGTTTTCCCCACTGCCTGCAACTTTCCTTCACGGATGTTCCATGGTCCTGGCGTTTCCAGCATCCCAAGGTCTCTGTCACCGCTTAGGCTTCACCCTCACAGCTTCACCCATTGCTCTCTCAGGGGCTGCTGCAAGATCCTGACCCTGCCACACGTTGCCTAGACCCCCAGGCCTTCCTTTGAAATCTGTGTGGACGCTTCCACGATCCTGCAAAACCAGCATCATGTGGTCAGCACCAAGGTCTGCTCCCAGCTGGAGCAGTAACCAGGCCCCCTTGCACCATGGCTTCAGCAGTCACTGAGTGCCTGGTTGACCGAGCCGAGCATGGTGAAATGAATACTGGGGAAACAATTTCCCAGACTGCAAACTCTCTTTCCAAAGGACTAACTTTATACTCTTGAGACTGAAATGGGTGGGGTCTGGCCAATTCCCAAGATGACCTCAAGGGGTCATCTTGACATCTTGCCTTGACAGTTCCTCTGTCAGATCAGTCTGTCACCTTTAAACTTAGCCTCCTACAAGTCTCAGGGTGTGGAAAATATGTAGACTAGTTCTTTGCCAGAAAGCAACACAAATGGCCCCTGGCCCAATTCCCAAGAGTCCTTGTTCCCATCTGACACCTCACGAGCCCAGGCTTTACTGTCCACATTTCTATCAGCATTCTGGTCTTCTGAGTTCTGTAGAAATATCGGGGCTCTGCCGTGGTCACAGATCAGACACATGCTCGAAAGTTGATGGACAAGGCAAAATTTGCTTCTGCAGAAGGGGGTCCCTCCAACCGGAGTCGGGAAAGCAAGCACACTGGGCGAAAGGACCCCCTTAATTTCTATCTCTAATGCTGGACAGCCCCTCACTCTAATGGAGGGAGCTCGGGTTCACAGTCTTCGCGACTCACTATGGTTGAGGGAAGGGAATAGGGGAAGAGCAGACATGATTGGAGAGCATGGATGCAAAACTTATCTTGGTTGGTTTAAAGACAAAGGGGTGACCCATGAGGCGGGAATTCTAGGATTCTGGAGAAACTGAGCCTGAAACGACTGTTGACTTGAAATGGCAGGACCAAGTATATAATTAACCTGTGGATCAAAGAGACCTTGGAATGGGAGAACAGAAATTCCTTTGGACAATGGCCATCTTAAAACTAGCAGTTTGAGGTTAGGATATCTGAAGACAATGAAGTCAGAAACTTTAGAGTTAGACGACATGCCCCAGAGCACAGACAATTGGGGAAAGCAGCTAATACCCACACAGTGACAGACATATTCTAGAGTGTGGTGTCAGGCTAGGGGAAGGGGCCGAACCCACAGCCCTGAGACTGAGAGTCTCGTGCTGTACTGACCGAGCTAACCCTTTGACAGAAAAGACCTAATGTGGTTGATTCTCACAGCTCCCACCAGAATCTCCCACTCAGCTTCACTTACACCAGCCTAAAGCTTCTCTCGCTCACGACTTCAAACTTTTCCAGACCCCTCCCGCAAAGCAGCTCCAGAGGCATAAGAACAGGTTTAGTCACAGCAACAACCCCACTTCTCTGGTACCAACTTTCTGTATTATTCAGACTTTTTGTCACTGTGACAAAATACCTGAGAATATAACTTAAGGAGAGCTTTATTTTAGTTCACAGTTTCTGAGGTGTCCATCCATCATGGTGGAGAGGACATGGCAGAGTAGAGAAGTTCACATCATGGTGGCCAGGGAGCAGAGACAGGGAATGTCTGAGCATTTGTCCCTGGCATACATGGGGAGTGGGGACTGCCAGGTGTGAGGACTGACCAGAGAGAAGTGGTTTTATCACCCGCTGTGTCAAAAGAAGGGGCTTTCTCTGTGACCTTGAGGGGGGCGCCCCTTAGAAGCCATTCCCAGACATCCTCCCAAGAGTCTTCCAATTCCCACCACCTGTGTCTGGAGGCAGAAGGAGCCCATGGGCTCCTCACAGAGCTGGTGATCTTTGAGGGTGACCATGCTTTGCCTACTTGCACTTAGGGTGGTGGAGAGATGTAGAAGTCCAAGCTGGACTGTGGAGACTTTGTCAGGCAACATGGATGGATCTGCCAGGGGCCGCGGGGCTTGGGCTCTGGGTACTATTTGGAAAGCAGGGTTGCTCTACTTAAATCCGTGAGTCACTGGGTGGTGACTTCCCTCTTTGAACCACCTCTAAGTTAATAAGACCTATACCGAATCCTATCCGTGATGTTCCTGAAATACATTTAGTAAAAAGTCCAGTAAGTGTGGCTATTGTTTGCTGCAATTGATGAAAAGTGGGAAATGAAGACAATTCCATGTATTTCTGTAGAGTGTTAATTCCATCCTGCAACATGGAGCTCTCCCCTGTAGGACAGGCTCCCCTCTGAATGACAGGAGACCCCCTGGCTGGCAGGGCAGACAGGACAAGAGGTAGATGGACCTTGATGTAGACACCTCCTGTTAGGCCCCTCCTCCAACACTGCTGCAGGGGGATTGTTTCCCACTCAAGAACCTGGCAGGACAAACTCAGGCCAGAATGCTCTGGAAAGCAAGGTTCCACCGGGGCTCGGGCTCCATTTGGGGCTTTTTCCTCCAAGCCTCCTCATATGTTTTAGGTGCTCCCAGTGGGTCCAGCATGGCTGCTGTACAAGGGTCAGTTTCTCAGTCTGTCACCCATGAGGCTCACAAGCCTCTGCCCAACATGTCAGGCCATGAGGGAGGCTCTGCTCCTGTGCTCAGGTGCTGAGTGCAAGTGGAAATGGGACCTCGGGGGCCCACAGCACAGGAGTGGTCTGAGCTCGTGTGGAAATGGGGCCTTGTGTGCCACCAGGCACCAGTAGACTGCATTAGGTAGGGGGCACTGGCTATTGCAAGAAGGGTGGGGTCCCTCCATGTGGAGATTTTATGATGATGTGGACAAGTCCTGGCCTGGGAGGATGACCTAGGTATCCTGCATTTCCACTCCTGGTCTTCCTCGCACCCACCCCCCTGCTGTGCAAGGCGCATCCTTCTGGCCAGAGGGAGTTAGTGTGGAGATGCTGGTGGTAACTTCCAATCTCCTAACTACCACCAGATATGGCACCCTGAGTCCTGTAGGCTCCAGCTCTGTGTGAGAAATGCACACATTCCACCTCACACTGCCTGTGGCTGGTGCCTCAGGAGCTCCAGGTTCAGACTCAGCTCCCTGCAGACTCCTTCCGTCCCCGTCCCCCCGCCACCCTGAAGCTTGCAAAGGGCACAGGGATTCTAGGCTCACTGGGAGGATGGGTCCATTGGTTACCAGGGCCAAGAAGACCTGGGCATGGTGAGGACAAGAAGTCCAGAAATTCCCAGACCCACCCCAACTCTTGGACGCCCCTGTCATGTGACACTGCACTTTCAGCACCTGGACCCTGGGCCTCTGTGGCCAGGGTTACTGAGCCTTTTGGGGTGAGGCCAAAATCCCCACAGCTGTGGTGAGTGCTGCCAGCAGGTGCCATATGTGTCCTATGCTGAGCTCAGGGTTCCTGTGGTGGGCAAGGAGGACCCGAGCTCTGAGAGCAAAACACGGTGTTGAGGAAGGTGGGCTGGGCAGAGGAGGACCTGGAGCATGTGGTGCTCCCAGGTCAGGGGAGGGGGTGCTGGGCCATTGTGAGTGGCGAGAGGGTGTCAGGGTGAAGGAGGGGGAGCTGGCAGAACAGCAGCTTGCAGGGCTCAGTCTTCTCTCCTGACAGGGTCTGAGTCTCCCTCTGGCAGCGTCCCACAGCACTGCAATCTGGTCCAGCAGTGCTCTGCCTCCTCCATCTCCTGGTGCCAGGCCTCCTGCCCTGGGGTTTCCTGGTCCCAATGACTTTTGTTTTCTAAAGTGCTTTCTACTTCTTGTATTTTTTAGAATCACACAAAAACACCAAGGTGAAGGTCTGCAGTTACTGTCCCTGACTTCTGCAATTTATGTAGAACACAGGTAAGGTCGGCCAGCACACCCTCTGGGGAGCTGGCTTTGTGGCTTGTATTTGCCATAATCTCCCATAGGTGTCATTTTGGGGCCTGTTGTTCCTGGGGTCTCTGAGCACATCCTGTCAGGGTTGTCCCTAAGTCCTGCCTTGGTCTAAGGGAAGTTCACACATGACCCCACCCTATCGTCCTGGCCACAGGAAGTGGGTAGAAACAGAGGGAATTGGGTACGTGTGATGCTACTCATTTATTTACAGGTCACCACAAACTGCTTCTACCCACCTTCTCCCCTCCCTCCACCACTTCCTCCCCACCCCAGACTGGCCACAGCCCCAGGAGCCAGGGACAGCATCTCAGTTTCCCTGTCTGAGCTGCACCTGGGCACCTCCATCTGGACCAGGTGCTGAGAGGGAAGATTTGGGTTGGGCAGAGGTGGCTGAGGCAGGGCAGGAAGAGCCATTGTCCTTCTGCATAAGGGAAGGGCTCCTGATAACACTGATTAGGGGGACCCAACCCTGGCCAAGGACACTTTTCTCCTTTCCTTTTACTTGCGAAAGCGTCAGGCAAAGACTGAGTCCTGGGTTGAGCCGAGTTGAGCAGGAGGCTGACCACACTGAAAAGCGTTCACTGGAGAGGAACATTCCCTTCTCTGTGGCTGATGCGTAACGAGCCAAGTCCTTTGCACCCAGAAAATCAGAAATACAAACTTCTTCACGACCTGTCTCTGTGGCAGCTGCTTAACTGGCAGCTGAACCCTCCCTCGCGCCCACTGCTGGCCACCCTAAGGGGTACCAGGTGGCTGCATGCAGCAGGGCAGAGATGAGCCAGATAAGGACCGCTGCTGTCGTCCCCACAGTCCCAGTCCTGCTGGACTACAACTGTCACTGCCACTGCCTCTGGAGACTCATGGCAGGCACCGGCATCCATACCTTCAGTCCCACAGCATCCAAGGACACTGAGGAGCTGTCCGTCAAGTGGCAGTTTTTTTGGTGCTCCACCTGGTTGTCATCCTGACAGCCACTTCCTTGTGACTGCTTGGGAAGTCATCGCTGTAACCAATGCCACCTCTGAAATGGCTGCAGAAACAGCCACTACTGTACTAGAGGCCACTACTTTGACAACCACTAGTCCTCCAGGAGACAATCCCCCCTTCAGTGACAGCTTAGACAACCCTGGTCCCCAGATGACTCTGCTATGCCAGATGTCTCCAGCCACCTCGCAGCTGTCTCATGTAGGAGAAGCGCCTTTTTTTTTCCTGTTCGTAAAAGCAGCCTCCTCTCACTGTCATGCAGTCTGTCGTGGTAAGCCATCTCCCTTTCTCTGCTCCCCTTTGGGTGGCACCATAAGTTCCAATAAAGCCCCTTTTAGGTGGTTTTATTTTGCCTCTTGGTGATTTCGATCTCTAGTTGAACAGGCCGAGCTGGTGACTTAACTAAGGGCTGCTGGTCCTGGAAACTCTGAGCTGCCAGAGAGCTGAGAGGTGTGGGAGGAACTGCTGGCTCCAAAACTCCAGGAAAAGATCAGGAGCTGCTCGAGCTCTGGCTGCTGAGAGCAGAGCGACTGGGAGGCCCGTTAGCACCAGCGCTCAGCGCTGCCACACCAGGGGAGCCGCACTTGCCTGTCCTTCATTTCCATCGCACTGAACCAAAGAACACTCAGCCAGTTGGTGACACTGAGAGTCGTCAGCTCCTGCTCTGGGTTGTGTAGTATTTAAGTTTTAAGAGCCCATCGAGGGCTAGGGCCAGTGGCTCATGCCTGTAATCCTAGTTACTCAAGAGGCAAAGATAATGTAGAGAACATAAAGCCTTACTTAACAGGTTTGTCTGTACTTTGGGTGATTGCAGTTTGTCTGTACTTTGGGTGTAGTGCAGTTCAGAATCAGTCAGCTTCTAGACTCTGAACTCTAGATAATCTAAACAGCTGTTGCCAACACCAGGGCACCATCTATATGATAGAACTGATAAGGCATGCAGCCAAGAAATGCCCAATACGGCATCCAATATGGCAACACTTGTGCTAAGACGTGGTGACATGTAGAGCAGCTTGCTACAGACACCCACCTGGGTTCTACCCAAGGGTGTAGCCAATCAGCTAAGGACTAGATGACAAAAGAGGGGACCACCCTGGAGGAAAAAGACATATATAAAGGGCACCTGCTGTGGACCCAGCAGAGTGTGCTCTCCAACGTCCCCGACGCTCATGAGCAACATACCCTAGCATCAAGGGACTCTTTCTGGCATGGCCTCTCCTTGCCAGAGGATCACTTTCTCCTAAGAGAGGTCCTGCCGTGTAGCAGCTCTCCCTCCCGAGCAGATCGAGCTCCCAGAACTCTTAGCCTGAACAAACTGACTGCTTAGTGGGGCTCCTTTGTGGAGCACAAGCCTTGCCTGCTGCGGTGCCCTGCAAGGCCACCAATCATGTGCTGTGACTCCCTCCTGGACCTTGTAAGTGTGCACTCGAAGTGTGAATAAATGTCATTGCGTTGACTCCAGTGTCTGAGTGGTCTTTGAGGGACAATGCTGTGGTTTTGTCGCTTTTACCCTAAGTCTGCCGTGGGCCATATCCCATATTCTCCCAGGTTCAGGACATCGCTCGCTAACTTCTCGCTTGTGAGAATGAGGACAAAGTCCTGTTCAAGACAGATGAAGAAGGCCATTTGAAGCCAGTCTGGGCAAATAGTTCATGAGACCCTATCTCAAAAAAAAAAAAAAAAACCCACCACCAAAAAGGGCTGGTGGAGTGGCATAAGGAGTAGGTCCTGAGTTCAAACCCCAGTTCTGCAAAAAAAAAAAAAAAAAAAAAAAAAGAGCCCATTGAGTTATTCATGACCTGTAATAAACAACCCACACTTCAAGTGTGCACCCGTGAGATCAGGACTGCTTCGTCTGTACATCTATTTGGGGGAGAGCTGACATCTTCCAGTACTGAATCTTCTGACCCACGAACTAGAAATATGACTCCATTTAGTTAGACCTTTCATCTTATCCAAAAATATTTTGTCATTGCTTTTACACAGGCTTGCACATATCTGACCGATTTCTCTGTGAAATGTATTTTTCATGCAATTGTGGATGGTGTTTTATGTTAATCTGTGATTGTTCACGGCTAGCATTTAAAAACGATTGACTTTCGTACACTGAGCCTGTGCTGCACAGTCTCGCTAAGTCTACTCTTTAGTTGTAGCAGGGTTATCACAGCTTCAGTCAGATTGTCTTCGTAGATCGCTACGCCGTGTGGCTTTTAAACAAGCTTCTTCCTGTCCCTGTGAATGGCTTTTCTTTTTCTTGTCCAGTGCACAGACCCTCCAACACAACGTTGACCAGACGCGGTGAGAGCGTTCTCCTGGACTGTGTCACTGCCTTCCTTCTTGACAAATCCAGTGCAGCGTGAGCTGGGGACACCTTTGCAGATATATGTGGCACAGGTTTCTGTTGGTGACGACAGAACCCAGGACATCCCTCTTGTCAGATCCTCAATACTTGAGTGTGGGCAGGACCCACGACTTGCTTCCATCTGGTAAAATATCACAAAGATGATGAGGTGTGTGTGTGACCGTGAGCACAGATTACTTCTTACAAAATGGTAGCTTCTGCCCTGCTGGTCTTGAGGGAGTCTCTCACGCCTGTGCTGGCTTTGAGGCAGTAGAGGCCATGTTCGGGAAGCCATGGGGCAGGACTGGGCATCCTTTAGGAATCCTGCACCCACCAGGGATCGGAAGCTGTCATCGGGCCCAGTGAACTTAGAAACCGAGCAGGCCACGGCTGAGCCCAGGCGAGGTGGAAGCCCTGGATGCTGCCCAGACAGCCGAGGATCCAGAAAAACTGTGCCTGGGAAAGGTGCTCTCTTGAGCTATCAAAACGTGGTAATCTTTTATGCAACAATAAAAAAACTTAACACCTTCTGTTCCTCTTTTGCTGTAAGCTTTTTAAGATCTGGAATGGATGGTGATTACGGGTATTTTTCTGTTCTTTTGAGATGACCATGTGATTTTTCTTTTTCAGTTCAGTAGGATGAAGAAGTACATTGATTTTTCAAGTGATAAGCAAACCTTTCATTCCTGGGCCAAGGCTGGCTTCCTCGTGATGTGTGCTTTTTATATCTTTTTTTGTGTGTTTGACTAGCTAAAATTTTGCTTAGAATTGCTGTATCTATGTTCATGAGCGATATCGGCCTATAGTTATTTTATTTTTCTTGCAATGATTTTTGTCTCTGAATGCTGGCCTCAGAGAAGCGGTTGTCATTTTTTTTTTTTTCAGTAAGAGTGCAGGAAGAATTGCTGTTATTTCTTCCTTAAATGTTTGGTGGGCTGTGTCTGTGAAGCCACCTGGGCCTGATGTGGTCTTTGTGGATCTACGTGTATCTGTCTGTCACTAGTAACATTACCTTGAGAAAGTGACTTTATAATAAAAACAAAGTCTTAACTATAATTTCAATTCATTTTACACTGACGGAGTTGTTCGGGCACTGTATTTCTTGAGTGATTTTGGTAGATCAAGGAAATTGTTTTTGAATTTATTGATAGAAAATTGTTCATAACAACCCTGTGTATCCCTTTTAATATCTGTATCACTGTCTCTGTCTATCCCCGAGAGCGATATTCTGTGTTCTTTCTCTCTCTCGCTCTCCTCTCTCTCTTCCCCCCTCTGTGTTCTTTTTGTTTTCAACGTAGCTGGAGGTTTATAAATTTTATTGACCTTCGCAAATCAGCTTTGGCCATATTGATTTTCTCCACAGTTTTCTGCTTTTTCATTGCTGTTCTTTCTCTTCCCCTCACTTCGATTTAATTTGCACTTTCCATCTTAGGTGGAAGACGAGTCCTGGAGTCGAGTTTGCCTTTCCTTCTCACGTGGCTTTTAACCCTAGAACTCTCACCTCCCTGCTGCCGCAAGTTCTGACACATTGGCTTTTCTCCCTCGGTTTAAACTTCTTTCTCATTTGCCTTTGACTTCTGTGTCTTGTGTGTTATCTAGTATCCAGATATTTGGTGGGAGGACAGGTTTCTAGAGACGTTCTAGAAATCTTTTCTTGATTTCTGGTTAATTCCGTAGTGGTGGAGTGGCTGTGTCTGTAGAGAGCCAGGGCTATGGAGGTTGGCTTTGTGGTGACATCTTCCTCCTGTGTAGGACCCTCTCCCTTCGCAGTCGCTGCAGAGCGTCCATCTCTCCCACCCTGGGCTCAGATCCCTCCTGATGAAACACACCACACGGCCGGAGGAGGGAAACTTCCGGAAGGGGGTGGTGGAGGAAGGAGTGGGGTGGGGTCTGTAGGGCTGGCCCAGCCTTGTGCAGCCCTTGGCCTGCCCCGAGCCTCGGCTTCCTGACCCACAGCAGATGGTGACAGGGATGCTGGGGAGGTCCCGACCTTGACCCTGGGGGCTTCGCTGCTTTTCCTTTGTTGTGTGTTTTCTTCTGTGGCAACTTTGGACTCACCAAAGACCCTTCACATCTTCCTTCGTTCTGTCTGTTCACTAAGGGTGGTACTTTACAGGATGGATTCTGCCCTCATTTTAAAAACCGTGACTCACAGATCTTTCTATTCTACCTTAAAAACCACCTGCAGTAATTCCTGGCCCGTCCCTAACTTCGTCACCTGGACGCCTTCAACCACTTCAACTGCGCTTACACATTTAGTGCCTAGCCCTAAATCCATCCTTCAGTACCTGCCTAACATGACCAAATCCTCCTGCATGGGGACCGTCGGAAATTCACCACCTGGAAAGCCCCAAGCTCCAGTAAACTGTTCCAATAGTTCTTAAAACTTAGCAAGATTCCCACGGGAAGCCGCCACTGACATCAGTGACTCCATCTGCCATTTTGGATTGGCGTTATCCACAGTCACGCCAGTGGGCCACCTCTCCCCATTACTGCAAATCCTTCAGTATTTTTTTCAGATTTCTAAGCAACAAACAACTAATATGCAGTTTCAAAAGCCTGCGAGAGCTCACCCTGAGTCCCTAGGGTTCAAAGGAGCTTCAGCTGAGAAAGACGAACACCACAGTGGACGACAGTCACTAAGGACCAGGAATCACAGCAGTGACACTGCCGGGGTTGCACGGGCAGCTCTGAGGGCCTGGCTCTTCACCAGATGCTTCAGGACTTGGAAGAAGAGGCCACCAAGCCACCACCCTGAGTTCTGTTTCCATCCCCTCCCACATGGACCCCTGTGCCTTCTGGCCACGTCCATACTGGATGGCAGAGGTCTGGGTGTACTTTTTTCACCAAATCCTGAGGACCCTGAAGGCCAAGGGGCCGGGACTGGCCTCGTTCTCAGGACCATGCTGCTCCACGTCACCGAGACCACATCTGATGGCACTTTGGCTCCTCGTGTGGCTCTGCTGGGCTGGGGTCACAAGCTAACCCCCCTGAAGACGCAAAGAAGGACGCACTTGGACGTCCCAAAAGCAGCTTTTGGCGGGTGGGTCCAGAGCCCCAGCCCTGGTTTCTCTATATCCAGGGCTCTTGGTAGGTGAGGCTGGGGGCCAGATCTACCGCTACCCTTCTCTCTGGCAGCCATGGCCATGCCACAAGCAGGACGCCCAGCCTCAGGGTGGAGGTCCCGGGTGCTCAGGGAAGGAGCATGTCCACCTTCACACCCCCACAGGCTAAGGCCTGGCACACGAATTCACGCAGTCCCCCTCAGACCTGCACTTGGGTCATATGTCCCCTGGGCCACCACCCCTGCCTCCCTGTTACCTTCAATTCCTGTTTGTGCGCCAACATGGCTGATGGCTCCAAGGGTGCTGCAACCCCATCTCTGATTTTGTTCATCTCCCTTGTCCCCCACAGGGGGCTTCAGGGCTCACCTGCTCTAACAGCCACCCCAGAGAAGATTGCTTGTCTGGGATCTCCTGGGGGAGTCCCGGTTTCCCACTGAGTTTTGGGAGGATGCGGTACCCTCCAGACTTGCCCTGCCTCCCTCCTGCTCCCAAAATTCATACCTGCCAGGACCAAGGCCCCAGATGAGCCAGGACAGAGCCAAGGAGGGGATGGGCCCATGAGTGGCCACTAGAAAGAGGGGGTGGCCGTGCCCCCACCTGGGCGTGCAGGACAGGGCCACCCCCCAACCCAGAGGTGCCCTTCCTCAGGACAGAAGCCAGGACAGTTTATTTTGAGTGAAAGTACACTATGCTGTAGAATTATAAACACAACATGGTCACTTCACTTTTGTCATAGTCAGCTCCTTAGTGCCCTGCAGGATAATCAGTCCCCTATGAGTAGCTGACTCTGCTACCGTGCACGACTTGAGACTCACACTCCAGAGCATGTTTCCAGGTACAGTCCGTCAGGGCAGCAGAGGGCCAGCAGTCACCCAGGACCACAGGCAGGGCGGTCATGGCATCTGGACTGCAGGAAGTGCCCGGCACAATTCTGCACATTTTCCTCTGCACTTTGCAGAGGTGAAAAACGTGAGCTGTCATGGAGGTCTCACCCCACAGCCTGATCTCTGCATCCATCACGGGTTCTCTCTTCCCAAAGTGCTTTCCTCTTGGGGAAGTTCCAACTAACGTTGTGAAAGGAAGTCACGAGGAATGCCTCTCAAGAAAACAGTTAACTTCTCGAGTGCTGTGTTGTTATTGAGGAAGGCAAAAATAACCGATTAAGGACAAAAGCAATTTTAGTCTGTCAAGCTAGAAGTTTGTTTCTGAAGTGTGGCTTTTGACGTCTGCCTAACTGAAAGTGTGCTAAAAATAAGTTTTATAAACATATAACTTAAGCCTTGCTGTCCTTGGCCCTGAGGACAAGTTGGTACTAAGTCGTCAGTGCCTTAGGGAGAGGGTGCAGGTGCCTGGCTCCATCCCAGCAGACCTGGCTCTTCCAGGCCACTACAATTGCCTTGGGGTCTCGGGCTCCCTCCTAGGAGCTGGGGGCTGGGACCAACTTGGAGTGTGTGCTGCCTCTGTAGGGTCAGCACCTTCCTGCTCTTCTGAGGGCTGGGGGCGGGGTGCCCGGCAGGGGCCTGTGTACACCACGCCTTACATTCTTAACTGTGACTGTGACTCTGTGCAGGGAGGTCCACCTGGGGAGCCTCCATTGACGGGAAGCTTCCTTCCTGCCTCCCGGTGGCAGGAAGGCACTGAGAGCCGAGTCATCGAGTCATCGTGTATGCCAGGACTGTGTCTTTGGAAGGTCACCGTCTACCCAGGAATTCTGCCTACAAGACGGAGGGTGGTGGGGGCAAATGCAAGTTAACCCCCTCCCCACCCCCGCCCCCGGAATGCATTGTGGAAGTGGGATGCCTCTTGGGAGCAGGCAGTGGTCTGCCCCTGGACCTTCACTATCCTCACTGCCCAAAAATCCCCCTCTGGGTTCCCATGTGCCTCAGTTTCCTCTGAAGTCCAATATGACTTCTGGCTCTTTCCTCTCTGTGCTCTACCTCCCATCCAGGACACACGGCCTATGGAACCCTTAGGAACATTCCAACCTTGCCCAGTGGCTCCTTGCCCCTTGGGTCCCCAGAGTTGCTGCCTCATCCAGTCCTCAGGAGAGGCCAGGATGAGCCAGGGCTCTGGAATGCTCTCTACCCTGGCCCTGTCAGCCAGGTTCCCATCCTGGACCTTTTGGTCCTGGCCCTGGTTGCTGTCACCATGTGCCTATGGAGCCCATAGTGGTCCTGCACTTTCTGTGAGTCCTGGGGTTTGAGGCTGTCAGGGCAATGGTCCTGCCCCTTTCTTCAAGGACAATCCAATTTCTCTTTGTTTTGGCTGGTGACACGCAGAGGCTTTTTGTTGCCATAGACCTGAGTTCTCCTGCTTCAGGCTACGTGACTTTGGACCAGTCACCTGACCTTTCTGAGTCTTCTTTCTCATGTGAGGACCCAGGAGCAAGAGAAACACACCGAAAGCATGGAGTCTGCCTCTTGTACACCTGCCACCCCAGGCCCTCAGCACCCTGGCCTTTTGGGCCCCCATTTCTATTGGGCATTTCCTGGGAGAAGAAGCCATAGGCTTTGGGCTGCTGGCGGGAGCCTGGTGTTAGGGTATCTAGAGCTGGGCTGGGTGGGGGGCGGCCCAAGGCTCCAGGGTGTGTCTGTGGTATGCTCAAGGGTATGCCAGGCCAGAGAGAGGGAGCAGAGTCACCGAGGAGGGCAGAGCTCTGGCAGAAGCTCTTTTCCCTCACCTGCCACCACTGACACTTGCAGGGTACCCCGCGGTCACTACTGAAGCTGTGCTGGTGCCTGCAGTGCCTTTGAATCTATCTGGAGAGAGCTGATTTCTGGCCTCTCCCCGGTCAAGGACCACACTTCCTGATAGAAGAAGGCTGGAGAGGGCCTCCACCTCACACCAGGGTGATTATTTTTGCTCTAGCCCCGAAGCCCACTGTCCTGCCTTCCCCTTCCCGCCACCGTGGGTCTGCAGGCTCGTCTGTGAGTCAGCTGTCTGAGAGGGTCAACTGGTGAAAGGAAAGGTTTTCTTGGCTCATGGAAATTCTAGTCGATAATCTACTGGCCTTGCTGCTTTGGGCCATTGGTGGAATAGCAATCATTGCAGAAGAACATGGCACAGCACAGCCAGCGAACAAGGAGAGAGAGACAGAGAGCGGGTCTCTCAGTCCCCTCCGAGGGCATGCCCCCACCTTTTAAAGGTTCCATATTTCCCAGTAGTGACAAGTTGAGGATCAGTCCTTGGGCTTTGGAGAACATTCACCTTCCAAACCATAGCACGCATCCAGTGACTCAATGCGAAAGAACCATTTACCAAAACAAAAAGTCTTGGAAGAGACCGTGCTGTCAATTTCAGGCTTAGTTGGGTATTGCTCACCAGAAACGGGATGCATTAACAAAAGCATGACATCAGCAGAAGGGAGGGCACTGCCACATTTCTCTGCCCAGGTCCCATCACATCTGTTCCTTGGGTTCTGTCTGAATTTTGCACTTTACAGCAACCAAAGCAGGAACACTGCCTGGGAACTGAAAACGAATGACAAGAAAGAGCTGGGGATGACATTTTGAGAATTGATTGTAGATAGAGTAATGAGTCAAACACAAGGCCATCAGAGGGCAGGAGCTGTGTGCTGGGAGGCAATTGGTACTCAGAGGACCACGGCTGCTCTGGACTCCATCCACCCCCGTGAGCTGCTGTCCCTGGACCTTCAGCCCTCTGCAACCTCAGGCCTCCTCCTTCTCCCGGCAGCCTTTGATCAGAGTTAGTGGGTGACAGATGGTCCCTGCAGGCCTGGGATTCCCCTAGGCTTGGCACTGATCACCCCAGTTCCTGAGAAACCCCTTGGGCCTGGGTTAACCAGAGGAACAGAAGCAATGGGAGAAGCGGCTGCTGACGCTATAGAGGGACAGCCTACATGGCTGAGAAGTCCAGGACTGTCCACAGCAGCAGGAAGCATGGAGGTGTCAGGTTGGAAGTCCTCAGAACCTGGGAGCTGGTGGTGTGGCCTGCAGTCCACGGCTGGAGGCCTGACATCCCGAGGGCCATGGTGGAGGATCTGGAGTGCAGAGGCAGGAGCTGCTGTCCAAGGGTGGAAGAAGGCGTGTCTCACCAGCCTGGAAGACCGGCAGGCACATGCGCCCTTGGGCTTGTCTCTCTGGGCTCTCACCGTTGGAAGGAGTGAGGGCCATTGTCACTCAGTTCACCAACATACCCCATCTCCTCTGGAAGCTCCGCACAGACACCAGATGTTCTCCCAGCCCTGGGGGCCCCATCAACCAGTCCAGTTGCACCTAAAAGTAACCATTACAGTTGGTCACCCCAGGAGGAATGTCCATGGCCCCAGTCATGGCAACAGGGACAACAACCCCAAAACGTGTTATCTCCCATCCTCAAAGTCAGCAAAGTGCCAGGCTTCAGGAGATCCAACAGGCTGTCACCACCTCCTCTTTTCTTCACAAGAACGGCACACATTACTTAGTTAACAGAGAAAGATGGGGTGGGGGGAGGCAAGGGGAGGGAATCCCAGCAGCGGGGGCTGCTACTCCACCAGGAGAGTAAAATGCAGACAAGGAAGTCTCCAAGCAGGGCTGGGACCTGTCCTGGCTCAATCTTCCAGTCTTAGCCTGAGTCTCTCCTGAATCCTTCAAGTCACATTCCCTCTTTAGGCGATCGGTGCCATGTTTAAGCGCAAATACAGATAGTTCATGCTTCAGTCTACACCCCGATGGCAAACCCATGGGAAAAAGGACACCTGTACCCCATATGCTCCCATCACACCAGGAGGATTTCTTGTTGACACGGTTGCTGTTATGAAAGTTGTTCCCTGAGGCAGTGAGACAGAGATACTTTGGCTTTTGGTCCCTCCCCTGAGTGTACAAATCTGGGCCACACAATAGAGATTTGGTCTTTCAAATGTTCACAGAGGCTCTGAGGATTGGCCCCCCAAATCTGTTCTGTGTCCCAGTGGAGAACCCTGAGGCCTCCGCCAAGTTCACAGCACTGCTGCTGCCACCCTGGGTTGTATGTTAGGGCAGCTGAAGGCTCTCACACTGACTTGTGCAGAAACTGGTCCCAGGAGAGCAGTAGCTTCTGGTCTTCCACCCTGGCCTCACCCCCAAGGGAGGGCAGGTGGATTTGTGTTTGATAAAAACGTGTGGCTTCCAAGAACTTGGAAGGCAGTCACGGGGAACATCTGTTATAGCCCCAAGGGAAGAGCTTGGAAAACAGAATTTTAATGGTGTGTGTTTATTTTTCTTGGCTGGCTGGATGTTACAAGACAAAGAAGAGCTTAGTGGTTTGCAAGCAGGAATAAAACGGATTGAAGACACCAGGATTCTGAGGTCTTGCAGAGATAGAAAATGCCTGAACATTTCCAGACTCCCAAAGAGTAAGAGATGGGATTTTAAAAGCCTCTGAGCAACAAAGACCGGAGAACATATTTTAGCAGAGTGACTCAGCCTTGTAGTAAAGATCCTTCCTGCCCAAGCCTGAACACTTTCAGGGAGGTGCCATGGGGTGACAGACACAGGGAGGCAGGGGCATGATTTAGTGAAGAAATGCATCAGATTTGAGCAATGTCTCAGGAAGAGACAGCAGGGGGACCGCAGGGCAGCAGAATCTGGTTTCCTGGATCCAGCAGCCCAGGTTGGCTCGCCTGCTCTGCACTGACCCTAATGTTGGCAGAGCGAGTTTGTGCAGGATCCAGCCTGAGCTGTGAGGGTTGTTTGTTAAAACGCTGCTGTACAAAGAGGTGGCCCACATGAAGGCAACCTGAGTCCCTCTTGGGTCTAAAACTCTCTGGGCTTTTTGCCAACACCACCTCCTACTGTGTTCTTAAGCAGCCCTGGAGCTACTCACTTAGTTGTCATTGTCACCGTGACTAGTCAGCCCAAGGCATATGGGTGGGGGTGGCCAATGATCTGATTCCTGGAGATTCAGCGGGGGCTGGGTGCCCACTGCCCACCACGCCATGTGATGAAGTCCCAGTGAGGAAGCAGGCAGCGCCAAGGACCATCTGAAACGCCCATCTGCCCCAAGATGGCAAACGGGGCTCCCAGATCCCCGAGTCCCCAACAGGAGGGATGTCCTAACAGTAAGTGGGTAGAGTAGAAGTTATCACATTATACCCTGGAAAGCGAGGTGCAGCTGCTCCCAGACCCGGTGCCTTGGCCCTACACATGCTCAGACTTGTTTGGAGATCCATAGGCAGAGGCCACCGGCTGCCACCCTGGACAACATGGCCGGGGCAGTGGCTGTGGGCACTGAAGTCTTTCTCCTGACAAGGGTGGCTCCCCGTCTCTGAACAGCTGATCTTGGGTGTGGGCCAAGGTAGCTGCATGGCAGGAAGCCCAAGGCTGCCCACCCAGGGCATCAGAAGGGCCTCGTTAAGCTTGGCGACCAAGACACAGAAGTCAAGGATGGCAAGCAAATATATTTAAAAACAACATGATCCCTGACCAAGGTCCAGTAACAGGCTGCTTGGCTCTGGATGCAGCCTTGGTGTCTGTGCCACTCGTGGGAGCAGCCAATGCCAGGGTCGCATGGAGGGGGCTGCCCAGTGCCCTTAGCTGACAGCTCATCAGGCTCCTCCCTGATCTCGGGGTGCATGGGTGCAAGTTCTCAGTGGCTTCACTGAGAATTATTTGTGCCAGTGTTTCACACTTAGTGTGAGCGTCGCCTTGACAGCCAGAGGGTGGGGCTCTCGTTTGTCCACTCCCTGATCACTCAGAACACACAGCTCTCTGGCACAGACACTCTTGTCTCCAAACCTGACTGCCCACCAGAACCATCTAATACCCAAAAGCTAGAGTCCCAGACCCCTCAGACCAAGGAAATCAGAACCTCAGTGGAAAATGCCCAGAACTTATTTTTGGTTTTGCTTCCTGTGGACTTTGATGATGAGCTGGAGTGGGAACCACATGGAAGTCCAGCAAGTTCAGATACAGGATAACCAGTCCCTTGCCACAAGCCACTTGTCTTCAACTGTCTTCAGAGTATAGGCAAGAAAGATCCAAATCAACAGTGAATGCAAATGCCAGCAGTGGTGACACATGCCTGTAATCCCAGCTGCCCAGAGGAAGGAGGATCTTGAATTCAAGGTCATCCTGGGCTACATAGTCTCTGAAACAAACTACAAAGAAAAGGACCAGGGGTGTGGCTCAAGTGGTAGAGCCCTTGCTAAGCAAGCACCCTGGGTTCAATCTACAGTAATAAAAAGAAGAAACTCAGCAGAAGGGAAGCTGTGTGCAGAAATGTGTGAGCTGCTTGAGTGTTCACTAGTAAGGCAGTGATCGCTTCCTCAAACGAACAGGAAGTGGCTGTTAAAAACTGCTAAGTGTGCAAACTAGTAAAATTAACACATAAAATTGCATACAATAAAAGTTTACATTCAAATTTAACACTTTATATGATTTTACATGCACAAATCAAGTAACATTTACAAAAAATTAAGAATTGTGTTAAAAATGTGAACTTGAGAGAGTGCAATTTTCTGCCTCCAGTAATGATGGCATAAATGGTAGAAAACAAGGACCAAATTCCTTCGGAAACAAATGAACAGCTGGAGAAAGTGCAGTTATTTTTCTCAGGCATCAAGGATGACGAGAGCGGCGAGGACTCATGGACAGGACCCAGCGGGAACAGAACTCCTGCCAGCAGCTGTGACAGCTCTGCTGGAGAAAGGGGCGTCTGGGAGTCTCCACACCTCGGCGGGCTGAAGAGGCTCGGAGTGCAAGTTTAAGACCTGCCACGGAGGTGGATGGACTGTGTAGTGGGCACTTTAGGGCAACAGCGACGTGCATTACATTCCCTGATGACCTGCAAAACCCATGACAGCAGCCACTTTGAAAGAAAACAAAATCTGGAGAAATAACCCATACTGAGAAAGCAGAACAGTGGACTGACCCTAACGGGGCAGAGTCCCTGCTGATGCAACAACAATGTCCACGTTCTCCCAGAAGGGAAAAGGACCCAGAGCCTCCTAGTATAGTGCTCAGAGAGTCCAGGATGTCACCCAAACCGTACAAAAGATGCGAAGAACCAAGAAAACATAAACGACCCTGAAGAGAGAGGCAACCAACTCATGTAAACCCTGCCAGGGTTACAAGTATCAAAGACTGTAAGGCAGACACTGTCACCATGCTTCAAGAAGGAACACCAAATACTCTTGAAATAAAGAGGGACATTCTCGCCAAAGACCTAGGAGCCAAACAGTTACGAAGACAGAACTGAGCCTAAATGGAGGCTTGACAAGGCTCTACAAGCATCTTTGCATAGCACCAATACTGGTTAAGTTTTGCCACAGGTCAGTTGGTTTCAGAAATAATACCTACCTGCTTCTATGTTCGGTAAAGTTGGATTTTTATTTTTAAAAACCCTAGGAGCTATAAAATGCAAACAAAGGGAAATTTTAGAACTGAAAAAAATGCAATAGAAATAAAATTTCCCCACAGAGGGAAATAACAAAGCCATGTGTCGTTTAGAAGGGCAACCTGACGTTCTGCTATCTCTTTGGTGGACACTGTAGAGTCTGGAAATACTGACCACCAAATTTAAAACGCCAGCACCGTAGGTGTGGCTCCGGGGGCACTTGCCTAGCATGTGTAGTCCTTGGCGTTGCAAAAGCAATTACTAAAATTCAGAATGAAGTGCTAAAAGAAAATGACTCCCAATGAGACTTCTACAACAAATGAAAACACTGTGAAAATGAGGTTAAAATAGACACTTTTCAGACAGCGGGAATAAAGAGCAACATAAACGTGAATGCTGACTGCACAAGGCAGTCACAATCGCCATGGCTCATGAGGTTTTAAATAAATGTGTCATTAGAAAGCAGGACAGCAGTGACAGGAAGGCAGGAGGGGTTAAAGGTATTTGAAGGCCATCCATGGTAAGGTGGAAAGAATAATTTTTATCAAACCGTAAAAGAATAGGAAAGGAATAGACAAATCATGAGTTAACAGTATAAAATGGAACAATAAAAATATTCTACTCAGACATGGGTGCCTGTGTAATCCTTGCTACCTAGGAGGTTGGGATCAGGAGGATCACAGCTGGAGGCCAGCCGGAGGGGTGCAGGGGGAGTTCATGAGACCCCATCTTAACCAATAAGTGGGGATAGTTGCACATGCTTGTCATCCCAAGCTATGTGGGAGGCTGAGATTGGGAGGATTGAGGTTCCAGGTCAGCCTGGGCAAAAAGTGAGACCCTATCTCCAAAATAACCAGCAATAGGTTGCCTGTCCTAACAAGCACAAAGTCCTGAATTCAAATCCCAGTACTGCCCCCCCAAAAAAACTCATTAAAAAGGAGCTGAAAATACAGAAAAGGGAGCAGGAATGCCCTGTGTGAGTACTCATTGACCCCAAAGACTTTCTGGATGGGGCTGAGCCTGAATCCTGCTCAGGAGGGCCCATGGCTGACCAGAGAGTAAAAACACTCATGTCTTTGCATTCCTTTTACTTTCTCCCCTGACCTGGCAATGCCAAGCAGCTGACAGTCACCGAGATCTGCCCGTGTGTGTTCTGGAACTGCTGTGTAAAATTAGCACCAATTTCCGAAAGCTATAAATTCAAGTGTGTAGCTCCCTCAACCTTGTTAAGTTCGACTTTCAGATCTCACTTTTCTATTTATGTGGCCTGTGAACCATGAGAGTCACCTTGTAAGGGATTTTGAATGCTGCAAGTTTAGTTCGTTAAGGACTGCCGAACAATTTACACTGCAATAATAAGGATAATATATTCAAATTCTTCGTAGACACTTCAGTTTCTAATGAATAATACCCTCTTAGTACCAATTAACTGTCAGAAGTCTGGCAATTTTACCCATTCCAAACTGAATATAAATGCACTAGGATTTCCAAGTAACAGCATCAAGTCAGGTCATTTTACACTTTCCTGGATTTATGAGACTTGCAATAGGCCAAGTTCTTCAAACTTTGTAAGACTATGAAATATCAAATCTGTCCAGATTCAATGCTGCTGGGACCCCAAAGGTGCCTCCTGGTCCCTTCCCAGTCACCTTGTCCAAACTCAAATGCAATCCCTTTCTTCTATTTACTATAGATATTTACCACCTAAGTATGCATCCAAAATATGATTTGTTATCTTTGCTTTTGAAAAAAAAAAAAACCCTTTAAGACAGAGTCAGTCATCCAACTCTCTCAAATGGCTTCCTCTGCTACTGTGTTCATGATCCCTCCCCGCTAGGTGCAGGAGTTTGGGTTCTTTCTAGTTTGGGCTCCTGTGCAGAATGACCACTGCTGGCTGTGTCTCCTGGAGCCCACGCCAGTGCTTGTGTCTGGTGGGTGTGAGATTGGGAGTCTTCTGCCCTCTCCGAGCATGCCTGCCTGCTGCCCAGATGGGCTTTGGTCATTCGTCTTGCTTCTAGAGCACGGCCCTCTGGTCCCCTGCTCTTGCTGTTGTCACTTCGGGTTTCTCATGAGCGTGTAGCAATGCCTGGTTCTGGTCATCGTTTGCATTTCTCTGATAAGTAGCCAGGTGGGAGCTCTTTTGATCAATATGCTAGCCGTTTGTATAAACATATTGGAACCCTTTTATATGTAAAAATGTATTGGACCTTTGAATTGTATTGGGCATCATTTCTGTGAGTGGTCTGTTCAAATTGCCTGTTTCTTTTTCTGTTCTGGGGATCAAACCCAGGGCCTTATGCATGCTGGGCCTTTGCTGAACTGCATCCACCCCTCCCCCACCCTCACCCCAAGGACCCATGTTTTTACTAAGCTGGTATTCTTTGCAGGCATTCTTTCAGACATGAACCTGTGCTTTTTTTTTTTCTTTAAATAGGTTAGGTAGGCAAGGTAACGTGCCGCCTGCCAAACATTTTCTGTCCTGATGCCCACACCTGTGGATGCCTTCCCAGGCAAGAGAGTTCTGTACAACTGCTGCTGCAGCCCTTGAGAGGACACTGGCTTGTCTGGTGGGTCCTATCTCGCCATGTGAGTCAGGAGTGGAGGCCCTCCCCGGGCTGCCATCACAGGTCAGAGTGTGATGCTGCTGGCCTCGAAGGTGGACAGAGGGGTGCCAAGCAGCCGGAGACGGCAGGGAACCGCCTCCCCAGACCTTCCAGAAGAGCCAACTCTGCCACCACCTTGTCTTTAGCCCAGTCAGACCCGAGTGGGACTTCTAACCTACAGAACTGAGGTGTTAAGTTCTGTTGCTTGAAGCCACCAAGCATGGGGCGATTGGCTGTGGCAGCGGGCAGAGGCATAAGACTAAACATTGTGTGTCACGGAGGGATTCTGTCCCTCCCCTAGAACATCCCTTTTCTTCCTCTTGGATAAGCCAAGTTCTTGATTTGAATGGGTCACACCTGTTTCTCTGCTTTGTCTCTTGGGTCCTACTGGAGAACTCGCTCCCTGGCCCGTGTCCCTGGGAGGCATTTAGGCCTGTGGGACACTGAGGCGTGTGCTGGGAGAGGCAGGCCACACAGACTTTGGCTGGCCACCTCCCTGGGATTGGGTTTTTCTGTGCCTGTGCTTCTCGAGTAACATCTGGCCCCAAACAGCAAGTCTTCCATGGTAGAGAACAAAAGACTCCTACTTAGAACCCCCTTTTTAAGAGTTTGCCGGGTCCACCCAATGTGACCTTTTTAAGGATGTGTGAAGTGCCGTGAGCCCTGAAGAGACATGACTGGGAGGTGGAAAGTCCAGGAGAGTGTGCTGGGCACCGTGATTTCTCTAAGTGGGTTTTCTGACTCTTTCTGACTACCAAGTTCACAGGGAACACCTGCCATGTGGCACGGACATGGGGGAAGCAGTCAAAACACTGGTGTTCAAGAAGCAGAGTGAAACTGGAACAGTTTGTCTGTCAGAGAGCAAACTTTTTGGGAAACACAATTTCCCCTCCCATGACATTGTGGACAAGTGGGTAGAGCGGCCTTGACGTTGCAAGCTCTATGAGATGTGGGGCAAAGAGGCAGCAGCAGGAGGTGGTGCGTCACTTTCCTTAGCTGAGGACACAGAACAAGGGCTGCAGATGCAGCCATGTTGGAGAGGCAGTCTCTCCCTGCGTGAGAGGGAAGGTGACCCAGTGGGCTACTGGCACTGGGCACTCAGAGATGGGTGGGCTGCGCCTTCATCTCTGACACCTTGTAGCTGTAGTTTTGTCCTTTCCCTGTCTTTGCATAGCTCTCGTGGGGATCCCTGAGGCACAGGCCATTCAGGTTTGATGTGACGACTGGAGTACCGCCAGGCCCCATGGTGCTTTTCTGCACAGTTGGAAGAGCTCCGGTCATTGTCCCGGTCTTTGGTGGAGAAGGACAGTTTGTTGTGGTTTGTCAGAGAGTCACCTGCTCAGAGAATATGTGATTTTGTGGATGCCAGAGGACTGTCACCTCAAGACCGTCACCTGGCCCTGCCTCCTGCTCTGGTCAGCGCCATCCTCGCTTTGAGAATGCATCGGCTGAGGTCCAGGTGGGTGAGCCTCCTGTCCAGGCCTTGGGGAAGAGGAAGCAGTGTCTCTACTTCCTGGGTCAGGCATTCCCAAACATGTTACCTGCAACCCCAGTTCTCCCTATTCCCTTGGGGTCTCCCCAGCACCATCAGGACTTCCCTCCCACAGACTGCCCCTCTCCCTGGGACTTCTCCCTGCTCCCCTGCTTGCAACCCACCCCCCACCATGGTCCCTTGGTAGGTATAGCATGGCCCTATGCAAAGGCCAAGCCCGTCTGTCTTTAGCCAGACTTAAAGCTCTACCCCCCCGCCCCAACCTGCCCCAGGTGGGCAGGTTCACCCCAGAGTTTCAGCTCTCCCCCGGAAGAATGGGGTTGAGGCACCTTGCCCTACATCCTTCTTTGGAAGTCTCAGATGCGATCGTGGGTGTAAAGCAGATGCAGGAGCTTCAGGGCTGTCACCTCAAAGTTCCCCAGGAAGTGGCTTGCCCTGCACATCTATGGGCTTAGCACAGTTAAGTGGACTCCACCCTGAAGTTCCCTGAGGAATTCCCTTGGCACGGCTCTGTAGGACGCCCCCCCTCCGCCGAGAGGCCAGACTCCTTTTGGGTAAGAGTACTGTCATGGTTTGGCTCTAAAGAGTCCTCCCAAAAGGCTCTGTATTGAAGGCTTGGTCCCCTATGCAAGCAGCGTTTGGAGGTGCGGCTTTGGGGAAGTGATTAGGTCAGGGGTCTCTGACCTCATCAATGGATTAATCCATTATTCCACAGTGGGACTGTGGAAGGTGGGGCCTGGTTGCAGGACATGGGTACTGGGGGCGTGCCTTTGCCCTGCCTCACCTCGGCCCACAGCGATGGAACCAGGTAACTCCAGACTGAAGCCACTGAAATCCTGAGCCAAAGTAAACCTTTCCTTCTTTTAAATGGGTTTTCCTCAGATGAAAGTCTGGCTAACACAGTGATCCCAGGGCACTCCTCTGTGGGGTACAGTTGGGGAAGCAGGGCTTTCCATAACTGGAAAGCAGAGATGACTGCTTTCGGCAGTGTTGATGGTCGGTCATCCCAGGTCCCACTCGCCATGAGGTGGACACAGACTTAGGAGACTTTATGTCACATACTCCCCCCCTCCCCCATGCCACATAAAGTCACAGGTATTCCCATTGGCATTTACAGATGGAGAGAAGCTGGGCTCAGAGTGACAGCCCCCAACCCAAGGCCACCAGGGAGACACAGCAAGGTCCTGTCTGCTTGGAAGCCCTCCCTCCACCCCTACCCCCCACAAGGTCCCTCACAGATGCTTACTGGCACTGCCTTCTGTGAAGGCCCCCAGGACAAGCTTGTATTGTCCACCTCTCCCAGCACTCTGAGGGAGCTGTACTTGGCAAAGTCCTGTTTGCCCTCGAAGCCCATGAGGTCCACTCAGAGCTCGCTTGTTCCTGCAGGAGGATGTTGTGAGGCTCAGCCTTTGAGGTCTGTCTGCCACCAGACATGATAGGTGAGGATGAGAAAATGTGAGAGAGACGAGTGTCTGCTGGACATGTGCGAAGTCTGTTCCAGGACTGTGTTAAGGCACTGCTATGGGATCCCTTGATGGGATGATAGGAAGTGTGAATTCTCCCACACAGGGCTGCACATCATTTCCGCGGCAGTGTGAGAAGTTGTGGTGTGGTGTGGTGGGGTGCAAAAATGGGAGTCATCACACTAGTGGGGAGCAGGTGAGAGAAAAAGACGGGCCATCTTTCAGTTGACCACGAGGCCACTGTGCAAGAGCGCAGGGGGAGGAGGAATGGAGAGCACCACGTAGGAGCTGGAGGAAGCAGGGGGCATTGTAGGACCAAGAAACCAGCATTCTCAGGTGGACTGACACCTGGAGACATGAAGGGATCTTGCCAGTTCCTGGGTCCCTCTTAACTCAGTTCCTGAGATGCCAGTGGCCACAACTGGACAGGTCCCCCACCCTGCCCTGGTGTTTCCATGTTCTCAGATTCTGTCATTCTGGAGACCACAGCAGGGATTATGTGCCCTGGGGTGGCATGGACATGTCCTGCCTATGCTCAGACTCTAACCAACAGGGGCTCCTCTGCACTATCAGCCCAGGTTTAAGGGACCCACTGCCACCCATGCCTGGCACGGCCTACCCTGGGCGGTCAGGGCATGGATGTTGTCATTCTCCAGCCAGAACTCGCCCAGCTGGCTGCCAAAGCCTTGCTTGTAGGCAGCCCAGTCATGACAGATGTCCACAAAGCCGTCCACCCTCCGTTGGAAGACCTGTGGAGAAGTGAGGGAACTCAAGACGGGAGGCTGGACTGACAGCCTGCAGTAAAGGAACCCAGCCCCACATGGGAGCAGGAACTGGTAATTCACTGAGCACCAGAGTTGTGCCACGAGTGTGCCATGTGGTCTCATCACAGAGTCACACGATGGAGGAGGAAGTGGACCTCAGAAAAGAAAGGCAACAAAACCAAAGCCACACAGCAGGAGAGCAGCAGGCTTTTACCCAGGGTCATCTCTGATTCTCCGTCCTCAGCAACGGAAGATTCAGTCTGAGGTGGGGAGGGGACAGGGAATCAGAGCCTGTTCTCCCGCCATGTGTAGAACCCAGCCTCTACATCCCCAGCCCAACACTCATGGTCCAGCCCCCACCACCTGTGTCCATATGACACAGTACAGTCAGGGGACAGCAGTCAGGCAGGTAGATGGTGTGCCAGCCGGTCAGAACATGGCCCCAGGTGAGCAGCTCCTTGCAGGCCTGAGGTCCTGGGGGTTGAACCAGGTAATGGAGGTGGAACAGTGGCCCTGGGCAGGTGGCGCAGTGGGTACCCAGTAGGGGAGGTGGAGCCAGAGGGCAGAGGAGGACTCCAGGGACCAACTGGGTGGGAAGGTGCTCACCTGTAGCACACGACTGATATGGCCCAGCATCTCCTGTTTGGGGAGAGACAGGGGGTTGGCCATCAATTTGACATTGTTGACCTCAGTCCTGATGCCCCATGTGCAGAAGAGAGAATGGGACAATCCCCCAGTGGTCCTGGGCCAGCCCAACAGTCATCAGCGCCTCTTTCCAGGCTCACCAGAGCTGCCCTCCCTCAGAGAAGCCACCACCTGGCTTCTCCTCTGTGACTGGTGGTGAGCACTGTCCCTCACTGGCCATTTGTTTGGGCCCTCGTATGCCGAAGTGCAAAATCCACCTTCAAGCCCAGTGTCATCAGACTCCACTCTGCTAGGAGTCCTTTTGGAGGCTGAATGGGTGTGAGGAGGTCTGGGCAGCATTTGGAACTTGGGTCTGTGCCCGGCCCTACAGTTTTTATTTGTAGACAGACCATTTGAATGTGTCTTAGAGTTTTGTAAATTTTGCTTTTTTCTGGATTTGCAATTTTTAAAAATAAACAAGTATAAATTGGACAAGAATTCAAATAAGCCAAATGTTCACATTTACACAGTAAAGTCATCTTGGCCATCACCTGGGTGGACAGCTGGCAGGTCTGAGCTTTTAGGGACTGTGGCGTCTGGGTCCCTGTGCCTCCCCTACCTGCTCCTGGACAACAGGAGCCCAGGCTGAGGACTCCTCCCAGGGTGGCAGGGCATGGCCAAGGCCCTGGAGGCCCTCCTTGCACAGAGCTGCAGACACACCCAGGATGCAGACAACTCACCTTTCTCTCCATGTGCTCCCTTTACTCCTGGGTCTCCTGGAGGGAGCAAAGAGCAGCATGCTGACTCCAGAGAGTCTGGTTAACCAAAAGACCCACCTCCTCTGGGCAAAGCACTTGAGGTTGGTGCTGCTTGGGGGGCCATAGAGGCAGGCAGCAGCTGGCTAGGACAAAGAAGGTTTCTTGCCCGAGCACTGTCTGCCTACTGACATGGGTTTTAAGGTGCTGCTGGGGAGGGGACACTGAAGCCGGGGATGAAACAGGGTCTCTTTCAGTCTCTGTCTCTTTCCCCCTTTCTAATATCTCCATAGACAGCCTGAGAGGCTTGTATGGTTCCCCTTCATTGTGTCATGTCATTACTTTTGGGCCCATGTGGTCCTGCTTTCCCACAGGCTCCCAGGAAAACTTGTTTTCCTGCAAATTCCAAGTGCACTACACTGAGCAAACTGCCAGGGAAAAATCCCAGGTAGGCATCAAACTCTGAGCCCTCCCCTTCTAGCCCCAGCTACCCTCAGGACTGCTGGTTGGCCTGGCTCAGTCTGCCGGGATGATGGATGGTGGTGACAGAGCCCACACAGACATCGTCACTGACCAGGAGCCTGGGCTTCAAGCAGGGTTTCCTTCTGGTTCCCGTTTGCTCTTTGGTGCAGCCTGGGTTCCACCCTCCATGAAAAAGGCTTGGGATAATATTGGCCTTGCAGTGTGGACTGTCTAGTTAGGGACAGGTCCTGAGACAGGGAACTTGTCCTCAATGAGCCTTGGTCCTACAGGGTCTCTGAGCAGAGAGTCCCATGTGGGAGGACAAGGCTCTGTGTCCTGTCCAAGGCGTCAGATATAGTGGATGCAGTCACATAGTCCTTCATGCAGGTCCTGACCAGAGGAGACTTGGGGAGACACGGGGCTCCCCAGCCTGGTGTTACTAATATCTGCAGGAGCCCCGAGACCACCCAGCTCCTAGGCTCTACCACCACATGGGTCTGAGCTAGGAGCAGTCCCTTCTGTCCCCTATAGGCAGATGTGAGGGTCAGGAGAGATGGTCACCTCCTTGATGCGAGCAGCAGGGATGTCATCTCCTCTCAGCTGTCCCCACAGGGCAACTGGGAACACTGGTTCCTGCTTTGAGGCAGATCAATCATACACAATGGTAGAAACCTGGTTCAAGGAAGTAGAGTCCAAAAGCAAGAGGTCAGCACCCCTTCACCCTCATTGCTGACTACCCCAATCTGGCCCAGGGGAAGAGCCTCTTCCCCAAGGTCCCTCAGCAGGGGACTAGGGACAGAAACCCCACTCCACAATGACTTCATCATGGTGAGACCCACATGGACCTCAAGTCCGGACACGTCCTAGAATTGTGACTTATAGTAACGTCCAAGCTCGTCCTGTCCCCACCCTGGGCACCTCTAAGCATGGGGCTCATCCCAGCAGCTCTGTTGCTGAGCCTCAGGGTACACCTGCCTACACCAGGCCCAGGGGACCCAGACCACCCACATGGGTACCTGCCATGATCTCCCAAGATGGAGAGAGGGTTGGCATAAGCAGTAGAGGTCCTATAAGGGCTCAGATTGAGGCTTAGGTCTCAGGGCAGCTGTGTCCACAAGAGTTGGAGGCTGCCCCACTCTTGCTGGTGCATGAGCTCAGAAAACTGAACCTCTAGAAGAAAGTGGATACCTCGATTTTCAGGTGGGAACATGGAGGGCACAGAATCCAGAAGTCTCGTCAGTGGTTGAGTAGGGCTTGCACTGGATCAAGGACCAGGAAGCAGATCTACAAAGCAGACTCAAGTCCATAAGATGGCTCAGAGAGACTCTTCCTCTGAGGGGATCTCGGAACCCTTTTGAATCTCAAGAGTCAGCTTCAGTCACTGGCCCTAAAAGGGGCCAAGAGTCTGGCTCTTGACCTAAGACGCAGAGTAGTCATTGCCTAACTGGGCATCCAATTTCAAAAGACCACACTCAGCACCCCCACCCCACTGCTGACCACGGAGCACTGCCTACCACTTCCCTTTCTCTCCATTGGCGCCTACCTCTCCCTTGGGCCCCGCAGCTCCCAGCAACCCTGAGCAACCTTACAGAACGGTGAGCTTGTTGGAGGATCCCTCCAGACCCACCACCTTCACCTCTGCAGGGAAACACAAGTGTCCAGTTAGTGCTGCCATCCAGGGCCCAAAGACCCTGCAAAGCCAGACAGGCTGCCCTTCCCAAGGGCATCAGCCAGCCATTTGGGCAGATGGCTGGACCAGAACCACTGGCTCTGCAGAAGTCAGGTCCCCCTAGGGTGGGAACTTGTTCTGTCCTCACCCCTGGGAAGCCAGTCTGGTAGGCGGTGATGCAGGGCAGAGCCCTTCAAAGCCAGCCTGCTCAAGAGGGAGCCCCAGCTCCTCAGCTCTGTGTCCTCAGGGGACACTCAGACTTCTGAGTGGGGATAAGAAGAAGGCTGTGGCAAGGGTTAGTGTATGCAAATTTTCAAAATCTTACTATAATTCTTGGCATTTATAAAGAACTTTGCAAACAGTGGGGACTTTCAATAAATAATATCCATTAGTATTGCTGAAAAACTTAGGGAATCAGGTCACTGTAGCACGTTCTCCCACAGACCCTGGGGATTGACCATGGAATTACTGACTGAGGTGACTCTCCAAGGTTCCCTGGAAGGGGATTGGTGTGTGATCTAAGGACACAGAGCAAGCGACGGCACAAGTGGAACCTAACAGCGATTGTTGGCTCTTAAAATGTCATTCATTTTCCTGATTAGAAAAAATATACTCCCTTCCAGAAGAACGTTTGAAATACACAGAATTGGGTGACACTGTCCCTGGTACAGTCTTTCGCACATTTCCTTCCTATCCTTCCAGCCTCTTCCACAGGAGTAGGCTGTGATGTGCCACCTGTGTTCCCTCCACAGACATGGTACCGCCTGGGGAGGCTACTGGGTCCTTAGGAACAATCTTGCTGTGTGGACAGAGTCACCTGCTCGAGAACTAGCAAGGAGCCTCCCGCCCCTCAAGCCTGGCCCACGTCTACTGATCACAGACCTGCATTTTTGCGAAGCTCCCCGAGTACATGCAGCAACCACCAAATTAGAGAATCCTAAAAGCAGATGAGAGGGTAGGAAAGCCAACGATAGCTTGCTCTGTCTCAGTGCAGAGTCAGGATTGGTCTACGAAACTCCGCAGGACAGACCTCAGGCTTTCGAAGCAGATAGCGCGTGGTAATGTCCACTCTCTTCCCCTTGACTCCAGGCCCGTCACTTAGGTTTTCTGCCCTTCCATTTTGTCTCAGCATAAAGTGGAGCTGTTGACTCTCTGCAAGATGAGTGTCCAGGGACAAAAGTGGTCAATAAGTGGGTAGTAAGCAGCTATTGGAAACCAGAAGAGTCTTTCTCACCTGGATGGTCAGGCCTCTGATGCGTAGGGCAAAGATGAGCAGGACAGTGGGCCTCAGGGCTGTGGTGTCTGCTCAACGCTAGACCTTGTCTTTGGCTTGGCAGAGCCCGGCTCTTAGAATGCAGGGGAAGCCAGCCCTGGCCTTGACCTGCAATTTCTCAGTCACAAGGGGATGCCCACTTCCTACAGGCTGGTTGCAAAATGGGAGGTGTGAAACCATAGCAGAGCATGTGCCCTTCCTTCAGGGGCCCCCTTCCTCTGCAAGGATGTTCTAGGACAAGTACAGAGAGTACTCCAGACCCCTTGGCTGGGAAGGGTCTGCCTTATTAGTGGCTTACGGAAAGTCCAGCCCTCAGCTGTCCCACACTATCCTCAAAGACCTTGATTGGGGTCAGGAAGGCTTTGCTGAGAGTATTGGCCATTCTGTCCCCTTCCTGGAACAACCAGGTTGAGTGGTCTGGCACTCGCTGTAGAAGAGAAGAGGAAATTTTCAGCTCTATTATGTGCCAAGTACTAACATCTTATAAGCACTGGAGTCCTACAGCCAGCACAACCTAGATAGTAGACTCAGTCTGTCTGGCGTCCTGCAGATCGGGGGCTGCTCATTACACAGAGAAGCAAGGGCATCCTTCGTCCCTCTGGATCCTTGAGGCCAAATTCCATACCTTGAGCTATGGGCCACACTGGGCCTGAATGTGCTGTGGGGATTTTGTGAGGGATTCTGAAGATGCACAGGCATGGTCACTAGAAGTCGGGAGTGGCAGGAGAAGGTACCAAGCCAGCAGCTGTGCTTTGCTGTCTCTAGGTTAGTGTGTGAGGAATGGATCCCAACCATGCTGTCCACTCCAGGAGAAGAGGACCAGGGTAGCCTTTAGCAAAGGGGGTGCCAAAGAGGGATTAGGACTTGAGGCTTCTGACCCCCACCCTAACTGACACTGTGTGCACAGTGGGCAAGTCCTAGACTGTGTTCCAGCTGTGTATGGCTTCAGCCTCTAAGGAGGTGAGCAAGCAGGGCTTGTCCTTGCCTCCACTCCTCTGCCTCTCCCAGAGCTGCTGCCTGGTGAGACACGTCTAGATTTAGCAGGGTGACCTCCTCTGTGAGCAAGGAGTGGATCCAGGAGCCATACCAGGTTTAGTTGGGACAGAGAGAGGCAGCAGATCTCTGTCCCTCTGTCCCTGAAGGAGCTCCAGGTATGAAGCACAGTACAATCTGCAATTGTCACCAAGGTTGTTTCAGGTTGTGTCAACAGTGCAGTCGGACACACGAAAAGTCTCGGGGTACAGATCCATGCAATGAAGGACACAGAGCTGTGGTGTACATGTGGATTGAGTGCATGGAGCTGGGTGTGCTGAAGTTTAGGCCCCACTCTGAGGTATTAAGAGGTAGACACTTAATCACTGTGGTGTCAGAGGTGTGGTCTTAGGGCGGAGGTTAGCAATAGATGAGGTCATTAAACTGGAGCCTCCAGGAGTCCTGGTGGCTTTGTAAGAAGAGGGAAGAGACCAGAACACACACACATGCACACACACGCACACGCACACACATTCACACACGCACACTCCCACAGCTCTACTGGCTCTCACCAGGTCTGTGCCACCTCTGCCAGCATCAGCCACCCTCAGACCTTGCAGTTCTAGAACCGTGAGCCCACCTCCTCTGAGGCACTGCAGCAACAGAAAAGGGATGAGCACAGTGAGATTTTGTCACCTGCGAATGAATTAAAATTAGATCCAATAATGTCACCGACTCTGGCAATGGCAGTTGAGGTGTTTGGGGCTGTCCGCCCTAGGAGGACAAACAAAGCATTAAGAAGATGCATGGAAGGCATAGCCGAGCTCTTCAGGGCCTCTTTTGTCACAGGGATTTGCCAACTTTAAAAGCCAGCTGAGAAGCTGAGCCATTATTTTGACAAACTTGCAATACTGAAGGTCAAAGGTCAGGGGCTAGGGCCAGTGGAAGGCCTGGGTTTGGGGTTGATATACAGAAGGACTGTACCCCAGGAGAGTGGCAAGTCAGCAATGACCAGCCCTCGTGCTGCACACCGCTTTGGAGGATCTGCAGCCCTTGGGAAATGTCACAAATTCAAGTCCTCCTAGGCGGCTCCTGCTCTCAGGCTCCCAGCGGAAACCAGCAGACGTCTTCTCTGAGCAAGAATGCAGTGACAGACCTTGCATGGTTTCTGCAAAACTGTTCTCTTTTCAAATTAAATGCTAGAACCGATCGAAGAAGTAGAAAGGCAACACGCTCAATTATCTAAGAAAGAACAGGTAAAAAGCAGGTCTGCAGGCGCCCAGGTCAACTGCAACCTGACCAACGGTGAAAACCAAAAATCCACCTCTGGGGCTGGGAACCATCGAGGAAGCTTGCAACCCCACCCTGGCCAGTGCCGTGTGCACAGTGGGCTAGAAAGTAAGAATGCAGAAGGATTGGGAAGGCAGACTCACGGTTTTTGTCGTTTTCAGACGATACCATTGAGTGTGTAGAAAATTCAAGCAGTTCTAAAGATAAACTATCAGAATGAGCAAATTTAGCAAAAACTAGTTGTGTTTCTAAAAACTAGCCACAAAGAATTCAGGGTTGAAAATTTTATATTTTGCACTAGCCACACTGTAACAGGTACCTCAAAGCTGCTTTTTCTAAAAAACGCTGTCTACTGAGGCCCAGGAATGGACTGACAGCAGGAAACAGGCTTGGCTTCTCTGTCTCCATTTTGTAGCTGGGTCTTTTGCTTTGAGTCTCTCTCTGTTGCAGCCACCTTGGCATCCAGGAAGGACAGGACGATTGCTAACATCTTTCCAATGAGAGAAAGAGGAAAGTCCCCAAAGACAGAACAACAGAGCCTCTCAGGACAGACCACCACCCGCCAGGCAACAGTGACTTGCTTGTCCTGACCAGATTACTCCCCTCCAGTGATGACAGCGATAACTTCTTCAGGCTATCCTTTGACTAGGACTGTTTCATAATTATGAATCCCTTTCCCCTCCTGCCCCAATTCTTCCTCCATTTAAACCTAAAACTCCTGTTTCAACATGGAAGTCAGATGGCGAGTAACCTAACAAAATGCCCATTAGTCTTTTGGGTAGGATGCTGTCAAATAAGAACCAAGAGACCTATGGAAGACCAGGATCTTGGAAGTCTATGTTCATGGATCCCAGCACCAGGACTGTGACAATGTCACCTCCCCTGGGATTGATCTAGACCCTTTCTGCTTTACCAGTTAAGTCCCTACTCTGTGATACTTGGCAAGGTGAATTAAAAATTTATGTAAAAGCCACTCTTGAACAGGAATGAGGAATGCTGACAAAAACTCATTACAAAGGGGCAGTGACTAGGACGATGTGCCAGGGGCTCAGGGACACACAATAAGGCAGTGGTGAGCAAACAGTCCAGAAATGAAGTCAGACGTATTCTAGCTGTCGATTTATGATAGTGGTGGCTCTACGGAGGAGTGGGGAAAGAATGAAATTTCCATAAATTGTTCAAACTGCCCAATATCTGTATAGAAGAACAAGAAGTGAAACTTGGCTTTCATCATACAAAAAAAAAAATCAATCATAAACCCCGATGTGAAAGATAAAACGAGCAGATTAGATCATATTATCAGATATCAAAAAACCTCAGAGGTGTTTAATTCAAGACAGACAATCACTAACTTTAAAGGGAAAATTTAAAGACAGACAAAAAGATTAAGAACATTTGTTTTTCAAAACACCACCAAGAGAGTGAAAGACAAGCCATGGGGACAGAGATTCTTTAACCCATGCAAGTGACAGAGGCTTGTGTTTGAAATAAAGAATTCCTGCCAATCCCTCCTGCAGAAAGTGGGAAGTGAACCCCACAGACACTTGCAAAAGCAGACTCTCCGTGGCTGATTGAAACAGAAAGCACGCATAACTTCACTTGTAATCAGGGAAGAGCAATTAGCATCACACCAGACAGCAGCGTCCACTCACCCGAGGGATGAGAAACTTCAAACCAGCACACTATACAGGTTTTGGTGAGGATGCGTGAGAAACTGGGCTCCCACGCATTCCCACCAAGTACATCTCTGACCAGAAATGGGCAGCCTGTTCCGCTCCACAGGTGTAGATCAGACACAAGCCAGCCCACACTGGGAACACCCCAATGTCCGTCCGCTGCAGTACAGCCTGTCTCCTGAGGAGATCTCATGCCGGGAGGCCTATGCAGCACTGAAGAGAAGTTCCCATTTGTGCTGAATTCACAAACAGCACTGAGTGAAAGGAGCCGGCATTACAGACTTGGTGCTTAATCGCATTTGTACAGGTTGCGAACTTGGCAAGGCTAAGCAGCAGGGGTAAAGGCGGATATGCAGTGGTAAAATGGCGAGAAAAGCAAACCTCCTGCCTCCCAGTGGAGCAGGAGCCTCGGTTTTGCAAGGGGCCCTGGGGACTGGCAGGGCTGCTGATCGCCTGGGTGTTGCATTTCAGTTTCATGCAGGGTGGCAAGTGGTGTTCTATTCCACCTGAACATACAGGCCCCTCAGTCATCCTTTACTGCCACAGTTACAAGATGCAGGTCAGCTGTCTCCAGGAAGCCTGGGACGTGTGAGGGCCCTGGGCTCCCTTCCCTTCCCCTGCCCTCACTTCAGGAGCCTGACTGTGACCACTGCACGTGCCGGATCTGAAGCCTGAAATGGACTTTCCAAGGGTCAGGCAGGACCAGCCCATGAGGGGCTGCTAGACAGAGGGAGGGTCCTTCTGCCTGGACCCTGCCCACTCATGCAGGGCCACCATTCCCTCGGTTGGCAGGACGGAGGCCTCACACTGTAAAATGTGATGGTTTATTATTTTAATAGGGCCCCGCTGCAATATAAAATGGCCAGGAGCCTGGCTGCCCTAGTCCTCGGGAAGGGTGCTTCTGGTCAGATGGAAGAGGGTTGGAGGCGGCTGTGAGAGGCCCTTGCTGCACCCCTCCTCCTAGGACACAACCAGGGCAGTCGGTGGGAAAAGTCCCATTCTCCTAGAACTGCTCATCTTGGGCCTGAGTTCTGGGATGCTTCACCTCAAAGGCAGGCCATGCAGTGCCCCTTGCTTTCCTCTGGACTTGGGTGTGTCCCTCAGACTGGGCTGTTCCCTGTCCTCTGCTGCGCCCCACCCTCTCTCTCTGCTCACCAGGTCTGGAGGGCCATGGGAGAAGAAGCACTCCTGCTTCGACCTGGCTAAGGTCGTGCACACAGTGCATGGCGGAGCCCCCGGGGACCTCTGCTTAGCTCTGAGGACAGTCTGCATGTGGCATTTCTACAGGGAAAACGGTGCCTGCCAAGCAAGACCAGAGCCCAGGAAAGAGACCAAGAGTCCCCTGTCCACCTATTTTCAGACATTTGTTATTTGGAGGGAAGGGGAATCAGGCTTGCATTGAATGATGTCAGATGTGTCCACACCCATGGGGTCTGCTCTCCCCAGCCTCAAGTCACTTCCCCACCCATCCTGTTTGTGGGTTTAACTGGTCCTCCTCCAACCATGAGTTCAAACGCAGCCCATGTCTTCATTCTCTCCTGCCAGAAGGCGTCTGCTGTGTGCTGGCGTGCTGGCTCTGGGACAGGGCGTCAAAGACCCTTAGCATCACACCTCTGGTAGAGGACCCTTTGGCTCACAGAGTTGCTGAAGCCTGACCCCCACCCCCATTCTTTGTGGTTGTTCTGCCTACCCCAGTTTCATCTACTTTGTCTCCAGAGGCAAAGAGGAGCTGTGGGAGTGCCCAGAGGGTGGGGCATGAGACAGGCAGCCCTTGTGAAAATCACCCAGCTCCCCCACTCCCAGGTGTAGACAGGCAAGGCCATACAACCATGTTCCTCATGCTCACAGCAGCATGGATTCCTAAGAGCCCAAAGAACCAGCACCAGTGGCTCACGCCTGTAATAATAGCTACTAAGGAAGCAGAGATCAGGAGGATCACGGTTTGAAGCCAGAGCAGGCAAATAGTTTATGAGACCCTATCTGGAAAAAGAAATCACCAAAAAAGGGCTGGTGGAGTGGCTCAAGGTGAAGGCCTTGAGTTCAAATCCCAGTACTGCAAAAGAAAAGAGCCCAAAGAGGGAAGCAACCTACATGTGGGTCCCCAGGTGAATGGGTAAACAAAATGTGGCCATGACACAAAGGAATATTATCAGGTATAAAAAGTGACAAAGTTCTGACCCGTGCTACGATACTGATGAACCTCCAAAACACGCTCAATGAGAGAAGCCAGACCACAGCTCTACGATCTCATTTATACAAAATCTCTAGCAAAGACCAACTCCTAGAGAGGGAAAGTCGACCAGGGGTTGCCAGAGCCAGTGGTGGTCTGGGAGCAGGGGGACAGGGAAGTGACAGAGTTAGGGTATGAGTTTTACGTACTGATGGATGCACAAGTCTGTGAGTATACTAAAAAACCACTGAATTTCTCACAATTCAAATGGGTGAATTCTATGGTATATGAATTATGTCTTGACAAAGCTGTTAGAAAAACACAAGGCTGGGAAAAGAGTTGTGGGTAGGCCCCCCTGACACCCAGGAAGCCAGCCCAGGGATCCTTAGACACTAAAAACCTTGAAGAGGGGACATGGTTCTCTTGTCCAGTGTTATGGGGTGGGAGAGTCCCTGCAGGAGCCTTTTCCTCCTCTCCTCCCTCCTTTCATTCCCTCCTCTCTCTCCCCTTTCCTGCCTCCTGCTCTTTCACCCCTTACTGGCCCCCACTGGCTTTTAGAAAGTCCCCTCCAGGGACTTTGGAGGAGGTTTAGAAGGAGAGGGAGGACATCAGGCAGTGCCAGCCGCAGAGAAGAAAAACTCACACTTAGAACCATCCAGAGGTCAGCTGGGGCCACGAGTCACTTGCTCCTGAGGCTCCAATAGGAAGCATTCCTCACTTGCAGCCCCTTTTAATCTCCCAGAGATGATAAGGTGGGCACAGAGTTCCTGTCAGGCACTGAGGACAGATGACCAGTGCTGGCAGCCTAACAGTTTGTGTCAGAGCAAATTGGAATTTATATCTCAGGAGGCAGGTGAACCCCTCCGAATGCTCCAGCATCCCCAGAATGGGGTGAGTTTGCCCTGGGCTGCTCGCTGGAGAGATAAAGACAGCCAGCGTGCACCACGAGGAACCCTGCCTGCCCGAGTCCTATTTTTAATATCTTAATTGAGTTGATAAGCTCCAGGACACTGTGGAGAAAACAAATCTTGTGATGTCCTCGTCCAGGCCTGCACAAGACAAAGGTCATTTTCACCTTCTGGAAGCTCAGGCAAAACAAATCAGGGAAGTAGGGACTTTTTCCCCCTGTGGGGTTTTGTTTTGTCTTTGTGATTATTCTAGCTAGTCTCTGTGTATAGTTTGAAAGCTTGTGAACCGATGAGAAAAAAATCCAGCAGCACATTCCTACCTAGGTTAAACGAGTGGCTCTTAAAATCCCAAATCCTTCGACGGCCTTTTGTTCCCAGGGACCAGGACACAATCTGTTTTGCTCTTGATTTAAACATGCTGACAAGCTGCTGCCGGCCCGCCTGGACGGTGGCAGGAGAGGATTGGGGCTGTCATATATAATGAATGCATGAACAAGAGTGGGAGCCTTGCCCAAGCGCTGTTCCACAGTCACTGTGCAAACATATTTACTCTGTAATAAAAGAATGGGATGAGACTGCGCAGGACATTTGTTCATCAAAGTGGATTTAATTTTTAAACTTGCATTAGGACCAGATTAACCTTGCTGAGGGACACCTTGATGTGGGTAGAATGTATTACACACCGGATGGAACTCAACATTTACTGCGCATCGATGCCTTCTCCTCCAGCGCCCTCCTCCCTGCACAGTCACCTCTGTGTTGCAGGCTCTTTCCCCATGGAACAGAACACAGGCCATGACTTAGGCTGGACCTTTGAACTCTTCCATCCTCCTAGTGTCTCTAACCCTAGTCATTCTGGTGGATGGATGGGTCAGGGAACCCCTAGAAGCACAGTCCCTGCCAGGGCTCTTTGCCTCTACAGAGGAGACCAGGTGAGCTGGTCATGGTCCCGGCTACATCACCTCCTTCCTAGTCTGTGACTTGGAGGCACTCAAGGTGAAGAATTCCAGGGAAGGCTCTGATTGGCTGGTCACCAGTCAATCATCATGGCTCAGGGAAATGGGATGGAGCTTTGGGGGTGGAGGGGAGACAATGACTGGGCTCAGGCAGGCTGACCAGCTTGTCTATTTTGCCTCTGATGATCCTGACTGTTGAAGTATATCCTGGGAAACCTGTCAGTCCTAAGCAAACTGGAACGGTTGGTCACTCTAAGCTCAAGAATTCATCTAGAAATTTTCAAATGTGATTAGAGGGTTGGGCAAGCAGGTTATAGCCTATTTCTCAAGCACTTTATTTTCGAGATTTCCCCACAAACTGCAGTGACAGACATTTCAAAAGGAATAGCAAATAAGAACTGAAACAAGGTCACAGTGTCCTGCAGCTTTCCTCAGCAAAACACAAATCTGAACTTCATCTCAGTTTAGCTAAAATCACCTCCTGCCACACCCTAGCCCCACGTGGGAGATAGTTTCTTCTTCTTCTCCTTTTTTTCTTTTTTTGCAGTACTGGGGCTTGAACTCAGAGCCTACACCTTAAGCCACTCCGCCAGCCCTTTTTGTGTTAGGTTTTTTTGAGATAGGGTCTCACAAACTATTTGCCTAGGCTGGCTTCAAACTGTGATCCTCCTGATCTCTGCCTCCTGAGTAGCTAGGATTACAGGTGTGAGCTACCAGCACCCAGCCAGGATCTTCTTTTTAAGCATTGCACACCAGGTGTGCCTAGTGACATTTGGGAAAACACATACCATGGGATCAGCTGACGCAGTCTCTGCACTCCTGGGAGTCCTGAGAAAAGCCCAAGAAGCAACCATGCACAGCTCTGGTGCCCGATGGAGACCAGCACGGATACTCTTTCAGTCCTTTTCCCTCTAAACAGGAGCAGAGGCCAGAGCAGCCCCTGAATTGCCCCATGACCAGCACAGAGGACAGAGAATGTCTGGCCCCTGGAGAGTGCTAATGGCAGGAAAGGCCCTAAGGGCTGCCTCCACCCAGTCTTGGGCCCATAGTGGGGCCTGGGTTACCTGGGCTTGGTGGCTGCTGAGTGGATGGCCTATAGCAGGTGGCCCTGTGCAGGTATAGGTTCAAATCATCTTTGACATAGGGCGTCCTCGGTGACATAACAAGAGTAGACAACAATCACTGAGGACTGGGGGACGGTGCTAATAACCAAGTGGCCTTCTTTGTCCTCTTCTTGGAGACAGGGTTCCTTCACTCATTTGTATTTGAGGACACTGAGGGCCCTGGAGGAGGTCACATAGGTAACATGGTGAGCCCTAGTTGCATATGGAGCTGCAACCTTGCAGGGAAGAAGAGGCTTCCCTATGGGGACACAGCCCCCGCCCCCCTCAAGGTCACACCTGCCAGCATCCTCACGGGATTCTTCCTGTGTGGGTCTCATTGTGCAAATTAGTCCTGCTTCCACCAATGAAATCCCTCCGGTTCAGCTCAGCTAAGAGGATTTGAAAGGTTGCCTGATTCAAATACTTCACACTGTCTCAAAGCACAAACTTTCGGGGAGCATCTTGCCTTTTTCTTTCCTTTTGAACACACATCAGCTACCACCTGGCTAATTAAATCAGGGAGATGACCCATTAAATCGAGATGTTTTCCCATCCCTGGCTGACAAGCCAACCCCTTTCCCCTTTGTCTCCTCCGCACAAGCCCTAAAGAGTGGAGGAGAGCAGTCTGCAGGATACATGTGGAATTCTGCAATGTGGGCTGGTTTTGTTTCTAAATCAGAGCTCAGGTCCAACTTCAGCAGAGGGGATGTCCAAAGAGCCACTGAGAGATTCAGGTTGGGCTGGTGGCAGTGATCCTGACTGCCCTCCAAGATTTCCCCTCTGGCTGTCTTAGGACAGACTGCCATCCCAGGAGAATGGACAGCACTGAGCATCTGCCCTGGAGTTGACAACAATGGATGTGGTTGGAGCAGGAATAGGACAGAGAATGGCTGAGGTTCCCACTGGGTCAGGGGAAGCTCAACACATTCTTGCCCTGCTCTGTGGCCACAAATTTATCCTCAGGCCTAACCAGGTCAGAGTTTTCTGCATGTCAAACCCTGCCTGGGATGGATGGATAGGTGGATGATGAAGACTGGTCTCAAAAGGTCCTTGTAGCCTTAAAGCTGACTCAGAGGACTTGATTGAAGCTGAAGTTCTCTCTCTCAAGTGACGACTAAGCCCTGCTTACATTCCATCACTAGCACTGGGAGACAACAGTGACTCTGACAGGACAGTTACCTTCAAGATGCTCCCGTGCTGTGGGGGAAAAGAAGAGTAAACATCAGAGCCAGTTCAGTGAGTTCCTTCCCAGAAGCCCATGGTGCTATGGATAGATGAGAAAGGATATGATCAGAATGGGCAGGTGTGGTTTGACATCTGGAAAGAGCCCTGGAAATGAAGGATTCCCATCATCCCACTGAGGCCAAGGCAGATAGGGGTGAGGACATCCTTCCATCTTGCTAAACGGGCTGCACTCAGTGCTTGGGTGCCAGTCAAGGCTGTCCTTGCCACTCAAGCGGAGTGTAGCTCTTACAGTCATGGCTAACAGTGTAGTCTTTCAAGATGGCCCAGAAACAGGGTTATGCTGAGCCCAGTTCCACCCTCTGACAAGGACACATTTGAGCAGGTCCCAGGTACTGCTGCGTGATCTTACCCTAGTAGTTCATCTGTCCTTGCAGCAGCGCAAACCCAGTTCTGCAGACTGAAGAACAAGGTTCAGAGAGGGTGAGCGACTGTCCAGGAGGTAAACAGTAGCAAGTTGCAGGAGATGAGCCCACCTCCCCTCTCCCAGAGCCCTTCCCGTCTCTATGCCGAGAGAAGTTTCAGTCAGATGGCTGTGTTCAGAAGAAGACAGTAAGAAGCATTCTGAGATGTCAGCAGGCGAGGATAGCTTTCCTGGCTTCTCTATGTCACTTTTTCTTTACTTTCTAGATGTTCTGCAGTGGGAGTTTACTCCTTTAATTACCAGGTACAAATCAATACCTGTGAACATCCCCTTACTAGACATCGGGTGACCAGGACACTGTGGAGCAGGTCCTTCCCAGCGTTGACAGGAGCTAAAGAATCTCCACTAACTGAGGTCAGGACCTGCCACAGGTCCCAGAGCCTTCCTAGTCACAGGTAACCCCAGGACACCAGCTTGCATTTCAGTGCACTTGACAGTTTACAAAGGACTCTGACTCATATGTCCTGAGGCCAAACCCCTGGATGAGCAAGAAGGACGCCCAGCGGTCACCGCTGGAAAGTTCAACAGGGTCAGTCCCCTACAGCACTGAGGGGACGGAGGCTAGCAGCGGGCCTCATGATCCCGAGGACCAGTCAGAGGGCTCAAAGCAGGGAACGACCTGTTCCAGTCCCACCCAGCCCCCACCCTGTGGGGCTGAGGGCTCCTCCAGGAAGCTTTGGAGGAAACGAAATCCAGTCCTATTTTTAAATCACACAAGAGCCTTTCCCTGCTCTGCGCTCTCTGAGCAGAGATCCATCTGCATCTGAGCTGCTCTTGTTCCCTCTCACCCCATGAGATTCTGTGTTCACCCTGCAGTGTTTCTGCGACTGAGAAGAGCTTTGATTCTCTGCTGAATCTAGGCTGTGGGCTGCAGGCTCCAGAACGGGACCATTTCTTCTGGGAGGAACAAGAGGAAAATCATTCCAGCAACTGGAGGTAATTATGTCACCACGCAGTGATGGAACGCGAATTATATGATAATTAATCCCCAGGACAGCCGGGAGATTTTTCATCCTCAGAGCTCTCCTCGGCTCTTCATTAATCATCTCTCAGCCCGGGGAGAGAAGGGCTGGGAAACTGAGTCAGCGTGCCTCCCCCTGCCACTGCCCTCAGACACAGGGTGGACCCAGCCCTGGTCTGTTGGCTCCAAATGCTGTGACTTTCTGTCTGGACATGTCACCCTGGTGGCATCTGCCTGCCTCCCAGCCTTGCCTGGGCACATGTGCAGGAATCAATGAAAGTGTTATTTTAAATAAAAAGAAAGCCACACAGCTCTGCCTGGTGTGGGCTGTCATCGCCTGCCATTTTCCTCTGCCTTTGTTCTCCCTGCCTCGGTACCTGGGCACCTGCCGCCGCTCACAGCCTCCCGCCGACAGTCTTACCATTTTCTCAGCGAGCAGTTTAAAGGAAAGCGCTGTTTTGTTCTCAGATGCCTTCCTTTGCAATTGGGACACACTGCTATAAATACAGCACATCCTGCTTTGCATTCAAATTGTTGTGAAGTTTAAGGCTGTAAATAATATGTTCTCGGTGCTCAAGACAGAATTATTATTATTTTTCCCCAGCTCTTGGATCCAGTGATAAATTAAACATTTCTTTTGCTCTACCACCTTCTCTGCATAATCTTCCAATAACAGGGAGAGTCCCCCCCACACACAGGGGAAACTGAGGCTGAGACATGTCTGGAAAGAGCCTGTCCCCTCCCCTCACACTATGACCACAGTCAGCTCTGGGTCCTGCAGCATCACTTGGCCCTGGGACACTGGGTTTCCTCTCTGGAGGTGCTGGGCTGTGGAGGTAGAAGCAGCCGGTGGTCCTGGGTCTCCCTGGCAGAAACAGGTGTCTGGCTTGGAGCACTTTGGATAGGTAGATCCGCCAGCTGGAGTGGGCTTGCTGCGTGCCTTTGTGCAACTTCCCTGATCCATGTCAATTCCCTCAAATATAAATGACATGAGAACGAATGGCCCTCCTTAAGTGTGGGGTGGATTAAGTGAGGCCTCTGATTCACTTGCCAGGAAGCAGCTGTAGCAAGGAACACTTGCCTACCCAGCACCTGCAGACTGCCCATCAAGACCAGGGCAGATACAGGCAGATGGTGGGGACTCCAGCCCCGCACTGAGCCCGCGGGTGTTTTTCTCATGTGATGAGACTGTGTGTCATCAGGAAGCTGGGCCCACAGAGTGGCGGGCACTGCCTCAATGGCACCAGTGTTGTGTTCACACCCACCCCTGGCCTTCACCTGGCCTTGCTCGTGTAGGTGAGAGCTCACCTGCTCTCTCCTCCCCAGATAGCCAGAGGGAATGAGAACCATATTCTGATTCTAACTGGGCCCATCCAAACAGGACAAGTGGGGCTGGTGAGGACACTGTAGCTTCTGAGGCCCAGGCGGGAGACAAAAGCCAGTGCTCATCTCAGCGGGTCCAGGTGGGCTCCAGAGGCCTTGGGAAGTTTGTCCCCATGCATCTATCTCAGCCTTGTGCTGAGCTCATTGTCTCATTTGGGGGATGATGGGTCCCCAGTCTCCAATCCTGGGGTGCAAGGAGCATAGGTGATGAATGCACTAACACTTAGCTCAGTTTAGCTGGTGCAACCTGCCAGTCCCTTATACAGATGAGGAAACAGGCCCAGAGACAAGCAGAAGTTAAATGGTGTGAGTGGAGGCCCCAGATCCACCTGGCTGGGGGTGAGCTTGGCCTGTTGTACACACTGCCTCTGAACTCCCCTGAAGGGGAGCAGACCTTCCTCTACCTGTGCCTGGCTCCAGACACAGGGTCTCCCCCTACCTATGCCTAGCCTCTCCCAGCAGCCCCTCCCTGTCCAGTGCTGGCCTCCAAACTCTCTGGAGGGACACAGAGCCTGCCTAAGCAATGGTAGCCCAGTGGGAGGCTGGAACCTTTCTATTCAGATGTTGGTGAGGAAGAAAGAGTGAGTGAGGACTTCAGAGGAAGAAGAAACCCAGGAAGTGGGTCAAGAAAACCTCTCGGTATCCCTCATACACCAGTCATCATAGACTCCTGACCCCACCCTTGCCTTGTGAAATCTGATCCTGGACCTCAAAGGACATGGCCACTCTCATTGCACAAATGGGGAAACTGAGGGAAGGGATGAGAACAGGTTGGACCCCGGCAACTTGACTGGATGCAGGAGTGGTAGGTGGAGTCTCCGTCCCCTTCTTCCAGGACATCCTCTTTCCTGGGAAGGGCTACCCAGAGGCAGAGGGCAGAGGATGGAGGGCAGGGAAGCTCACTCCTCACCTCTGCCCACATAGAGGTGCAGACCAGTGGCTTCACCCATCCCAATGAAAAGATACTCTAACATGGCTCTTGTACTCAGCCAGGGTTGGTCCAGAGACTGAGGTCACAGGCAGCCTCAAATGCATATGAGCTGTGGCCTGGGGTAGATGCACTCACAGAAGCAGACACACACACACACACAGACACCGCGCAGAAACCACACAGGGACATATTTGCACAGGCACACAGGCACAGGCTTTCAGCACACACAGTCCAGGCACGGACGCATACACACTCACAATCTCTAGCATGTTTGCTCACTGATGCTCACATCTCCCACGCACTTCTTCTTCGCTTTCTCCCCTGGGTCCTGGCAGGGTTTCCCCTCAAGCCCCAGGGGACCAGACAGGCCCTCCCCACAGAGAGATGCCATGCGTGGCCCAACAGCAGCAGGTGAGGAGGCAGAGCCAAGCTCAGGGCCCACTCACCTCTATCCAAGGATTGCGTGTCCTTCTCCCACTCAGCAGAGGCTGCTCTGGCCATCTGTCTAGAGGACACTGGAGATGGACAGGCTGTCCCACTCGACCACAGTAACAACTGCCCACGTTTGCTGGGCAACTGCCGCTTCTAAACTCTCTTCTCCTTCCCGTGAGCCAAGGGGAAGCAGGCTGCAGCCCCCATGGGCAGAGGAGGAGGAAGAGGAAGGGGGAAGATTGCTCTGAAAACAGCTGGCCCCCTGGGAGCACAGTCCCTGCCCCACTGGGCCTCAGGACCCCAGCAGATTTCTGACATTCAGATACAGAGCCCCACTGGAAATCCACCAACCTGGAGTCTCTGGAGACCATGCTAGCAGAGTGGAGCAGGGTGGGGTTGGGGTTGGTTCCCTTTGAAAGTGCTAGAGCCTCTCCATGTTCCCAAGGACCACCTTGCCAAACTGCCCAGCCAGGGCTGCCAATACAGTCACCTGCAGGAGACTCTGCTTTTTCAGGTGGTTCATGGCTTCCCTGAGTTGTAGTGACACTAAGGCCAGGTCCAAAGAACCATTGGCTTAGAAGATTCAAAGTTGAATAACTGCCACTTCCCTGCCAAGGCATGGCTGAAGCCAGTCCACCTTCAGCTGTATGTGGGCCTCTGGCCCTAAAGCAGTGCCCTCTGATATCCCTTCTGCAGTGCTCTCAGCTAGTTGGTGTTCTTCATTTGCAGAGGGGCCCCAAGGCATTGTGAAGGCTCCAGAAAGCCGGCAACAGGGCGACAGTTTGCTTTAGGTCACATGGCTGCCCACTTCTGCACCTCCTGGAAGTACTGTCCAGGAAAGCATGTGGGAGAGCCCATCTCAACTCTAGGTGCTCAGCCTGACTTCCTGTCCTCTACCATCAACTCTGGGTGTACCCAGCTTTGGCCCTAGCAGGGCAGTGATAGGGACAGGGGACTCTCAGCCCAGCTCCCCAGGGTGCAGACAGGCCTCTCGGGCCCTCTCTTTGGAACAGCACCCTCTGGGTGCCCTCTCACCCTAGTCTCCTCGGGCTTGATGTGCGTAGTTGGTCCCTTTTGAGTTGGTTATTTTTGAGCTAAGGTCTCGTTTTCTGCACAGGCTGGCCTGGACTATGATTTTCCTATTTATGCTTCCCCGAGTAGCTGGAGATGACAGGCTCATGGCACTGTCATTCTCAGCCACTGAGATGGAGTTACTGCAAACATTGCCCAGGCTAGCCTTGACCTATGATCCTCCCTATCTCTACCTCCCAAGCAGCTAGGATTACAGGCCTGAGCCATAATTCCCAGTCTAAGAAACACATTTTTATAGCTACAAGTTGCCTGACCTGGGGCAACTTTTGTGACCTGTGTACCATGCTTCGCCTGGGCATTGAGATAAATTCTGGGATGTGTGCAGAACCTAGTGTCGGGTGAGCCCAGGACAGGGGAGCTCTGAGGAATGAGGCCTTGGTCACCATGAGCTGATTGGACTGCTCTGAATATGAAGGCCCTATAGCTCGCTATGGGGCATTTGGAGACATGCACAACATTTAAAGGGGAGCAGAGGTGGGCATTTCAGACGCTTCCTTCCAGCTAACCTACTCTGCACATCTGAGCAACGTCAGATTCTGTCTGACATCTCCAACATTCGCTCATGGAGCTTCCACAGGGACCCATGTCTCTTCTCTCCTGGAGTCATGCTGACCATGACTGTGATTCCTCCCGTCTATTGGGGGGCTTTGGGGGAACTCCTCCACAGCTCAGTGGCACCTGCAGAGTACCCTTATCCTTGAGGCCTCGGGTCCTCCTTGCCCCAGGCCAACTGTTCTGCCCATTGCAAAGGCGGGAAAGCGAGCTCCCTCTGAGCACTTTGTCAGACCACATCCTGCCTGCAGAGCTGGGGCCAAGCCTAGCTGTCTGGTTCTGGAAGTTGGGCTCCAACCCCCAGGCTGCCCTGCTCCCTTCTTGCCCTGGGGGCCAAGAGCATGGCCAGGATGTCCTGACTGTTAGGCAATACCTGTAGGGAAGCTCAGTGTGCCCAAACCCAGGGCTCAGCACTGACAGAGACAGAGGCCAGTGTCCAGCTCTGGCAGGGGCTCGTGGGGAATGGCGGCCATGCAGGGGCGTCTGCCTGGCCCCTGTGGGGTTGAGTCACATGAAAATCTGCAGGTCTTGCCTTCAATGAAGAACCATGCCTTCCAAGCACGTCTGCTTGTAAGTAGAGGAAGCAAACGCCATGATGAAGGCGTAAGGCCTTCTGGGATCTTGGACTGCAGGACTCTGTCCTGCCTTGACGATCTGAAGAACCGCGAGTGAGGGACCTCAGCGCACCTGTCTGTGTGCATCCCGTCACCCCAGCATCTACCCAGCAGAGCTTGGAGGAGTCGGGGAGTGTGAGAAAGGGGACGGAGGCCCACTTTCCAGCATGAGATTCGATCCATCAGAACCCATGTGTCCTCCCTGAAGGCTAAGAGTGACCGAGGGAGAGAAAGCCTGTCTGGAGGACCACAGCAGTGCAGCGCTCCCAAGACCGCTGGCAGTGCTGCGAGCTTCCTGTTGGCCTTGTCCTCGCCCTGGGGGAAATCTGCTGCCATTTCGGCCCTGAGACCTGCACCGGAGGCCAACAGGAGCACCTGTCACTTGTGGGTACACAGAATAGCGACCACCTGCTCAGCGCGTGACTGGGTGTGTGCTCCACAGCCGGGGACCAGGGACAGAGAATTTGCAGAGCTGCGCAGCCATCGGCACAATTCAACCCCCAACTGTGATCACAATCGTGCCTTGGCCCACCCCTTGTCTCGAGTCCTGCACTAGACAATCTGTCACCTGCCTGGCTCTGAATTTGCCTGCTCCGTCCAGACGGTTCCTACAGAAGGGATCATCCAGCGCGTGGTCTTCGTGACCGGCCTCTGCACCTGGCATGTTCTCATCCATGTTGTGATAATATTCCACTCCTTCTGTTGCCTCCGTTCCCGGTCCTTTGTGCCAATTCTACCCTCTGGCTCCATGACTAATGCCCCGAACACTCACGTACAGGTTTTTATGGGAACGTGTTTTCCATCTCGGGTACACGCCCAGCAGCGTGACCGCGGGGTCACCCCCCAATGAGCTGCCAGGCAGTTTCCAACATGGCTGCACTGTCCCACAAGACCGTCAAGCCTTCTGATGGGCGTCCTAGTGAGTGAGGAGAGGCTTTGGGTGGTGACCTGGACTTGCCTTGCCAATGACTAAGGCCATCAAATGAATATTCTTTCTTTGGTCATTTGTATGTCTTCTTTGAAGAAATGTCTATCCAAATATTTAGCTTTTTTTTTTTTTTTAAATTGGGTCTGTCTATTAATCGGTCTGTTAATTATTGAGTAAAGGAGCTCTTTATGTATTCTAGAAACAAATCCCTTATCAGACACACGGTCTGCAACCATTTTCTCCCCTTCTCTTGGTGTCTTTTCACTGTCTTGTTTCTTTAAGCACAGAAGTTTTTAATTTGAATGAACACTAATTTATCTTGCTCTTTTTTTCGGTTGCTTGTGCTTTTGATGTCACATCAAAGCAACCATTGCCTAACCCAAGGTCACAAAGATCTATGCCTGTGTTTTCCTAAGAATTTTGTAGTTTTAGCTCTTATACTAGGTTTTGATCCATTTATAATTAATTTTTATACATGGATAATTTTTATATATATATATGTGAATATCCAATTGTCCCAGCACCATTTGTTGAAGGACTGTTTTCCCTTTTGGTCATCTTGGCGCCCTTGTTGAAGATCAATGGACTATATTGTGAGGGTTTTTTTTTTTTGTTGGGTTAGTGACTTTTGCATCACTGTCACCAAAGTACCTGAGAGAAAGCATAAAGGAGAAAGGATTTATTTTTCTCAGTGTTTCGGTCCATGGTCTCCAACTATGTACTTGGGCAGAACATCATGACTGCGAGCATGTGACAGAAGCTGTTCCTCGCTTCTTGGGAGACAGCAAGCAGAGAGCAAGCGGCAAGCAGGAATGGGCCATGGACAGAATACCCTCAAGTGTCCTCTCCCAGTGACCTAAAGTTTCCAGCACCTCCCCCAAAATAGTCCCACCGTCTGGGAACCAAAAATTCAGTGCATGAGCCTGTGGGGGGCATCTCATTTTCAAACCATAACATTTGTGTGCGCTGATCCATATGTCTGTCCATATGCCCGTACACACTGTCTTTATTGTGGCTTGATAGTAGGTTTTGAAATCAGGCAGAGAGAGTCCTTTGACTTTGTTCTTTTCCAGGAATGGATGGGCTATTCTGGATCCCTTGAGTTTTCATATGAATTTTAGGATCAGTGTATCTATTTGCACAATCCCTACTTTGACAGAGATTTTATTGAACCTGCAGGTAAATTGAGGAAGTACTCCATCTTAACAGTCAGAAGTCGTTCCCTCAGGAATATGGGGTGCCTTTCTGCTTATCTTTAATTTCTGTCAATAATATGTTGTAGTTTTCAATGGATGAGTCTTGTACATCTTTTGCTCAACATATCTCCAGGCACTTTGTCCCTTTTTTGGGGTGTGTGGGATGGAGAGAGCTGTACTGGGGTTTGTGCTCAGGGCCTTGTGCTTGCTAGGCAGACACTCCTCCACTTGAGCCATTCTCCCGGCACTTCTTGCGTTGGTTATTTTTGAGAAAGGGTCTCATTTATGCCTGGGCCATGAGCCCCCTCTTTATGCTTCCCTGTGTAGCTGGGGTGACAGGCAAATGTAACTACAGCCCACCATTGGTTGAGATGAGGTCTATGGACTTTTTGGCCAGGCTGGCCTTGAACCAAGATCCTCTCAATCTCCTTCTCCCAAGTAGCTAGGATTACAGGTTTGAGCCACCTTGCTGGGCTATTTTATTCCTTTTAATGCTACTATAAGTGGAATTCTTTTCTTAACTTCACTTTTTGATTGTTAAATACAAATGCATGGAAATACTTTTTGAGACAAAAATTTCACTACATAGCCCGGGTTGACCTCACACCTGGGATCTTTCTACCTCAGTCTTCTGAGGACTGGGATTACAGAGGTGTGCCCACATGCTGGGTTGAGATCTAAAGGGTTTCGTGTATTGGTCTTGTGTCCTGCCATGTTACTGAACTATTTATTCTGAGAGCTTTTTAGTGGAGACCATGCCACCTGTAAAGTGAGATAGTTTTTCTTTCTCTTTCCTGTCTTTTCTTGTCTGGTTGCTCTGGCTTATCCTGCACTACAATTGTGACTAGAAATTGTGATACAGGATCTCCCGTCTCCATCCTGATCATAGATGGAAAATTTCCAGTCTTCCTGCATGAAATGTGATTATTTTTCAATAGTGCCCACACAGTTTTTCTTTGCTGTCTTGGCAAACCTTTGAATGACAAATAACTCCTAGAATCCTGTACTCTTTTCCTCTCTGCTTCCTTCAGGTCCACGCCCCCCCCAATCCCCAACTTTGCTCTCTCAGGATTTTGAACACCCACCAGCTGCTTTCTGCACCACTCTCAATCCATTACCTGAATTTGGAATCTCAGGACCAAACCTGGGTGCTTTATGCTTAAGTTTCCAAGGTAGACTAATAGATCTCCAGCAGCAGGGTGAGACCTTGAAGCTGTTACAGAGCAATATGCAAATGCAAGAAAACGCAGCCGGATGTCACCTCCTTTTGGACTTGTAGCTGTCAGAAATCCCTTAGGAATGCATGGTTGGGTGGATGGATGGTGGGGATAAAGATAGCTTGCCTGATTTAACAACCATCAAGCATCAGGGGAGAAGTGAAGTCTGTGAGCAGCACGGACTCTAGCAGCTTTTATTAAAATTCTTGCAAAGTTCATTTATTCGATGAATATTTACTGAGCTCCTATTTATGCACCTGGTCCTGGGGGAAAGACTGAAGGGGGAAGCGGAAGCCCCGCCTCAGGCACCTCAGCCTAGCGGGCTCTGAGAGCCGCAGTGGGCTGCGTGGTGGGGGCCTGGGTCTGAGGCACCCCGCCTCTGTACTAGCGTCTGGCCAGCCCACGGCAAACCTGTCCATGTCGAGTGAAGGTGGACAGAGAACTTGCATTGCAGAGAGCTGCCATGTGCCCATGGCCTAATGAGTCCCGGAGTCTGAACCCAGGGCCTGTGCTTGAGAATGGAGAAAAGTAAATCCGCACCCTCCCTCTCCCTCTTCCATGTAGCCCTGGCCCTGGGGCTAGGGCAAGATCTTCATAGGGCCAAAAAATGGACACCAGAGCTTGACGACAGTCAGCTTCAAAGTCTAGCTCCTGTCACCTGGGAGAGACGGTGTCAGACAAAGGTGATAATTAGCACACAGATACAAACTTTCTCTGTCAAGTTGGTCTTTAAACAAGGCCCTGGATTCCTGCCACCCCGTTAATTAGAGGGATTTCACGTGGAGTGTCTACAATGGAGATGCACACATTCTGATAAATTATGAATGAACTTGACTCTGGGCACAGCAACGAGAGAGGCCCACGTGGGAGGCTCCACTGACAGCGGGTCCAGCAAAATGGTTCCTACTCACTCCCAGGGGGCTCTCTGGTCTGTGCCAGGGATGCAGTGTCACCCTGATCCGATGCCTCCTCACTGTCTTTTGGGCAGCCCAGATTGGCCAGGATGGGCACCGCCCACTCCATGGGTACCATGGGGAAAAGCCTAGGGCTAAGATGACATGGGCTCCCTGCCTGGCTGACCCAGAGCTCCGGAGTCCTGCACCATTCAGAAGGTGGAATAACATTTTCTGAGGCCCTTTCTCCTCTTAAAGTTTCAAAGAATCAGCAAGGAAGACAAGAGTCTCTAAGTCTCCTCCCCAGCAGCCATTTTCCTGGTATAGGTTAAAAACTGAAAACAGGCCGCCTTAAGCCTTTCCGTCTTTGTGTGAGTGTGGTGTGTCTGTGTGTGCATGTGTGTGTGTCAGCGTGTACGTCAGTCTGTGCGATGTGTGCTCCAGTCACTGAACCTGCCCCTCAGGGCACCAGGCCCTCTGAGTACACGGACAATCTCCGTGAAGGTCACAGGTGTCTGTGTGCTCCTTCACTGGGAAGCCTGGCCAGCCTCAGACCTGGCCCCTCTCCTGGTGAGGCTGCACAGCACAGGCTGAGAGGGTCCAGCTTCTACACCTGGGGCTGTGGTTGGGAACAAGAGCTGCAGGTCGAGGTGGGTGTATGGGGTTAACCCTGGAAATTGCCAGGACCAGTGGCCCTACAAGACAGTCTCACTGCCACTGCTTTCCATCTTAGTGTGTCTGTGTGAGCATCCCGAGAAGACGGCAGGTGCGTCAGGGCCTGGCTGACCGGGCTTCTTGTCCCTGTGTGGGGCTTCAGTATGGAGCACAGCCCCAGCCTTGGGCTGCCAGGGTGGCTGGGACTGGCTGGCAGGGGTCTGAGCCACATCTATCACCGTCATTCCAGGATCCTCTCGGCTTCCATCCAGCTGCAGTGTGGGGTGAGGCATTCCCAACACCAGTGCAGCACTGTTGCCCTCTTTGGCTACCAAAGCAGCAGCAGAGGTCCATTCAGGCCCTGGCCCATTCAGCTATTCATGGAGAAGACGCCGGTGGGGTGCTTCCAGAGCACTGGCTGTGCATGAGCCATGCAGCCCTGCTGGGAGAAGCCACACAACACAGAGACAAGGACAGTCACCCTGGACCTGAGCTGCTTTGGGGGCAGATCATGACAAAGGCTCTGGGTAAAATAAAGAGGAAGACCCTCCTCAGGGGCCTCTTTGGAAAGTGTCAGTCAGGGGCTCTGAGGAGGGGACCTAGGATGATGCCTGATGGACAAACATCCCAGCCTGTCGAAAGGAACTAGCTAGGGCCAGAGGCAGAGGCACTTGTGCTCTGCGTGGAAATGGGGCTGAGAGAGAAAAAGTGACAGAGATAACGAGGGGGTGCTGGGGCCCAAAGCTGGCAGCCTCTCTTGCTTTCAGCCAGGGCAACCCATGAGGGAGGGTCTTAAACTTTACCATTCACATGGCTGCATGGAGGTATTCATCCCCAGTCCTAGAAAGCATGGAGCCTCCACACCAGCGGGGAGACAGAGAAGTGGGTATGACTCTAAAGCAGATGGCTACAGGGCCACTGCTAGGGACAAATGGGCAAAGACTGGGTAAAGGACTTCGGAGATGGAGCACGTCCCCCTCCCAGCTGGGCCTGGGCTGGGCTCTCTAGGCAAAGTGATGCCCTTGGGCAGCGATGTGAAACACATTGAGGGAAAAGACGCTGGCCTTCAGGCTCAGAGAGCCCTGCTTCTGCCTGTGCCCTGGGGGAGTGTGGGTGGAAACAGCTCTTCTGCTTCGAGACTGAGAACAGGCAAGAGGGCAGGAAGGACTGTGACCACAAAGCCACCACCTCCCACTCCAGGCCAGCCCTGCTCTTTAGGATGTCAGAGGGGACTTGTCAGTAAGGCCCATGCAGCTGGGAGAACTAGTAATTCTAAGCCAGAGGGCGGGGATCTTTTTAGTAATTAGGCCCTTTCTATTAGGGAAGGGCCAGATGACCTTTCTCCCTTGTGGCACTGTGACAGCCCGGCTGGCTTGTAGGTGCACCGAGGTCTTTTGTCAACATGGTTTGGATGTGTCCAGTGAGGGACTGGACCAGCCCTGTTGCTCCCCTTGAGACCCTTCCTTGGGGGGCTCTGTACACCCCTGCTTCCTCCTCTCCCTAGTCGAGCCCCAACCTGTTAAGGCCCTGGAAGCTGCACGCCTGGCAGCCTGCCTAGCCCAAGCCCATGGCCAATGCATTGTCATCGGAGAGCCTTTCCAAAGGACAGTCCCTGTCAGATTCCAGGGAGGCGAGTGGGTTGCCCTGCATCTCAGCCAGGCACCCTGGCCTGTCTCTTCCTGTCTAAGCATTACCCTGCACTGTAAAGTCATAAAACTTTCTGGCTGGTCTGCCTTTGGAACTAATTCTCCTGACCTCCTGATTTCCTAAGAAGACAGGAGAGGCCAGCAGCAGCTGTGACTAGGATCCAAGACTCCTCATTGTCAGTCTGGAGCTTAAAATAGGGTGGTGGTAGCTGCCACCACATTCTGGCAAAGCAGCCAAACGAGTTTCCTGAGCGGTCATTTTTTGTGGCTTTGTTCAAAGTTTTCATTGTGCTGGTGCCGAATTGAATCGGGCATGTCTGATGGCCTGGGCACAACTCACTTTTCTGCCACTGTGCCTGACTTCTCTGCCCTGTGACCAGCTCTCAGCCACTGTCAGGGTACAGCTTGTGGGACCTTCCTGCGGTGGCCCAGCCTCCACCTTCCACCTTTTGCCCCACGGCACCTGTAGGGGACCCCAGGCAGTACAGCCTGCACTGGGCTTTCCTTCCCAGCCAGCTGCAAGCACCCAAGGAGGGCTCTTGATTTGGGTCTGTGGCCTCTGCCCCTCCCGAGTGCTTAGCACAGAGGAGCCCATGAACTCTCATCTACCTCACAGGGCCCTGCAGCCATTGGCCTGCACCTCACAGGACACGGACATCTGTGATGTTTGTAGCCACACCCTCAGACAGGAGGTGTTGGAGTTGTTTGAAGCCATTGTCACATCTGGAACCCTTTGGGGACCCCAGTGCATCTGTCCCCCATGCAGCCCACAGGGCAGGTGGCCCTGAGCTCTGCCCACCAGGAGCAGCGGTCTTAGCAATCTGCATGCCTGTCTGCACGCAAGACCTCACAGGATTGATCCATAGTGCAGAGAACCATGACAGCTTTGCTTCCTGCCTCTCGTCTATGCTGTTCATCCCAGTGTAGAGCCCTTCCCAGGAGGCAGTCAGGCTGGCCCGCGGGAGGAGGAAGACGGGGAGGGATCCCCCAACCCCTGCTCCATCCTGCAGACTTCAAATAATCAGCTCTCCCGTCTAACACCATGAACTTTAATTAGGCTTTTTAAAAGCCACAAAACCAAACGCCCACCCTTAAAGAAGCTCTCTGAGGATTCTCAGAACATAAAGGTGGCTGATGTCACTTGGAGCATAAAGGTGACTGACAAGCATGTGCTGATCTGAAATGCCAGGAAGCAAGGGTCTTCCACATACGTGCACACCTGTGCAAGGAGCTCTAAAAGTCCTCTGTGTCCAAGCTAGGTGGCTGTTGCCACCTGCTCTGAGGCTAACCCCCCTCCCAACACACACACACACACACACACACACACACACACACACACTGGTTCTAAAGGACAGTGAGTTTGAAGCCAGAGGCTGTTGGGGCCGAGCTCAGCACAGCTCTTCAAATTTCTCAATCTCTGGAAATGTGTTTCACTCTCTGGGAAATGGGTCCAACCTCAAGGACTCTTCCTTCTGCCCCATGAGCTCATCCAGCGAAACAAACTAGAAGTGGACGGTAATGATAATGTGTTGGCCACATGTCAGCTGGACACCGTGCTGGTCCCTTTCTGCATCTGAGAGGCACACCGTCTCGGATGGGGAAACTGAGGCCCACAGGGGTTAAGCAACTTGCTTGATCATCTGGGGAAGTGGCTGGACCCGGATCCAGCCCACAGCCTCCCTGACTCCCAAGTGTGACGATCTCGTTCCAGCAAACACAAGGTGGCTTGACTGCTCATGTGTAGAAGGACCTCGGTCCGTGCTGTGTTCACACATGTCACACACATATGCACACGTGCACACCTCTGGCACTTTTCTTCCCTGGAACTCGTCATGGTGCGTGATTTCCCTCCACATTGCCCAAAATAAAACGGGGAACTTTTTCTGCGCAGTTTTCCTGCTGGAGAGGACTTATTCCAAATGAGGAATAATTGGCCTTCCTGGGCTTGGTACTCGCCATGAAATAAAATATTCTGGCATGTCTTCTGTGGAAAGAAAATGACAAAAATGGGATTCAGAGCAGCTAATGAGGGCAAAGCAGAGGGGTTTTAGAAACAAAATAGTAGGAGGACCCTGGAGCACCAGAGGCGGGGGCACTGGGGAGGGGCTGCCACAGGTGTGGGTCACCCATCAGCAGTGACCTCCTGGGGTCCTCAGAGTCCCCTGGCTCTGCCCATTCCAGGGCACTGCGCAGAACCCAGCCACAGACGGACACAACCCACAAAGTCCTCCGCACCTGGCTGCTCAGGCTGGTGACTTAAACAATAGACATTTATTAGCTCTCAGTTCTGAGGCTGGAAGTTCACCATCAAGGTGCAGGCCGGGCTGTGTTTCCTGAGGCCTCCTCTCTCCTTGTCTTGCAGATGCCATCTCTTACCTGTGTCCTCACTTGGTCTCCCCTCAGCCTATCTGATACAACTGCCGGCTCTGTGTAAGACCACCAGCCTTTTGTGGTGGGTTGGGGTGTGTACGGGTCTGCCTAATGATATCATTTTAACTTGGGGACCTCCATAAGGACTCTATGTCCAAACAGTCACCTTCTAAGTTACTAGGGGTTAGGACTCCAACATGTGAATTTGGGGGACACGACTCCACTCATAGGCTTACCTCAGCCAGGCATTGGCTCGTTCCCTGCTGAGTGTGTTCACACACCCACACCCATGTCACTAGCACCTGCTGTGTGCTGACCTGGGCAAGACAGAGGTCTCCCTCCAGGAGTCCAACATCCAGCCGGGAGGAAGACAGGCCAAAGGGGACCGAGGACAGAGTGAGGGTGGAGTGGCTGGGCCACAGCCTGGGTCAGCATTAGCCCTGCCCAAGAGCAAGGCGGCCCCCAGAGTGTCCACTCCTCCACAAGGGTAGCTCTTTGGATATTCATTAAAAAAAAAAAAAAAAGAGTCCCCAGTGGAAGATTGGAAGATTGCTAAGCAGAGTCAGCCCATTCAGGCAGATCCTGGTCTTTAGAGGGAGAAACACATGAGGTGACCAGGTTCAGATACCGCAGCTGGGGGACACTGGGCCTGAGCCTGGCCCTGTACCACCTCTCCCCTCCTGCCTGGCTGGATGCAGGGGTCGTTTTCCCAGAGTCATAGAGGCAGAAATGGCTAGGTGCAAATTGAGTGGGAAGTCAGAAATGAGGTTAATGGAGCTGGAGAGGCATGGCCTCCCTGCCTGCTAATGGGCCTTCCTGGCACTGACCTCTGGGGGCTGGTCCTGATGCCTGTGATGGCTGAGCAGGCACCTAATGGCCTGAGGCCAACATCTACTCAGAACTCCTTTTCCAAGCCACTGTTTCTCCCAAACTCATGGTGGCACCTGAGAGCCATGCACACCACCTGTGTCCACTCCTTACTCTGGGGTTGGGTGGAGGACGGAAGCTGGCAGCATGGATCCCACTCAGGGCTGCCTCGCATTTACCAGCCACGGCCCCTGAGTAGGGACAATGGCTGCTCGGGCTGCCTGAGCAGTGACAGCAGAGGTCTGGGCTAGCTACGTGTGACCCTGGGTTCTCCTTTCATGTGTGTCTGGGCTCATTTCCTCCTCTGGGAGGCTGGGAGTGACATCCATGGTACCTGAAGACCCGAGGAGGTTCTGGTCTAGGGACAAGCTTTGGTCAGGGCACCCCTCCTGTGAATGCAGTAAAGACTCCCCAAGGGCTCCCCAGCAAGATGAGGCAATAGGGGCTGCCCAAGGAGTTCCCAGGCCAGGTTGAGAACAGCAATTCTGAGAAAAGCCTGCAGCCATGTAGGCCCAAGGGCCCAGGGCAACGTCTCAGGACAAGATGAGTGCCAACCTCAGACTGGCAGGAAGTCACAACGCTGTGAAAATGTAACACAAAGGGACATGTCCCAGGGCCATTCCCCCTGCACGTACACTTCCCGCCCCTTCTTTATGATAAGTGTGCTTTACTTCTGTCATCAATTTTTAAAGACAAGTGAGAACTCCGCTCAGTGAAGCCCACTTCGCTGCTTGACCTTGAAGGAGTGATCTTGACCCCGTGATCATCCTCCCACCATCCTGTCTGGAGAAAACAGGGCTGGCTTCCTGGGGGCAGCGCCTCTGCAATGTCATTGTTCCCCTGCAAGTCCCCGCTAAGACAATCACAGACACTGTCAGTGGGTGGTGAGCAGGGGTGGTCTGGCGTGGAAGGAGGATGCAGCTGAGTTCCTCAGCCCTGCAGTTACCGTGCATCGTGCTTGCAGCCTCAGCAAAAACCGCTGCTCGGACGCGTCCATCATTTGATTAATCAAGGGAGGAAGGCTTGCTGGGGGATGAACTTACTCTCACCATAGCTGCATTCTCAACATTTTAATTTTCCGCAGTGCTAAATTCGGGTTCCTCGTCCTTGAAAAGAAGCATAATTGGGACAATTCTCTATGACATCCATGCTCTCTCATTGGACCTTAAGATGTGCTTCCAAAAAGCAATTTTGTGCTATTTAATGGACAAGAATGCACTGATTACAGGTGAAGAGACACCGCTGAGATTTCAGCAGCTTGACACTGTCCTCTCCCTGTCTCCTCCTGCAATGCCCAGAGGCCCAGAGGCCATCCTCATCCTCACTCCAGGGCGGCCGCCCTGCCTCGTACACAGCCCCATCTCACCCTACCTTCCTGACCCCAAGTCCCCAGCATCCAGAGCTGCAGTTACAGAAACAGCATGAGGCCAAACACAGTCCTGCCCTCTAATGGCACAGAACCGGCCGGGCACTTACCAGCCTTCATGCGTTAACTGTAATGGACAGAATGGGCTGCAGGTGAGGAGGAGAAAGAAGTCACAGCCAGGAGCTGCAGAAGTGATGTTGCTAGGAAACCTTGGAGGGATTTTGGTCCCCCCACCAAGAGCACATTAATGCTACCATCTCAGGGACCTCCGAGTCCCGGAATGGGGCTGACCAGGGTGACCCACCTAGGAGGGAGGAGGCAAACAGGCATCTTAAGAGTCTCTCTCTCTGTCCTAGGCAGGGACTGAGCATCCAACGCTCAGCTCTCAGTCTCTCTGACTTCTCCCAGCATGGCTCAGACAGGGCACCTGAGCTGTTCAAGGTCACACCACTGATGAGTGGCAGAGGGAACTCCCACATCCATCCTATCAGTGGACCCTGCCACCCTGCTGGCTCTCCACACACCTCAGGATCACCACAGCAGCAGCAAGGAGCAGGCCAGTTGCTTAGTCCCTGAAATGGACTCTGGGTCTTGCTCTGCACACAAAAGTCATGCCCAGGACCAGAGAGAAAGATTCCTGACCCCCCAAGGCCTTGTTTCTGAAGGTCCGAGCATCTGTAGGCTGTGTGAGCTGTTTACAATACATAAAAGGGAAACTGGAATGAAATGTGGACATGTGGACACAGAAGGGCTTGGTGAGCCAGATCACCAACAGAAGCTAAAGCCTCATTATTCTAAGCGAGTATAAATTGGCCACACTGCTGTCCACAGCCCTGTGCTCAGGCGAGGATGGAGAACGGCCAGCTTCATATGCCCTCAGTGGTGGAATCAGCCCAGAAAGGGCACTGAATTACAGTCCTCTGGGGCAGGACAGGCCACAGGGCTAGGCCACCATTCAAACCTCATCTCCTGTTTCGCTAGGAAAGCCAAATGGACCCAGGAGACAGTGCATCTGAGACAAAACCCTGAATGGGGACAAGCAAGGTTGAGGGGAAGACACCATTTGGCCAAGATTGCACTTCAATGAAGAGTCCCATGGGCCACACCATCAGTGAGTGTGGGGGATGAGAAGGCTCGCTGGTGCTTCTGTCCTTGGGACAGGCTGACTGCCTGGCCACCTTGTCCAGGTAGCCTGTAGAGAAGTAGCAACAGGAATGCCAGGCATGGCTGGCTTCTGTCAAATGTCTTAAGCAGCCCAGGCCCACAGTCCCACCCATGCTACTTAGAAGCCCTGCTCTCATTGCCTTGGTGTCTGAGTCCTGAGGCTACCTCCTACACCTGGCTTCCCCACCAGCCATCCATCCAGAGCCCTGCTTGGAGACCCAAGCCTCACCTGTGATTTGCAATCCCCAGACTCTGGGCCAGCTCTCTACCTGCCAAAGGCTGGTAAATCCACCCTATCCTCAAGGGAGGAAGGGCCCAGGTCAGGTGGACCATACCTGGCTCAGGGATGGACTATGCTGACTGCCCTCCTTGAGTAAATGGTCTTTCTGCCTGTCATCACCCTAAACACATGGGCTGTGCCCACCCAGTGCTCACCAGCACCCAAGCAACCCCTGGGGGTCCAGTTCTATTTGGTTGTACTCTAAATGTCCTCCCTCCCCACCTAACCAAGCGCTCTGGGAGGGGAGGGCTGAGCGAATGGGGCAGCTCACTCATTTGTGACATGTAACGTCAAGGGAATGAATGAACGAATGAATGAATGAGTAAGTGAACTCCAGATGCCCCCTCTGCTCCAGAGGTCTGTGATGACCATCTAGTCTCAAAGGACCGCACTGGCCCACAATTGCTGGCAGGCTGTCTAATGCCTTAAGCCACCATCAATCTGCTTTTAATAATTAAACCACATACAGTATCTGTCTTGTTAAATTAAAATTAAGTTCCTCATAGAGATGTTTAAAGTTGACTGAGTTCTTGGCAGCTGTAGGGGGCCAGCAACACTTGCTTGGGCTGAAATGTGCCAGCCTGCCACCTTTGACCCCCAAGCTGAGCTTATTCCTAGCCCGGGAATGGCCTGCCCTTCTCTGCTCTCCCCTCTGACCTTCAGATGGGAGAGAGAGCTAGCTGCGATCCTTGAAGCAGCGCTGGTATTGACTCAGAAGAACAAGAGTAGAATCGTTTATCATTCAATTAACGGTGTCAGCAGAGCCATTATTTAAATGACCAGCCACGTGTGTAATCAATCCTTAATGAAACAATAATTGTACTTCCCAGTCAGTGTGCCAGCTGCCCCTAAGCCCTCCTTGGTATGAATAATAAATGCAATGGGTTCTCCAGAAGGGCCATGTGGCTGGGGGTGGGGGGGCGGGGGGCGGGGAGTTGACTCTTTACAAGGCAGTCTGGGACAAGAATATCTGCCGTGCTGGTAAGAGAAGGACCACTAATGTGCACAGAGTCGTGAGTCCATGCCAGGATCCCCTCCCACTTCACCCACCCCAACCATGTCAGACAGGGGCTGGGTCCCCTTCCGAACAGTAATCCTGGTCAGGAAGGCATGGCCAGTGATGAGTGAGGGGCTATTGCGACTGGGCTCCAAGGGCTGGGGAGTCCAATTCTAGCCACGTCCTCATCTCCCTGTGGGATTTCAGTTGAGGACCCCCCCCCGGCCTTTAAGCCTTATTTTCCCATCTGACAGGTAGGGGTGAGGAAGGCTAGGTCCAAGGGCTGTTTTTGTGTTTATACTTTGTGTCTCTGGGCCAGGAAGGAAGACAGGAAGGGAGGGAGGGAGGGAGGAGACATGAACAGCCAGCTGCAGTGGATGCTGGGGCAGATTCCCTGCATCCTCCCTGCTCCATTGGTGGGCATGTCTGGGCAGGATGTGCATCTGTCTGCTGTCTGCTGGGATACAGGACTAGTTACCAGCTGGAGGGATAGCATCTCCTTGAGGTATTGGGGGAGGGGGGCTTGAGGCCCCTCTTTCCTTGATCCCCACTCCCTTCAGCCAGTTCTCCCTTCACTTCCCACATGTGGAATCCGGTAGAATCATTCTGTCTACCTGACTCTGCAAACGAACTCATCACAGACCGCCTTCCAAAATGTACCTTTCATAAATAATCACGTTGACTTTATCACACTTGTTTGGATGCTGTCAAGTTTTATAACTTTGCTTATCACAGTGGTAATTAAGTAGCTAATTGTGAGCTTTACTTCACATCCCTCTCACCTCTGAGGGCAGGGATCCTGTCTGTCTTTCTTCACAGCTCCACCTCCCCATGGCCAATCCAATGCCAGGTGTGTTATTAACATTTAGGAAATAAATGTTTGTTGAATAAATATTTCCAGTAAAACCTTCTCTTGGTTGAAGCAAATAAAAAGATTAACATCACTTCAGGCCAAGATAAAGTAGCAGGAACCAGAGAACTCTCACACCTGAGACTACAAAAAAAGAAAAAAATATGTATGGGTAAAATATATCTAGCAATGGTTTGAAATCAGACAAAAGTAACACACCCCAAAAGATGTGAAGCAAAAGATGTAAGCCCTACCAGTGTTCTCTCTTACTGCCCAGAGAAAACTTTCAGGTTGTGGTACAGCAAGGGGGAGACCTAGGGTCCCCCAAAACAGAGGAAGCAGAGCTGAGAGTTTGGGGGCACCAGGTACCTGGACTGCATGGGCACAGCACCAAGATGGCAACACCTGCACAGAGAACAGCTGCTGAGGTCCTTTGAGTTTCCAGCGAAATCCGAAATCCGCAGATACTTGTCAAGAGACTGCCTAAGGCCAGGGGAATTACCCAAAGGATTACAGGGAATGGTCCTGGGAACTGATAAAGGATGAGGAAGAGAGCCTGACCCCACCTGCCAGAGAGGAAAATAGCACATCACAGGCCACCAAATGCTCTCTCAGAGGAAAGTTGTCCCAAGGCTAAAAGCTGCTCTGTTCCAACTGAAAAAGCTGAGAAGCAAGGCTCAAAAGGATAAATTCTTCCCAAGCAACTTAAGTGGGTTTCAGAATAGGCACAATAACATTTCCAGCATGCAATAAAGAAAAATGTGTGATGCTTATTGTCTAACCAAAACTTACCAGGCACACAAAAAGCAAGAAAATACAATGTATACCAAGGACAAAAATAGACCAATTAAAAGTGATCCAGAAATAGCACAGAAAATAGCACTAGGACATTAAGCAATTAGAATAACTTAACTTCATATGTTCAAGAAGTACAGGAAGGAATACACATATTAAGGAGAAACATGAAAGTTATTTTTTAAGTAGTCAAATCAAAATTCTAGACATGGAAACTATAATTTTAAGATGAAATGTACCCTTATGGGATTAATGGGAGAATTCACTTTAAAGAATAAAAGATTAATGAAATTTAAGAATTGCAATAGAAACCTTACTAAATCACAGAGAAAGAAAAAGACAAAAAAAAAAAAAGAGCAATAGGGAGTCATGGGTCATGGGACAACTGCAAGCAGCCTAATATACACATAATTGGTGTCTCTAAAAGAGGAGGAGTGAGAGAAAAAATATTTTAAGAAATAAAATACAAGCATTCTCTAAATTTGACTTAAAAACTGTAAATCTGCAGACCTGAGAATCTCAATTAACCTTAAGGGCAAAATCCATAAAAAATTATCCATGGAATAAGACAATAAAATTGCTTTAAGTCTGTAATAAAGAGAATGTCCTCCAGGTGGACAGAGGATAAAAGATAACACAACATACAGGAGAACAAATGCAGCAGATATCCATCGAAACAATGCAAGCTAAAAGAGAGTAGGAGACATCTGTAAAGTCCAAAAGACAACCAAAGTTGTCAAACTAGAAATCTTTACGAGGAAAATTGTCTTTAGAAAATGAAGGTGAAATAAAGAATTTTTCAGATAACCTAAACCTGAAACAAGTCATCACCAGCAGATCTGAACTGCAAGAAGGAGAAAAGAAGTCCTTTGTGCAGTAGGAAAATGGGATCATGTGGAAATCCGTTTAAAGAAAAAAAGCACTGTGAGTTTATGATGTGTGTAAAGGAAGATGTAGGATAGCAATAGCACAAAGGTTGGAGAATGTGAAATGGGAGTTCCTGCTGCAAGGTTCTTATACTGTAGGTGAAAGGATGCCTAGCCTTTGGTGAGCTAAAGACCCACCCCACAAACCCCAAAGCAACCGATAAAAGTCACAGGAAGGGGTGTAAATAATTAACCCACAAAGAAAATGAATTGACCTAAAAGCCACTGAAAAAGAGACAAAGGGAAGAAAGAATTCATGGGATAAATAGAAAATGGCAAGATTATATTAGCTTGAAACCAATTCTATCAGTAATAATACATTAAATGTAAAGGTTCTAAACACCCCAATTAAAAAAGCAGAGATTGGCAAATCAGGTAAACATGCAAGACCCAGCTATAAGAAACTCATCTTAAAAATATGAATAGGTTAAAAACCAGTGGATTTTGAAAAAAAAATCTATCAGGCTAGCACTCATTGAAAGAAAGCTAGTTTGGCCATCTTAGTGTAAGACAAAGATTTGAAAGCAATGACATCACCAAGCATAGAGAAAGATTTCTGTAATGACAGAAGTGTCAGTTCACAAGAGAGTGCAATTCTCAACCTTTCTGCTGCAAAAAAGTACAACATGAGAGCTTGTAAAACTGCAAGGAGAAAAACCCACAAGGGAAGATAGAAATGTCAGTGCTTTTTTTTTCATAATTGGTAGAACAAATATCAGAAATCAGCCAGGATGTAGGAGAAGTGAACAGCTAAGTTGGTGTTTCTGACTCACTCCTCCCAGCAAAAGAGTTCACATGGAGACAAACCATCTTTGTCTCCAGGAAAACAAGTCTCAAAGAACTGAAAAGGACTTAAGTACCATGAAATACGTTCTCTGAATATACAGGTTTCCATCAGAAATTGATGATAGAAAAATATCCAGAGAACTCCTAATCATTTGGAAACTAAATAGAATATTCTCTAATAACCTACAGGTCAAAGAAGAAAGCAAAAGGGAAGTTAGAATGCATTTTAAATGGAATTGAAGTGAAAATAAGACAAATCAAAGTTCATTGAAGTAACAGAAAAATAATGTGTAAATTTGTTTAAAAACAAAACCTCTTTCCCTTGAAACCTCAATAAATCGACAAATCTCCAGGCAGATGAATCAAGGTAAAAATCAGAAGAGACACACTAAGGATCTCAGGACCAGGAGAGGGGAAACTCCTACCGGTCTCCCAGGCGCCTCACAGGTGATAGACAAGGTTTGTCAATAAATTCAACCATGTGGGTGACAGACACATGGCTTGAAAGATACAAACTCCCAAAGCTCACTTCAGGACAAGCTGATGTCTGAGTTACTCTGCATCTTTTAAGGAAATTCGTGTGTAGGTGAATTCCTCCCACAAAGAAAGCTGCAGTCCACATGCCTTCACGAGTGGGTTCCACCAAACCACAAAACCTCCCCTCTTCACAACTGCTTGTGAAATCCCGAGTTGCCCCTCGGGGCCAGCGTTACTCAGACACAGAAGAAGGCACAGAGGCAATTTCTCATGAGCAACTGGGATTTTTTTTCAAGGCAATCATATTTTTTTATTACTGAGCCATTGATATTTATCTTAGGCATTTTTAAGCCATTAAGTATAGGGAAGATCTTCTGTCTAGTTTGCACCACATGCAAAAATAAAATCAAAATGAATGAGGGGCCTAAGTGTGAAATCTAAACCACAAAACCTCTAGCAAGAAAATGCAGGAGGAGCTGGGCGTGGCAGAGTATGCCTGTAATCCCAGCTACTTGGCAGGCAGAGGTAAGAGCAAAAAATGTGGTATTTGAGAACAAAATCAAGCAAAAAGTATTTAAGATGTGGCTCAAGTAATAGAGTGCTTGCCTAGCAAGTGGGAAGCCCTGATTTCAAACCCCAATATTACCAGCAAATTAAAAAAGAGAGAGAGAACAAAAAGACAAACCACTGGGGGACAATATTTACAAATCCCGTATCGGATGAAGAACTTACATCCAGAACATGCAGATATCAAAGCCTAGTAGTGACTCAACAAACAACCCCAACTAGACGAACGGTCAAAATGTTTGAATGGCCAGCTTACCAAAGAAGGTACCCGGGTGGAAAATGCACAGTGCCGCGAGCCGTCGCTACGTGCCCGCTGAGCGGCGGTGTCGGTGGGGATGTGGAAGAGCTCAGGTCTCTCCTGGGAGGGGATGGCATGACACTGTGACACACGCTTCGGGGGATTGCTAGGTAGTCACGGCTGCCTAGCCGTTGCATCCACACGCGTGTACCCAAGAAACGTGAAGCGTGCCTCCCTTCACCGCGCAGCAGCGAGGGCTGTCACAGTCACGGTCTGGGTGTGGCGCGGATGACTGTTGACTGTAGGACAGGCTGAGGGGTGACCGACCAGGGACACAGCTCAGCGGTCATGACCAGGCTACCCCCACGCCCAACATGGATGGATCCCCATGCACTCACGCTGAGTGAAAGGATCGTGGATAAAAATGACTGAACATGAAACGACTCTCTCCTGGCTGGAAGTAGGTCAGGGGTGCCGGTGGGAGGGCAGAGCTAGGGAGCCGGGAAAGACAGAATTATGGGTGTGGGGACTCGAGGAATGGTACAGGTGATGGCTTCATAAGAAGGTACGCGGTTTGTTTTTTTTATATTGCAAATACACATTTTGCAATATAAGCTGCAATAAAGCAGACAGGAAATCCCCAAACACATCACATGGGTGTGGACAGATTGCTAGCTTCATTTGAGGAATTTTGGGAAGCCCTGTGTATATGACCAACTCCCAACTTCCTATTCACAAGGAATTTGTCAACCGGGCAGTGGTGGCTCACACCTGCAATCCTAGCTGCTTTGGGAGGTACAGAGAACCATGGTTGCAGGCCAGCCTCACCAAAACTTTCCAAGACCCCATCTCAACCAATAGCTGAGTGTGGTGGTATCTACCTGCTATCCAGCGATGGTGGGAAGCTTCAAATGGGAAAATTTCAATCCAGGCCAACCTAGGCAAAAAAGTAAAACCCTATCTCCAAAATAACCAGAGCAAAAAAGAATTGCAAGTGTGGCTCAAGTGGTAGAATGCCTGCCTCGGGAGCAGGAAGCCCTGAGTTCAAACCCCAGTTTTGAAAAAAAAAAAATTTGTCAGGCCTGCACCATGCCTTGCTCTGTTTCCCACCCCCTCTCCCAGGAATTGCCTTCCTCCTCCAGTGTCCCCGTGCCTCCTGTGGGCATCTGACGTGGCCGACAGAGCCCTTTGCAGCGGTGGTTTTAAAATCCATGACATAAAACGCTGAGGATCACAAAGCAAGCCACTCGCACTAGGACTTTAGAAATATCGCTTCGACTGTGACACAGCTGGCCTGGGCCGCTCCTTTGAGGGCCCTGTGTGGAGGAGGCTGCAGTCACATAGGCTGGCTTGGTGACGTGTGCGACTGTTAACGGCGCTGGTGCAGCCTGTGATCAGAAGATTCTGGGTTTTGTGCTCCAAGTGGAAAAATCCAAGCAGAGCACGTGGATGGGGCAAGGTAGGATAGCTTTATTGAAAAAGGGGAGTCACTTGTCCTTCCAGGTGAGGAAAGGGAAGCAGAAAAAGGGGGCACAGTGGGCACAGGTGAGTCTGCCTGCAGAGAGAGTGCTTTTCTTTTTCAGGTGCTTTAAAACCTACACTAACCCACGGGAGGGCAGCCCACCCCACGAGGTTCCCACCCCGGTGAGGGTGGTCTGGCCCTCCCCAGGCAACCTGCGTGGGCCCCAAACTTTTCTTCCTTCTAGCCTGCCTCAGGACGCTAGAGCAATTTGCAGATATTGATCTGCCACACTTAATTAAAGCCAGGAAGACATCTGCGACATGTGTACAAGGTCAGGTACTGGGGTCATCTTTACTTTTCAGGAATTATGGCTGGAGATTGAGGAAAACAAAGGGGTGAGGCTTTTCCCACCCAAACCCACAACCCCCAGGCAAAAGCCCTTCCCAGGGACCTCAGACTGCCGCCTGGAGAAGTGGGGCAGCTCCTAGGAGTGACCCTGGATCTGAGGCGTGAAGTCTGCCTGGCCCTGTCCCTGGGGAGGGAGCCTGGGCCCCACAAACCAGGGCACACAGCTCTATGGTTAAAGGAGTGGGGCAGGTCCTTCTGAAGCACTGCTGAGGGGCTGAGGGGAGCAGGGGAGAGGGGCCACGGGGACCACGCCACAGAGGAGCAGAGTGGAGGAGTGACCTCGGAATGGGGTGACTCCAGAGAGCCCAGGAGCCAGGCTGGAGGAAGGACCCAGCAGCCTCTGTGCAGAGCAACTTAGCAAGAGGCTGAAAAACCCTGTCCTCTGCGCCAGCCAAGTCCACTTCACAGCGACTGTGGACAGATAGAACATAGGCCACGCAAGAGACAAGCTTTGCAGCTCACTTGCAAACAGCAGGATGGGTTTACTCCAGTCCCCACAGCAGGGTGCAGTGCTGAGCTCGGCTCCACACAGTCAAGCAGTGGGGCGTCCGGAGCCCAGGGCAGTGAGGGATGGGAAGCTTCTAACAGGGCTGGACCTCAGGACCTCTGGCCTATCAGCACCCTTGCCAAAGACAGGCCGTGGCTCAGCTGCTGTAGGTGGGGGATGAGGAATTGGATCCGACATCACGGGCAGGAGGGGCTCACTCAGTAAACTGGGCTCAGCAGAACATGGACACAGAGGGCCAGGGTCAAGGCCTGGCTGAGAAGGTGCCTGACTTAAGTCTGGCCCACACACAAAGGTTTGCCCCATGGTCACCTCCATCCTACAGTCTGTCTTCCCAAAGGGCACCGTGCAACTGCAGTGGCCTCCCACCCAGGAGGAGGGGTCTGGGGCAGAGCCTTGGTGACAGTCGGCAGCGGTGGGACCCTGGGTGAGCTTGACAAATTACTTATCTGCCTGGTCCTGCTTGTGTTTAACAGGCAGTAGTTACACCTACCCGGCAGGATGACAGTACGTGTAAGACACTGCTTGGGTTTGGTAAAAACACAGTCCTCTGTGACGGTGAGACAGTTGTGGCTATTTTCGCCAGAGAGGGACCTGGAAGGACATGCTGCCATGTCATTCTCTTTTAGTGATCTCAATCATAAAATGTCTATCTGCTTTTTAAATTTAAAGTAAAAAATTTAAATGAAAGGAGTATTTCTAAGATGACTGAGGTTGGAGGTTAGAGGTTGAGGATTGGAGGTTGGAGGTTAGAGGTTGGAGGCTGAGTTAGGGGCTGAGTGTTGAGTTGAGAGTTGGAGGTTGAGGGTTGGAGGTTGGAGGTTGGAGGTTCAAGGTTAGAGACTGGAGGGTCCCCTTCTTAAGGCTGAGGGAGGAGATCAGCTCTGTGGTCCTTGTGGGGGTCAGGATTGTCACCTGCTGCCCAAGACAGTGGTCCACGTGGACTGTGCAGCACTCCTCACCTCCATAGGCTCAGAAGTTCAAATCCTGCTGAATTCACTTGTGTCCTGGAGCTGCCGAACAAACCCCACAAACTGGCTTAAAACAAAGACAATTCCTCTCCCCGTGTGGGTGGCCACAAGTCCAGGTCAGAGAGCTGCAGGGCTTGTCCCTGTGCCTCTGTGTGTGGGGTGACTCCAGGCATCCCTCATGAGGAGGCCTTTCCTGCTGTGGAGACTCTTTTCCCCTTCCTGTGCCTGGGCAGCCCTGACACCTGCTTTAACTGGCAGAGGGTGGTGGTAGTGATGTAGGGGCTGGGCACAAATGTTGATTAAAAAAAAAATCACATCCTGGACTGCTGACATTAAAGAAATGACTGTGACACTCCACGGGGTCTGGCTGACCTTTAGCCTCTGTAGCCCACAAAAAAATTATAGTCTGGTCTGGTTACCTGAGGCCAAGAGCTCCCCGACCTGACATGTGGGAGGAGATGGCATGTAGCCCAGCCTCTGAGAGTTAACAACACACAACCCAGATTTCAATACTGAAACCCCCATGTCCAGAGACCCCTCAAAAACTGAAGGACCCCCAGCAGCGCTCCCTTGTGAGCCCCCCACCTCCCGTCTGGATGGGGACACTTCTGCTTGGCTTTCACTTTGCTTTGCACTGATAAACCTGGCCTGCTCAAGTCTCCCCTGAATCCATCCTTGAGTTCTTTCTCTCATGAGACCAAGAACTCTCTGGCCGGCAGACCTGGCGATCCAAGTCTGGTAACAGCTAGAACTCGAGCCTAAGCCTCAAGGGCCCTGTAGCTTTTCTCTGTCTTCAGCTGCCCTGAAACCCATGCAAAGACGCCCAGGCCAACAGGTGGTGCTAACAACCACACATGTGAGTGAGGCCATCTTGAACCATTCATCCAGCACCATGAAACTTCCAGATGTCTGTAGCCGTGTGAGAGAACCCAGGCAAGATCAGCAGAAGAATTGACCAGTGGAGCCCAGTCCAGACTGCCGACCAGAGTCATGAAAAGGTAAAATACTGGGGTGAAAACCACCTCTTCCAGGGAGCTCCTGTCAGTGACCTACCCCACTCACATCTCCCCCTCTCTCTAAACAACTCGGCTTCTTCACAAGCACCTCACTGCTTACTAGTTAATTCTCATTGTGGTGAGGAGAGCATACATTTTGTGTATGGATGACCTGGGATTATGAACATGGACGTCTGACAACTCAACAGGTGGGTATTTGCCTTAGTTATGGAGATCCTCTCAGTGGAGGAGAAGGTTGGACAATGTGTGTTGTGGGAATTCCAAGGTCATTGTCCATCATAATAAGATATAACTCACCTCAGTGGCTTTGCACGTGAGGTTAGCATGAAGGGAATCTAAATGCATGGTGAGGTGTGTGTGTATGTGTGAGTGTGACCTTGTGTTTGCATCCAGCTTCCTGTACTCAGTTCATGTTCCTCCCCGTGGTCAGCATGGAAGACTCCAGGTGTTTGCCTCTAAAAATGATGTGTGACAAATGAAATTCTTGCTGGCAGAGCCAGTGCAATGGTGAGGAGGGGGTGACAGAGCTAGGCTCCCCAGGAAAAAAAAACAGTGTACAGGGTGCCTGGCTGCGAAACAGGGTGGGTCTCCCCAGAGCCCCAGCTTTCCTTGTATTTGTGGTGTGTGTGTGTGTGTGTGTGTGTGTGTTCCATCTGCCCCTGTTCAATGTCAAAGTAGCAGCATGATTTTGTGCACACTCCAAGTGCATGTGGAGGTCACAGGTGAGCAGAGGCAGGGGGGGAGTGGGAGTGGGGACACAGGGCACCAGGGGCCCAGGCTCCGTCCCAGCCTGAGGGAAGGTGTGAGCAACTTCCCACGCGTTGACTGGACCTTTATCAGTGTTCTGAGTCGTCCCCACACCTCTCTCGCTGCCAAAGCCTGGAACTGTCTGACCATCTCCACTGTAGGCCTCGTGGAGTCTGGGTCAAGTGCATGCAGGATGCAGCCAGTCTTCCGCATAGAGGTAGAGTTCTCTGCCATTCAGCTCCTTTCTCCAGTCTTCAGCAGGCTGAAACCACACCCTGGCCTTTGCCCCACCAGGAAGGGTACTTCTCCCCTGTGGGCAGGAGCTGCCCCGCCGTGTCAAATTTGTTTTCTCCTGCTAAGGGGCTCACATGTGGCCTGCAGCCTGGAGGAGGGAATGTGACTCTGCCAGACCAGTTGTTTTTCTCCATGAGGTAGGCTGAAATGGAACCCTCAGAGAGCCACAGGGAAGGCCTTGGGCCAGGTGGAGGCTGCCAGCAATGAGGAGGCTGGGGATACAGGCTCATCGTGGAGCTCTGGGTAAACACCCATGATAACATTCAAGTTGCTTTCCGTGCTGAATATAAAAACGCACTGCCAGGGCTTCTTAAGTCTATTTAATTAAGCATTAAGTCTTAAAATTAATTTACCATGAAAACCATAAATCCCCTTTGTCTGAATTTAACAGAGAGGGCTTCTGAGTCACCTAGACTGTGGGAGGCATGCCCTCCCAATGGCTCCAAGTGCTCAAAACAGTGGAGTCCCCAGCACTTGGGACAGAGTCAGAAAAGTCGCTTTTACGGCAAGTGAGCAGAGAGAATCAGCAGAGTCAGCCAGTGGCCAGGACGTGGGCCCCATGACATCCTGTCTAAGCTGGTAGAGAGCTCTGCGAGGAGTGGGAAGGGGACTTGCAGGGGATCTCCGCCCAGGGCGGCTTCTGAACGTGCTCTGAGCACAGTGGTCTCCAAGTGAGCATTCTAAAGAGGTTCCTAGGGAAATGCCACATGGACTCCCTCTTAGCCACGTGACCAGTGCTCACTAGCACCATGCTCACTGTGAAGCCACAAAGCTGGCAAATGGATGCTTCCATCTGTGCAGGAAGATAACGAGTCACAGAGGAGGGAAGTCACCTGCCCAAGGTCCCACCATCAGAGGAGGCAAGGTCCTCGCCACCATCTCACCAGAGGCCCCATTGCAAGGCTCAGAGAAAGTCCTGCAGCTTGTGGACTCAAAGCCCCCAGAGTTTCTTGCTGTGTGGTCCAGGCCTGTGCTTTGCTCCCTGAGCCAGGGCCTCTGTGATGGTGACAGACAGCCAGGCTCCGGGACCCACTGCAGCCTCAGGAAGGTGCCAATGTGGGGCCCTTGGGCAGCTCTGATGGCCTGCTGTGGGCCAAACATGACATCTGCACCTGACACCATTATCACAGCAAAAAGGGTTTCCTACGAAGTCATCTTCCTTTGCAATCAGGGAGTGGAGACGGAGGCTTGCCTGGCTGACACTTTATCTAAAGTGGTTATAGCCCAAGTCCATGTCACAGGCGTGGCGAGGCACGTCTAGTGTCTGCCCTGTTTAAACTTTTCCTACAGAACATCTTTATAGCTACCAGCTCACGTAGGAGGCGTATCAAACTCCTCAGCTGCCTGTCGCCCAGCATCAACAGCCATCAACCGTGTCTTTGTGTTTTCCTTTTGTCTCTTGTGGAAAAGTTTGTGTTGGTCATCTGTCACAGCAACTTGAGGGTTGGAGAGGACAGTGGCCAAGGGCTATTCGAGCTGGTGTGACCCCGGGCAGGTAAATTAACCTCTCTGGGCCTCGGCCCACTTATGGCAAAACACAATAACCAAAATACCCTCCCAAGCCCGCTAGGGAGCTAGCTGAGACTCCACATGCCTGACGGGCTCTGCCCAGCAGTTGGCACCCACTAAGCACTCAAAACGGCAGATTTTCTTGTTTTTAAAATGAGAGAATGGACATAGAAGTGCTCTGGAAACTAATCTGATACCCACAAAGGATTTGTCTGATGGCTCTTGGTAAGCCCAAGCTGCCCTGAGCCTACACACATGCCACACTTTGCAAATGTCCTGTTTTCCGGCAAGAGGGCGCGGAGGAAGCCCTTAATCCTGGAAGCCCATCCAAAGGGGCAAAGTTTCTCACCACGTTGAATTAATGTTACACTCCCCTAGTCACCATCCCAGCCTGAACTGAGAAAAATCTAAGCTTAAGCCTGCCCTGGGCCGTCGTCTTCGCAAGCCACGCCCCTCCGCAAGCCACGCCCCTCTACAAGGTCAGCTCCTTAATTCAAATCTCCCCAGACCAGCCTTGCTCAGATCCACACTCCTAGGACACACAGGCCTGGCTGTCTCATGCCCCTCAGGACGCAGTATGGCCCGGGTGGCAGGAGGAACTGGAACTCAGGGAAGGAGTGTCAAACCACTGCCTGTGACGTGGCTCCTATCCAGGATGATCTGTGCTCTGCCTGCACAGTCCACAGGTGTCCTGACTGGTCCTTTACTGTGAATGAGGCCTGGGGGTTGGGAGAGAGAAAATGAGAGTGGAGAGACAGCTCCTGCCATGTTAGTGACTGTCCCCCTCTCACCCATCACCGTGCCTGGATGTTCCCTGGGCCAAATCGAGGAGGTGGAGGCTTCTTGGTGGTGGAGCTGGCCTCTGTCACCCTAACAGCCATCCTGGGAAGTCACACCCTCACCTGACAGCAAGGAAAGTGGCAAGACTTACCAAGGCCACCTGCCTACTGGACAGCAGGAAGGGACCAGAGGATGGGCTGGTCAACACCAGAGCTTGGCTCTTAACAATGATCCATCAGGAGACTTGGAACATGGCTTCAAAGAAAAGACACATCTCCTGGGGTCTTAACTGACCCTCGGGAACCAGGTGAGGCCCAAGCTTTGAGGCACAGGGGTCTTGGCGTGAGACTAAGCAGACTTTGTACAGAGGATGCTGAAAAGAATCTTTTTCCGTTCATCTCTCTCCTGTTCCTCTTTCCTTCTCTGCCTTCTTCCCTCCTTCCCTCCCTCCCTCCCTCCCTTCCATGGGAGTTCCATGGATTAACTTGCTTGCTCATTCAGTGCGGACACTTGCCCTGACCACCCTGGGGACAGGGTCCTAAGGCGAGGCTGACAATGAGGAAACAACATAAATAAACACTGCGGAGGCCATATTTGGATGTTGGAGCCAAAACTGGGCTGTAATTGGGTTGAGCATAAAGTTAATGTTGAACAAAATTAGAGGCCTCAGTTCGACCACATCTGATGCAGGCAGAGTGAACACCATATGGAGGCATGGCTATGACTGCTGAGCACAGGGCTGGCCCTCATGAGGAGCCCTGGTGAGGCTCAGGGTGGCCATCTTACCTCTGCATCAGGGGCTTCCTCACAGTCCTGCCCATCAGCCACAGGAAACGTGGCCCTGTCCTAGGCTGAGCTCTGCTGAGTTGCTCCCTGACACACCGGAGACACAGCGTGAGGTCTGCCTTGGGACGCTTTTAGAGCAAGCTTTGGAGGATGGGGTGGGCACCCGCTTCCTCCTGCCCTCCTGCCCCAACTCACAAGCATGAGGATGTGCCATCAAGGTCCCAGAGCTGCTGTGAGCAAGAACGAACGTCCATGCTAATGAAACGCTCCAGCAGGCCAGCACGGGGGGGATCTTTCAGCAGGCCCTGGGTGGACCTGCTTGGTGAAGCTGGGTGACCTGAGCTGCTGTCCCTGTGGCAACTGTCTCACGGCCTGGGAAGCCATGAGACCGACCTGCTCATCAGAGTGAAGCTCACCCTTTCCTCAGGTCCGTGCCCACACACCACGGCCTGCTCCTGCCCGACACTGTGCAACCCGCTGCAGGTGGACAATCCGGTCGAGCTCCAGGATTCCTGCAGGGCCTCATTGTAACTTCACTGTGAGAACTTTGGAGACAGAGAAACAAATAGACTTGCTAACATCTGCAAATCCATCCTAAACCGTGCTAATTACGATGACTCACGCTGCCGCTCACCGAGGCCATCCTGCTCAGCAGCCGCCTGCGGACAGCAGATGGAGCAGGGGGGCAGCACAGGGTCCATCCCTGTGGTCTCACAGCACTTCACCCCTGGGCCACCTCCACAACAGATCAATATGCCCAGACCCTGGTCCCAGGTTCTCCTCTCCCAGTGCCTTGGCAGGACAGACCCCACTCCTGGGACAAACCCCCTGCACCCTTGGCCTTTCTCAATGTTTGTGCTCCTCATTTGCACTAAAGAGTTGTGACATTCCTATGGCACATGTGCACTGAGTCCCACTGCGGGGGCAGGCAGGGGAGCCTGCAGTGACTGAGACACCATCTAAGGCGGGGATGGGGTGGTAGGAACGGTGGGAAGGAGACAGTGATGAGAAGGTGGAGGGGAAGTTGGTCCCCAGGGCAGTAAGAAGCCCAAGTGTCAGGTTGTCATGAAATGACCTGGGGCTGTGGACAGCAGGGTTCTGCAGCAGTAACTGCATGGAGAGCTTTGCACCATTGATGGAAGGAAGGGGCAGAGCCAGGGAGACCACTGGGGACATCTTGAAGAAGTCTGAGCCTGCAGTGTGCTATATAAGGAGGGGGCTTCCAGGCACAGCTGCAACCATCGGAAGGTGTTTTGGACAGAAACCTCTGTTTCTAAGCAGCCCTGTCCACCTGTACTGGGGGAACTGGACCACCAGGGCCTGGGCACAGCTCTGTCCTGACCCTCCAGGCAAGCATGGAGTGGGCAGGAGGGAGAGAGAGGAGGTGGCTGCCGGGCAGGAGATACGCTGGCTCTTGGTGGAGGAGAGAGGTGGAGCAGCTGAGAGAAGAGGTGCGGTGGACATCGGGAGCTGTGTCTGGAAAGTGTCACCCTGAGGTGCTGTGAGGAAGCTGATGTTGACATCAGGTAAGTGACGAACACCTGAGCTTGGAGCTCCTTGTTACACTCAGGGCCAGAGATAAACCCATGGGGAAATGGCCTGCTGACGGCATCTAGAAGCCCTAAGGCTATGTCGGTCACTGGGACAGAGGCAGGAAGGGGAAGGAGGACAAGCAGTGACCTCAGCACTATCACATCAAGATGAGGAAAAGTCTGGAAAGAATACACAGGAGCTGAGAGGAAAGCTGGGAGCACGAGGGGGTGAGTTCCCAGAAGGAGCAGAAAGCAGAGCCAGGCAAGACAGAGGTCACTGGGCACAGGTCCAGGTCAGGGCAGAAAGTGCCATTGGTAACTGAACCACGGGAGCAAGGGCCTTGGTCGGTGGAGCCTCCTCCACTCCAGGTCCCACTCAGGGTGCTGGCTCAACACCTGATGCCGGCACCTCTGGGCCAGATTGCCGTGAGCTCCAGCTCGACCTGCAAGAGAAGAGTGGGCTTCCCAGAGGAGAAGGCACAGGAGTGGAGGGTCTGTAGGAATTTTCTTGGTCAGGAAAGGAGCCAAGTATCTAGGCCCAGGGGAGTCTCAAATGTGAGGAAGACTGGGAATCAGCAAGAGCTCCAGACCTCAGGTGGACGTGTCGGGAGATAGCGGTCTGGGGAAGGGGAGGCGGGGGACCCAAGTCTTGAGAAGAAGCCAGAAAGTCCTCTAGGTCAGACGACAAATGACTTGGACATCTGGCTGAGGACCTTTGAGTGTAAAGCAAATGCATGAGCCCCACATGCCTGTTCTGCAGTATAAAATGCTAATGTATTTCTGTCCTTATGTATTTATTATTTCTATATTATGCTAATGTATTTTGTCCTCATGTATTCATGAGGGAAAAAAATGGAAAAACACTCTGTTGGGTTGAATGATGCCTCCATATCCCTGTCCCTAGGACCTGTGGATCCAAGACCCCATGGGCACCCCTTGCTGGTGAGGAACTTGGCTGATGTGGCTAGGTTTAGAATCTAGAGATGGGAGACCTCCCTTGCCCCCTCCCCACCCCCACAAGCCCAATGGCACCACAAGGGTTCATAAGTGAGGGGAGCAGAGGGCCTGAACTGTGGGAGAGTGGACGAGGGAAGCCTAGGTCAGACAGTGGGCTTTGCAGATCGAGGAAGGGGCCACAGACCTAGGAATGTCAGGAGCCTCTAGAAGCCGGAAAAGGGATGGAAACTGGTGCTCCCTGGAGCCTCCAGGTGACCAGCCCTGCTGTCGCGCTCACTTTAAACTTCTGACCTCCAGGACTCAAAGAGAGTGAGTGTGTGTTGTTTTAAGTCATGACATTTGTGATGACCTGTTACAGCTACGATAGGTAACTATACAGATAACCAAAAAGCAGACCCAGTGAGGAGGTAGGGATCATAACCACTGTTTCCTGTCTTTTGTCCTCACAGGATTCCTTTGTAAGCACTGAAGACTGGGAAATTTTATATTGTGTGTTTTTCACTAAACTTTTACAAACTTCTCCCATGCTACTAACATCATTTTGTAATGACTTCCCGTGGTTATTAGATTCTTAAAGCACAGAGAGCTGGAGTGACTCAGGAGGAGCCCAGGGCTGGCGTGGGATCACTGAACAACAAATCAGTTAAATCCTGATAGCCTCAACCCCATATGTGTCTATTTGTCACTCCTGGAAGGTTAAGACTGACTGAGGCTTCCTGGTTGGGGGAATCTTCTTGGGGTGGAGGGTGCCCCTCATTCTCCCCTCTTGTGCTCTGTGGGTACCAGGGACTTCAGACATCAGCACACAGAGAGAAAGGCACAGAGGGTCTCCCTTGGAGGATGTGACAGGCCTGCCTTGAAGTTACTCATCACCACCATCACTTCCCACCCACATGGATGGGGAGGAAGAGCAGGGTGCAGCTGCAGAGACTGCCCAGCCGTCTTTGCTGTCAGAAGTGCTTCCTTGGGGTCATTGGGCACCAGTGCTCAAGTGGAGGGGGAAAATGAGGAGCTCCTTGCCAAGCAGGGACAGGACACTGTGCAAGATCCTCTAAGAACCACAGGACAGTGGCCAGCGAAGCCCGAAGGATATGGAGCAGAGAGTAGACACAGGGAGCTGGGGGAAGGCTGGGGATAGAGTAAAGCTCTGAGGTCTGATAGCCTGCAGCCCTTCCCTTGCCAGAATGGAAGGCCAGAGGCTGAGGGCAGCTCCAAAGGAGGTGTCCACCTAGAAGCCATGACCTTGTTTGGAAAAACAAGGTCTTTGCAGATCTGATTAAGTTGAAGATCTGTTAATGAGCTCATCCTGGATTCCTGTCTAAGAGACAAGGAGAGGAGAGCAGAGGCCATGTGAAGATGAGGTGGAGGTTCGACTGATGCAGCCTTAAGCCCAAGAGCATGGGGGCCCCAGAGCTGGGGAAGGACCCTCCCTGGAGCCTGGGAGGGAGCCAGCCCAGTTGCACCTCGATTCAGACTTTTGGCTTCTAGAATGGAGAAAGAACAACTCTCTGCTGTGGGAAGTCACCTGGTGTATGGTATTTGCCAGGACACTCGTGTGGGGAAGGGAGATGTAGCCACAGCTTTCCCAGAGTGCTCAGCACACGGGGACTGGAGGCCAGAGCCAGGTTCCTTCCCAACTCCTCTACAGCCTGGGCTGACTGGTGGCTCTGGAAGGGAAGTACCGAGATTCTTCTCTGAGGTCACCACTGTGTCTGGTCCCTGGCTTGCTCCCTCTTCCACGTGGCTCTCAGTGCTCACTCTGATGGCCTATGGGCAGGATTAACAGTGCACTGACCCAAAGAAGGATGTCCTGCCCATGAGGAGTGCAGGGCTGGGTCGTCAGCATGTGGGGATCCTACTGGCCTGAGAAATGGATCCCTGCTCTCTTCCCAGGAAGGAGGCCTGGTCAGTTCCCAGTGAAGTGTGAAGACAGGAGTCCTGGGGTAACCTGGGTTGGCCCATGATCAGTACTGAGCACCCGCTGTCCTATGTCAGGAACAGTGTAACTGAGGAAACAATTTCCATGGGAAGTGTCCTGGTACCAGTGCACTAAATAATTTGCTATTTGGAAACTTCTAAAACATGTATTTGATTAACCATTGACTCTAGTTTTCACTCCACAAACTTGCAGAAAATTTCTGAAGCTTCCAACTTTTAGGGATACAGAGAAATGAAGTTCGGGCCTTGTCCCCACCCCATGTCCAATCAGCCACATGTCCCCAGTAACTGTAGTGTGTGGGGTGAGACAGACCAGAGATCAATTTTCCATGTGCATTAGACTGTAAGTGATTTTTCTATTTACTTATGTGACTCATTCATAAAAGATGATAGTGTTTAATCAAATATAGACCAACTGCAAATTATACTGGATAAACAGTGTGAAAAATTCAAGATGCTTTTGACTGCTTATATATATATTATTGAGATATATATGTGTGTATATATGTATATATTTAAGAGTAGCAATCTAATTACCTTGTTGACCCATTGTGGAATAGTTCCATTCTTTCACAATGCTGGCCGTGGCTTAGAAACACTTAAAACTGTTACGATGCAATATTTGATCATGCCCTGACCACCTACACTGAGTGTCAGGGAGGAAACTCCCAGGACCTCCTGAAAGAATGAGTTGTCCTTGTTTTCATTGCTGCCCCACAGCCTCTTACTCAGGGGAAGACTTGCAGCTGGGGAAGATGTTCCTCTAGAGAGTGCTTGGCAACATCTAAAAATATTTTGGATTGTCACAACCTCTATTGGCTTCTAGCAGGTAAAGGCCTGAGAGGCTGCTGAGAAAGAATCATCTGATCCAAAAATGCCAATAGTGTTCAGATGGGAGACTCTGTGCAATGTTTGGTGCTGGTGGCAGCCTTGATGCACGTTTGAGGATGGAACACAACCTCAAGGCAGCAATTCCCACAGCTCTGTGCACCTCAACTCCCATTGTCTAGAGACCTTTCCTACATCCCTTCTACCTCAGCACACACTCTTTTCCCTTTAGCACACAGCCTCAGAATCACCTTCAGGTCTGCACAGAGCTCCACACCACTGGGATTATAGCACTTAGCTCAGGAACCTTGCTGGTTAAGCTACTTTTAGACTGCAGTTTGCCCCCATGACTTGTAAACTCTTGATTACTTCTCCTTTCTCAGAAGCTAGGACAAGCCCAGAACCTAGTATGTTCTGGATAAATGTTTGTTCTCTGGCTGTCTGGATGGATGGATGAATAGATGGATGGATGGATGGATGGATGGATGGATGGATGGGTGGATGGATGGATAATGGATGGATGGATGGATGGATGGGTTGGTGGATGGATGGATAATGGATGGATGGATGGGTGAGTGGGTGGAAGAACTTGTGTTATGGTACACAGACTATGGATAGATGAGTAGATGTGTGGATGGATGAATAGAAGTATGGATAAATAGATGTGAAAGTTGGACACAGGATAGATGGGTGGATGGATGGATGGATGGATGGGTAGATGGGTGGATGGATGGATAGATGGGTGGATGGATGGATGGGTAGATGGGTAGATGAGTAGATGGGTGGATGGATGGGTTGATGGGTGGGTGGATGAATGGATGGATGGGTAGGTGGATGTGTATGTAGGTGGTTGGGTGAATAGGTAGGTAGGTGGATGGATGGTTGGGTGGATGGGTAGATGGGTAGTTGGATGAGTGGATGGATGGGTAGATAGGTGGGTGGATATGTATGTAGGTGATTGGGTGAATGGGTAGGTCGGTGGATGGATGATTAGGTGGATGGGTAGATGAGTGGATGGATGGGTGGATGGGTGGGTGGATGGTAGATGGATGGGTGGTTGGATTAGTGGATGGGTGGGTAGAAGGGTGGGTGGATGTGTATGTAGGTGGTTAGGTGAATGGGTAAGTAGGTGAATGAATGGATGGGTGGATGGGTGGATGAATGAGTGGATGGATGGGTGGATGGGTAGATGGATGGGTGATTGGATGAGTAGATGGATGGGTAGATGGTTGGGTGGACAGATATGTGGCTGCATAGATGGATATACTATAGACAGGTGAAAGTATGCATGGACAGTGGACCTAACTATAGCCTCTGGTCTGCTACTCTCTGGTGAGATGACTCCCCACAAGTCAGTGAGACCCTCTGGAGTTGCTTCACTCTGTGAGGAGTTGGTCTAAGGAGGGCAATGGTTGTTCTTACACAGCACTGTGAGGCCGCTGAGAGTCCCCAGGGCTGCCACAGGGCACATGGAGGATGCCTGAGAGAAAAATTGTCAGATAAAATGCAGGATTCCTACTGTAATTTGAATTTCAGAAAGATTACTCTGATTTTTTAGTACAAGTGTGTCTTAAATAATGTATGAGTCATGCTTATCCTAAACAATTATTTCTTGTTTATCTGAAATTCAAATTAAACTGGGTGTTCTGCAGCCTTGTTTACTGAATCCATCCCTTAGAGGTGGAAGGAGGTGGGAAAGGCCTCCTGGGACACAGGCACGGTGGGAAGTTCACCACTGGCAGAAGCGCTCCCTGCAGCTGAGGCTGGGAGGTTGACAGAACCTGGGGCCCTATTGATGCTGAGGTATTTGACAGGCCCTTGGGGCACTGCCTGCCAGGCCCTATAACAGGCTCTTTTCCCAGTCCCTTTCTGGCAGCTCCCAGCCTCTGTGGACAGGAGGATCATTGTCTACGGCTTTTGGGGGACATTGCAGGCCCCTCACCTGCAGCCCTGGCCCTGTTCTGAGAGGACAGTGATTAACTGCAAAGCAAACAGCAAGAGCCTGCTTCATGTCTGTGTTTGTTTGCAGATTTTTAGCCACCCCAGGAAACCAACAATTAAAGGCTTGGATAAATCATTGGCCCCCCCACAAAGAGATCCATCTGGAAGCCAGTGGTGAGGGAAACAGCCTTCAGCACAGCACAGAGAGGGCAACTGTGGGTAGGGACTTGGCCAGTGGGGACCCTTGGCTCTCACCAGCAGGAAGAGAAGTGAGAAAAGGCCACACCACACACACACACACACACACACACACACACACACACACAAACAAGCAAAGGCTTGGGGCTGGAGCCTGACACCATGTGAACTACTGGGAGCCTCTGGATTTCTGAGGCCAAAGTGTTAACAGCAATGGTGCCGTCTGTGTTCAGATTTCCAAATTCTTTGTGTCCCACTTGGAAGAATCCATGGCAGGACATGTGGGTGTAAATGGGGTTTTTAAAAGTTAGGGAGGGATTACAAAAGGGAGCATGGTGGGCCCAGGTAGAAGCCAGAAACAGAGAGCGTGCTTCCCCTTTCCAGGTGCTGCTAAAGGAAGGAACCTGATGATTCCCAACCAATAATCAATGAGTGGGGAGGGGCACTGTCTGGCCCCAGGCCAGGTAAGGACAGTCCAAGCCTCCCTGAGCCAGGGCGTGGTCAATCTGAAATGTAATATTGAGTTATATATTTTCTATGAGTCCTAAACTTCCCCTAACTCTAGCCTGCCTCAACTTCCCCCTGGAGACAAGATCCTGAAAAAAAATCTTTTTGAGGTTGCTGAGGGGCTGGAGTTCTCTCTCTTCTGAATCTGCTTTAAGCTGACAAGGGGCAGCAGAATCTACCTATAAGAGGAAATTGTCTCTCCTATTCTCTCCCTTGGGGCTCATTTGGACACAAGGAGTCTGAATTATTGTCCAGCACAGCCAGTGTTCCTCGTGGGGATCTGGGTTGCTCATGGAGATCTCATTTGTCTATAAAGATCAATAGCCCTTTTTCTTCATGATTTGGGTCCTAAAGGCTTTTATCCCGGAAGAGATAAATCTGGTTTAGAAGATTATGTGAATATGAACAATGACAGGCGCATCAGAAGGAGCCTTGCCAGGTGTAGCAGGAAGGATAAAGGATCTAACTTTTCATTTTGAAAAGTGATAATCCAGAGTCTTATGGTTATTTGCCCTATAGGTGTCTATACATGTCACTATTTCTGACCCTTGGCTGGCCCTCTGTTTGGACTGTCATGGTGGTGGGCAGTTAAGGACTGATTATTTTAGGCAACATCTACATTAGGGGCCAGGTGTACCAGGGAGCAGGTGCCAGTCCAAGTACAGGGTAAACATCAAGCATTCAGTTCTATACAGAAAGAAGACTCATGGTGTCCCGAAGCAGATGCCATTGAACATAGAATTTAAGAGAGAGATAAACAACTCTGAGTACTATTAAAAGGTCATATTGCCTTCGCTTAAATAGAAGGCCCTGACCAAAGACAAGACTTTGCCTTTTGTCAGAAGCCTAGAAAGCTTAAATACTAGAGCACATGTGTCAGACCCCCTTTTTAAAATCTCTTGGCTTTGGTTACTTCTGGAGGTCTGGATCTGGAGAAGTCCCCTCATCCATGTAGTCCTCTTGAACTGTTTCTCTGAATAGTTCCCTCTGAAGATTTTGTCAGCTTGACAGTTTTGTCCCTCGGAGCCAGGAGTAGCTTCTTCCAGAAAGTCAGATTTGTCCCATGGAGGAGGGCGAGTAACACATCAAATAAGATCAGAAGTCAGTGCCGACACAACCTTTCTGGCCAAATTAAGCAACAAAGAGATCCATTAAAAATGGCTCTTAGGCTGGGCTCAATCAAGCCCAATTGTCTGTTCCATAGAGGATGAACTGACACCTTTAAATTGTTATAAAGTGTCAACAAAAAGTTATAAAGCTTGACAAGGAAAGTACAAAATGACCTCAATACTTAAGAATGTCCTGGTTGACAGATAGGCACTCCTCGGAGTCATTTTCCGTGGGCTTGTCTATAAATGTTTTAGAAGGATCAGAACTGTAATGACAAAACTTAAAGTAACCATGGTTAACAGTTTCGAAGGCTTGTATGCTTGAAGAACACAAAGATACCTAACATAAAAAAGAGCCATTAACAGCATCACAGTTTAAACTTTGCATTTTGGTTAGATAAAGTAGCAGGTTAGTGGTTGTCGGTTCTCACAATACAGTGCTGACAATCAAAATCCCTAAATTTCCCATTAGTTACGGGGAGAGCAGTGTCCGTAACCCAAATAGCCCCCATTTTAATGCTCAATTGTGTATCATATATACAGTAATGTTTACCTAGCCCGTAATCAAGATTAATGTCTCCAATGATTAGATATAAAACAGAAAAGGGAGTAAGCACAAAGTTAGGAAACGCAATGACTGAGAGCCATGGCTTGGATGTGGATAGGAAATCACATCCTAGACCGTGGATGTTAACTTATAAAATGGCTTGGGACACACAGTAGGGTGATTGTTGACCTGCATGTAGCCTCTGCAGCCCAAGAAAAAACAGGTTCAGTTATTAAGAGTTAATGTCACACACACCCAGTATTTTAGGATTAACCACTTTTTAGTAGACCCCAATAAAAATGTAAGGTTCTGTCATCCCATCTGTTTGGTACTGGTAAAAATTTGTACCAGCCTATAGCACCAAAAATCCCTGACAGTTATCTTGATAAAACAAAACCCATTTTTAAATGTACATCGGTACCTCTCAGATGTCCCTGTCTGGCCCAGGAGTTGCATGAAGAACTACCTGCTCCCGTGAGACCCCGGGGGCATCCAGGCCAGCAATGGCTCAGCCTAAGAGGAAGAGGAAGTCAGTTACTGGGGCCAGGCTAGAAAGCTCCTCCTACAGGTGGCCCTGTGTGGTATGAGGGGCCAGGGTGGAGAGGATACCCCATTTTCATCTTATGGGAAGATGGGAAGCAATTGCCTAGATCATGGGGTCTGAGGAAACAGGCACTTAGGGGAAATACTCTTAATAGGGTAGGCCTCGAAAGGGTGCAAACCACACAGAAAGGATGGCACTGTCCCCACCTCCTGGTTTCCGATCTACTGCACTTGAGAATCACCTGGAGAGCTAGAGAAAGCCCAATGCCTACCACACCTTGAATTCATGGCGGGCCCTAGGCATGGGTAGGTTTCAAAGCTCCCGCAAGCTCCAAGATGAAGTCTGGGTGGGTACCACCCTATAGGAACTGATCCAGGACCAGACAGATGCCTGTCACACAGCCCACCTCTGTTCTCAGGCCAGCACAAAATGCTGTGTGCTCTGTGTTCCTCCCTGGGAAAGCCCCAGGTCCCCCCATTGGCTGTGGGCTACACAAGCCAGGGCCAGCCAAGGTTACCCTCACTCTGGGCAGTGGGGTCTGGGTTCTTGTGATGCTTCCCCTTCTGAAGCCAGTCACTGTGTCCTCAAATATCCCAGGACCTAGGCTGAAGGCATCTGTGGCTCCCAGCATGAGCTCAACTTCACTCTCCACGGTTGTTCCGAGACTTAATGGTCTCACTCTGCTGAGCTTAGGTAATGGGAAGTGAACTTGACACTGGCGATCAGCTTGCCCTGTATAGATAAATCACACCCAGGAGCTGGCCAAGAAGCTCTTAGCAGGTGGAGATCTGCACCACTTTCTGTCACCCATCGTTAAGGTGGGATTGAGAGCACCAGAAATAGATTTAATAACAGATGAGGTGTGCAATTATTATTTTTCCTCCGGATCTTAAAAATTCCTTCTCACAAAGGTATTTTTTGCTTGGCTTAAAATATCCTTCACCAACTGAAAAGATTTGCTGGCATTATAGTGGAGACAGCCTGTGGGTTTAACGGGCCACACCAGAAAGGTGTGTGTTACAATGACAGGCATCCATGAGCTGGGGGGAGGTGACACAATGTGTGACCCAGAAGCAGGGCCCACCCAAGGGTGAGTAAGCCCTTCAGAAAGCCCACATAATAAGGGAAATTAAAATCTGCCCTGGAGCTGTTGCCAAGAGGAGAAAGTAAAGAGAGATGAACTCCTTTGACAAAGAGCTGGAAAACCTTTCAGGAAGAATGAGGCTCAAATGTGACTCCCTGCGTTGTGGGCTGAATAGTGTTCCCCAAAAAAGACATGCTGAATGCTCACCTCCAGTTCCTGCAAATGTGGCCTTTGGAAATGTGCTATTTGTGGATGTCATTAGCTCAAATGGGGTCACACTGGAGTAGGGTGGCCCCCAACCCAATATGACTGGTGTCCTGGTGAGAAGAAAGGCACAGAGAGATGGGGCGATGGAGGCAGAGATTAGAGAGATGTTGAAACCAGAGTTTTGGACCCCAAGCCCAAATTCCTGGGCTTCCACATGTCAGGCCCAGCCACTCGCCTCTATATGCAACATAAAGAACCATGGTGAAGGGCAGAGAAAAGAGGTTTATTACATGCCAGGGCAAGAGGCAAAGTAATCACTCAGCCCATCAGCCATCTTTGGGATACATACATGAGCTTTACCCATAAATAGACAAAGAATTAGGGCAGGGGACAACAGGTGTTCATAGTTAAACAGTTCAGTCACACGTGTGGCCTTATTCTTCAGGACTTTCAGAGAAGTTCTTATCCAGAGTTGCTGTTGCATGGCAGGTGATCCACACAGAGCCTGAGTTTTGAGGTGAGCACCTGCAGGTGGGAGAGAGGCCTTCTCTCACATCCTCCATGCTTCTTTGCTACAAATTTCTTCTTTGGGGTTGGGAGGGGTACTGGGGATAGAACCCAGAGTCTCTCCCTTAAGCCATGCCTTCAGCCCTTATGCTTTGATATGTTTCAGGTAGGGTCTCATGCTTTCCCCCAGGTGGTCCTTGGACCACAACCCTGACACTTCCACCTCCCAAGTAGCTAGGATTACAGGTGTGCCCCTCCATGCCTAGCCCTTGTTGTAGGTTTCTTATTCAGGAAGGAAGCCCTTCAAGCCCATGTCACCTGAGGGCCACACTTCTTGAGCAAGGTGACTTGGGACTTCAGTCAGTACTCTGTGTTTTGCAACTGAAGAGTCAACAAACAGCGGAGCAAAAATATTTGGAAGAGAAATTTGCATCTGTACTGAACACACATTCTTCTTGTCATTTGTCCCTAAACAGAATTTACATAGCATTTAGTTGTATTAGGCCTTAGAAGTCACCTAGCAATAACTTGAAGTATACAGAAGGATGTACATAGTTATATGCAAATAGCATCTATTTTCTATAAGGGACTTGAGTCTCCTTGGATTTTGCTGTCAGGCCACTCCTGTGGGTCCTGAGCTAACATACACTTCACCCTCGGACCCAGCTGAGTGTGGGGTCTGTGGGATGTGGGGTGGGGGGGTAAATCAGCTCTCGTAGCAGCTCTGTCTTATCTGCATGAATACCTTCACTCTGTCTCTTCCGCAAACACAAGTGTGAGTGAACAAGACGTGAGTTGATGACACCAACAGGGGGTCTCCTGCCACCTCCTGCTTGGTTATGTAGTGGGAGAGCCCTGCTTGAGATGCTGGGTAAAAGGTCAGTGGGCATCCTGAGCTCAATGGGGAAGGGGGCAGCAACCCCAGGATGAGGCCCTGGTCTCATGCCAAGCACTGGCGACTTGTTAGACACAAACCCTGCACCACCTTCACCCTGGGGCAGAGCTGGGGCGCATGGCTCTCTGTTGACAGCCCTGTGGCTCCAATGCCCGTTCTCACTGAGGCTGGCTATCCAACTGTCCGAGCTCATGCATGTTCTCCCGTGCTTTGTGCCCAGAGTTTTGTGGTGACATTCTGTCAGATTTTTATGATTGTCCCAAAGGAGCTGCTTTAACTCTGGAGGGAAGCTCAGCAGAAAAGACCTTGGAGGCCAAGCCTGGAGCTCTGGTGTCCTTGCACTTGGGCTACCTGCAGAGGGACAGCTGGAACAGCAGCTGGAAAGCAAACCACCCAACCCAGGTGCTCCTCTGAGCCTCCCAGCCAGCTGCAAAGGCTACATGGTGCTTAGAAAGCCACTGGAACCTGGCCAGAGCAACACAGTTGAGCAGCTGATCTTCCAGAGAGACGCCACACCTGGTCAGAGATCCACAATGAAGGGAGTTTCACCAGTCCCCATGCCCAAGGCTCAGAAGGATAAATCAGCTACCCTGCCCCTTCCCATAACTGGTGGTTGAGGTGGGAAGTCTGCTTAGGAGATTTGGTGGTGGTGGTAAAGTTTATGGCCTTGGGAGCCAGCTGGACCTGGGTTCAAATCTTGCCACTGTTGCTTTGTGACCTTGAGAAAGAAAACAACTACTATGCTTAATCCAAGAGGGGAAATGTTGCATGTCATCATTGCAAGGTGAAAGCTAAATGATGCATGCAAAACTGCTGTTGACAGGTCTGACACAGCTTGTCTAGCATCTTGGATTTCATGTCAATGATCCCAGAAGTCCTTCCACCTGGGGACCATCCAGGAGTCCTTCCAGCCCAGACTGAAGCCCCATCTGCAGTGCTAAAGTTATGGTGCCCCAATGAGGGGCTGCCTAGTGACCACGACCCTGGGGAGTAAGTGGTCTGTGTGTTGGTAAATTAAAATTTGCATATAAAGAATCTGAAAATCAGAGTGTCGTGTTACTGGCACAATGCCTTAGATTTTCCTTCCTCTGGTCTAGATGAGTGTAGGTGAACTTCAAACCTAAACTGAGCGTTAACAGCACTTTTTCCCTGAGGACCTAACTCTCCTTAGTGGTTCAACCTTTAGGGGTCATCTTCACTGAAGCAGACAGGACTGCACTAAGAGCCCTGGGTGGGCAGGAGCAGGGACTCCCACCAACACCCTGCCCACACCACCTCCTTGCAGAATCTCCCTGGCCCCCTGGCTGGACACCTGTACACTGAGGCTCCTTCTGGCTTTGCTGATTGGACCCAGAGTGACATCAGCCCAAGTAGGACATTCAGACGCCTCCCTTGGAGTCTCAGAAACAGGTCAGCAGGTGATGGAGAGGAAGAAGACAACTGGGGCGAGCAGAGAGTGCATCCGGGGAGCCCTGGTGAGCACTGAGCAGGAGCATGCTCGGGGGCAGGGCCAAGGGGTCCAGTCACTGGGGACGGTGTGTCCCAGAGAGAGGTGAGCGTGCAGGCGGGGCGCTGGTCTTTCCATGGCCTCTCTAGACAGCCTTGCTCCTGTCACTCTCCTGACCAGATGCTGCTTCTCCAGCCAGCCCAGCGAGCTCTGTTCTTCTGCAATCACGCTGATCTACCCACGGCAGCTGAAGGGTTGCATTCCAGCATGCACTCGTGGGTGGATGCAGACATCTCTGGACACCCTGAGCCTCCCTTTTAGTGTTTATGAAATGAGAGTCATGAGAGTCCCTGCTTTGTGGACCTGTCCTGAGAATGTGCCAAGATAAGGAGGAGGCACTCAGACCAGCTCCAAGCACCTGCCCAGTGCTCAACAAATGTTAGCTATGGTGAGCAGCAGGTCCCATGGATGCCCTGGGCACATGCCCGCAGCATCAGCAGCACGAACAGAAAGTGAAGACCATCTTAAAAGATGGAGACCACAAACGATAGCTTTGGGTCCCAACTGTAGAGCTGATGCCCGTGGCTTCCGCACAAGGTGAGCTGGGTCAGCTTTCCCAGAACAACATATTTCAACAAACTCTGTAATTTAGACTACTTTTGTATTTACAGAACAGTTGCAAAGAGACCCATGTAGATTGCTCCCAGCTTCCCCGTGGTTGACATCTTACATGACCAGGTTTGTCACAGCTGAAAAGTCACCCAGGCACAAACCTGCTGTTGACTGGACTTCAGACTTCATTCAAACCACACTTATTGTCCCACTGTGTCCTTTTTCTGTCCCAGAACCCCACCCAGGACAGCACATTACATCCCATGGTTCTGCTTTCTTGGCTCCCCTTAGCCAGGACAGCTTCTCAGACTTTCCTGGTCCCATCAGCCTTTGTCCCTCTTCTCCACCATAGGGCACATTCCCTGAGAGGAATGCATTGCAGAACAGGGCATCTGTCTGTCCCTTAGGGACTGGACTTCCCTCTCCTAGGGCCCTAGCCTGGGCTCTGGCCAGTCCTGCAGCAGGGCTCTGCCCTGGGGACTTGTGTCAGACGTGGAAGATGGAGACAAATGGAGCTAAAATGCATAACAATGAAGCTGAGGGTGCACTTTCATGGCTTTTCTGCCCTTTGCAAATGTTTATTTCTCAGCCCTGCCATTCTTCACTTTCAAGGGGCCTGTATCTTAAAATGGGTGCTTGATTTAGTGCTAATAATGGCAACTGTCTAAACCATGGCTAGCCCTGACTTTAATTAAAGTGACAAAGAAGGTTGGGCCAGGGACTGAGTTATGGGGGAAATGCTCTGTTTTCCTATAGCCCTTAGTTAGAGAGCAAGGTACAGATGTGGATTGGGTTGCTGCTGTGTTCTCCGGGGGGATCCTAGCCAGGCTTATTGGTGGGGAGCAGGGTCACCCACTCCTTCCCCTTCAGGTTGCCCCAGGCCCAGCTGTAAGCAAGACAGCTAGGAGGTCTCAGCCTGTGCACAGCGAGGGGTTCCAGGGATGGAAAGATGCAAAGAGGAAGGTGATGAGATGTCTGGGGCAGGGCGGGAGTTCCTGCTAAGGTGAAGGGCTCAAGGAGCCTGACCAGAACTTGGCCAAGAATGTTCTTGGGCCCAGTATGGTGGTTCATGTCTGTAATCCCAGCCCTTGGGAGAGTGAACTAGGAGGACCTCAAGTTCAAGGCCAGTCTGAGCTACATGGTGAGACCCTGTCTCCAAAACAGTAGTGGCCACCACTGCCTGATGGCTCTCAGAGTCATTGAGCCCTTGTCCACTGCTCTGTGCTGTGTCCGGTGACCTCCTGACGGTGCTGTGCCCCTACATGGGGCTGAGCCTGTACCAGAACCAGCATTTCTTGGGTGACAGTGAGGAAGAAGAAAGGTCACTGAAGAAAAAGCTGTACATTGTGTGTTGGACATCTTTCCTTTTACACACTGAAGAAGAGACTTAGAGACACATCAGCAAAAGTGGCAGCGTGAAGACGGTCGTTATGGGTCTGGATAAAGTGAGAAAAACCGTGTGTGGATTCTGTTCTGTGGAACAGCATTCAGCAGCAGGTGCAGAAAACGCCATGCGATCCACAAGTGGACCTCGGTGACCCGGGACCCAAGCGTCACACAGACTGGGATGCAGGCTCTAAGGAAGGCGGGCAAGGATGGGCGTGGGTAATCCTGGGCAGGTCTTCTGGATGAGCACCTGCAGGACGGTGAGGCTGGGAGAGGTGGCCCGGAAAACCGCACTGGGCAGTGGGTGCGAGAGCCCGTCGTGCACAGCTCACTCCTTAGGCCTGTGGAGTTTGTGAAAGAAATTTACCCAAGGCCTGATCGATGTTGACACAGCTAGAAGCCGCTGATGGTTTTCCTCTGGAATAGCAAAACGCCAAAGCAGCACATTTAATTCCCGGCTGTGTGTTGGGTTAGCAGAATGACTTTCTGCTATCAGGTCAAAAATTGTGTTCCTTGGAAATAGATTTGATCTATAGTGTTGATTAATTCGGTCCAAAATACCATGCTTGTTTTTAAGGTAGACTAGAAAAACGAAAAGTTTGTTTTAACACGCTCGAGTCTCACTCTGTAAGTTCATTCTGGGGCCCAGAATGATTATTTTTTTTAATTTTAAAAAAAATTTTAAAAGTAAATTAAAATTTAAGAGCATGAGGCTAAGTTCACTAAATGGAACTGGTGTTTGAAACTGGATGTTTTCTGTGTTGAGTTCTAATCTCTAAGGGCCAATTTAGCGGTCAAGGGCCTTCCTCAATGCACAGATGGTACAAAGGCAAACCTGAGGTATCCTGAGGACGCGGCCTTGTCTATGCTTCATGTCTCAGGAAACTAGCGCCCGGCTTGATTTGAACGGTATTTGCTAAATATACCTATCTATCTATCTATCTATCTATCTATCTATCTATCTATCTATTTTGAAAATATATCTATTTTCAAAAGATGTAAATGTTTTACCTAAAGCTAAAAAAGAAAAGAAAAGAAAAAAGCAAGGGTTTATAATTCAGAGGAGCTGGGGGCACAGGTATTGCCCACAGGAAGTGAGCTAAGTAGAGATTAGGGTCAGCAGATGTATGCTGTGCAGTTTCGGAATGACCTTGGGAATAGAATGGACTATTTACTATTTATTATTTATGTATTTATTTTGCAAGAATGGGATTGAGGCCAGGCCTCCCTCGTGCTAGGCAAGCGCTCTACCATTTGAGTTTTCAAAAAGAACTTGAGGATTAAGAAAGGTGTGACAAACACAGACAGGCCTCCAGCAGAAACCTTTATTTCAGTCAATTCTCACTCCAAAGGCTGTCTTCTGTTTTGCCTCAAATTGCTCAAGCCCTAGTAGTGAGATGATGCTTTCTATGGAGGGCGGGGGGGGGGGGGTCTAGACACTTTATTTTGCATTTGTCAGGTAAGAGGTGGTTCATTTCCAATATTATATGAGTATAATTTACCCCATATGAAAAAAAGTCAAATCTTTTTCATCTTGCAACAAAGTATCCTCTAACTTCCTCTAGTCTTAAAGGTTCAGACTGAAGCCTTCCGACTGAATATTTTTGTATTTCAGTAAGTGTGGGTTTTCTCAAATTTCAAACTGGTTATTTGAATTTTTTAAGAGAGCTGTTCACAGTTGTGATGCTTAGGAAGAAAGCATTTGCCAACATTTAATGAGTGTGCACTAGTCAGTTTTAAAATTTGTTTTTTATGCTATGCTTTGAAGTAAGGAATTTTATATTCCTTTGTAACAAAACAACTCAAAGTTTGACAGGTCTTGAAACCAAAGGCATTGTGTCTTCTGTAACAGGTTTCTATAAAGTTGGATCAATTATTAAAAAAAAAAAAAAGCAAGGAAAGAGTCCTTGTCACCGTGGATGGCCAAACATGTGACAGACACATGATAAAATGCTCCTTGGTCACAAGAAGGAAAGAAAAACGGACATGTGCCACAACCAGACACAAAAGACAGTGTCTTGTGACTCCGCCCACAGGAAGCATCACAGAGATGCAGAGCAAAACCGTGGTTGCTCAGGACTGTGAGGGGCGGGGATGGGGGTAATGGTGGTGGGGACAGGACTACCTCCAGGGTGATGAAGATGTCCTCAAATTGACAGTAGTAATGGCTGCATGAGACAGTTTGAGGCCAGCCTGGGCTACATAGCGAGACCGTCTCAAAAACCCTACAGATAGATTGATGATAGATGATAGATGATAGATAGATGGATGATAGACAGATAATAGGTAGACAGAGCTCTCTCTCTCTCTGTGTGGATGTATATTCCTTATGATACTCGGCACAGATTTGCAGTTGCTGAGGGAGATTTGTCTGGATCTCCAGGCACCAGAACTTGCTCCGTTTTTGAGGATAGCCCAGAGGCAATGATGTGTCAAACAGACCCCAGCAGTGTGGGGCGTTTGGAATAGAGCCCACAGCAGCCACTATCGCTGGGTTCCACTCTGTGCCCCTGAAGGTCTTAGGTGCCCCGTCCAGAATTTTCATTCTACCCCATGAAGTAGGTGTCTTCGCCCACTTTGCACAGTGCAGAACAGCAGGGCTCAGGGAAGCATGACTTGCCCACGTGTGCTCAGTGCTAAGGGGTGGGTTGAGATCAAACGGGGCATCACACCAGAGCTTCCTGCAGTTAGAAAATGGGTTTACACCAGTTGTGGTGAGACCGTGTGGGCCCAGGTGGAGGTCACATCCACAGGCCTCGGTTCAGTTCGGCAGGGTGGAAGCTGAGGATGGAGGATTCCATTCTTGTCCTGGAGGAACTCGCAGGCAAAAGGAGCCAAGATGCCAGGGTTGGCCTGCAGGTCACTGAGAGGACTCACCAGCCTCCCCAGCAGCACGGGAGTCCATCCTCAGCCCTCCCGGGCCTGACAGAGATCCAGCTACCAGATACTTCAGGTTCTGAGTTGAAATGAATCTTGGGGAACCCAGAAGCAGGAAGGCAGCTCTAGATGGGCTGCTGTGGGGCCCCTTGGGTCTGGGGTCCCGAGGACAGAGCCATGGGGCCTCCCAGGCTCTTCAGCACCTAGTGTTACCATTTTAAAGGGAGGTAGAGAGCTTTTCAGAAGTGCTTCTGACCTCCATGAAAGGAAGGGGAAATGAAGACAGAAATGATTTTCTGAAGAAAGAGAGAGAGAGAGAGCCAGTACTGCTGACAGGTGAGGTCTGACATCTGAGACCCTCTCCAGAACATTTGCAGACCCCTCCTCCAGGCCATGCCCTCTGCACTTGGAAGTTCAGGTCCTTCCTGAACTGCTGCTGCTCTGGTGTGCACCTCTGTATGTGTTCCGTCACCAGCTTCTCCTGGCCGGATTTGTGGATGGAGAGGGGGAGTGGAAATTATTCTGGAGCCCACAGACCACAGGGTGAGCAAGAGTAAGGACAGCCAATGACAGGGTTGGGGCTCACTGTACCCTTCATGCAGGGAAGTGGACAAATGTTTAGGGACATGGAGTGACTCGCTGAGTTTGTGACACAGTAAGCGACAGAATCCACCCCAGGTTTGCATCGCTCCAACTCACGTGGTGTCTGGACTACAAATTCCTTCAAAACAATGGCACATTTTCTCCCAAATAAGATGTGGCCCAGCCAGCTGAGCAGTGGCTTACCGTAATCCTAGCTATGCCATAAGCCTAAATAGGAGGCTAGCGATCCAGGCCAGCCCTGGGCATAAATACGAGGCTGTCCGAAAAATAACTAAAGTGGAAAGGGCTGAGGGTGTGGCTCAAGTGGTAGAGCACCTGCCTAGCAAGCACAAGGTGCCAAGTTCAAACCTCAGAACCACCATACAAAAAAAGATATGGCACACAGCAGGTGCACCTGCCACACTGTCACCTTCACAGTTGCTGTTGGTTCCGTCTGTGCTCACGCTCAGGTTCTGTAAAGTCAGCCTGCCCCCTCTCTGGGCCGCACCCTTCCTTCCATGGACACACCATCAGCTGGGCATTGGAGGAGCACTGTGAGAGCACCAGAACAAAGGCTTCCATCTGCCTTTTACTCCCGGTTAAACACATCCTACAGAAACTGTTTGCAGACCCTGTGGAGCACTCAGCCTGGGCAGCAGAGACTTATTACACTGTCCCGAAACCCAGGGACATCTTCACCCCAGACTGCCTGAAGATGGACAAGGATGAGGGGTTGCCTTTGGTTTTTCTGCCCAGGGCCCCCTGCATAGGACCAGGCTTACTCTCTTGAGGGACAGAGGAAGGGTGAAGATGGCATTTTAAAGTGGCCTTTTTCTGGGCAGCACTTTCAGACCCCCACTAGTGGGGGGACATAACTTAATAGCCTTTCCGTGACCTGTCCCCATCACCTCCTCCTGTCAAAGCCCATTAGCACCTCCTTGTTGCATCAGGAAAGAAAAAAGCAAGATGGAGCAGGGGTGCAGGTGTCGTGTCTGATGGTGTAGCCTAAGGGGGATCCACACACACCTCTGGGGTAGGGGAAGGCAGGGTCCCCTGAGGCCACTGGGCTTAGAATGATGGCACCATCACTGAAGCCCCTGCAAGGAATTGAGATGTCTGGAGCAGGATGTCTTGCCAGGTCCTGGGCCCCCCGGGGTCTGGGCTGGGGATTTTCATGAGCACACTGGCCTCGTTATCCAGCCATCCAGTCTTCACTCTGTGCGAAGGTGTGATGGGTGATTCAAGAATTCTATCACCTAAGCTGTGGAGCTCCTGGCCAAGCAGCCAGCTGGGCATTACCAGGTAAAGACCTTGAAAGCTCACACACCCAGGTGGGGAAAGTGGACTTGAGGGCAAAACACTGCTGGGGGTGGGTTGCCTGGTCCCAGCAGTGACACCATTGCCAGATATGGATCAAGCCCTCACCCCCTGGTGTGGCCACCCATACTTCAGAGTCCTCATTCATCATAGGAACAATACAGCAGCCAGTCCCCATCCCCAGTGCCGTAAAGAACTGGTAAGATAGCAGATGTGTGTGGGCCCTGCAGGTGGGGACTCCACGCAGATGGGTGTCATTAAATCAATTTATTACCTACAACGTCCCTTCTAGCCAAATCCATAGCAAATCAATTATAGTGAAAAACAGCTGCAGAGAATCCTAAGTTTGGAATATAGGAAGCTGTTCTACTGGTTCTTCTGGGTTCTACTGTCACGAGGCCCCTGCCTGGAAGTGGGCCAACCTGGGGTCCTGTGACCAATCGCCTCCGAAGACATCAGGGCCTCAACTGTGAACCTGGAATCAGTCTGGCAGGTGCTATTACCAGGTTGCAATGTCCTGGCTTACCTGGGCACACCCACGGTCATCACAGGTCCCTATAAGAGGGAAACCAAGGAGGACTTGACACAGAAGGAGAGGAGGCCTGTGACAATGGAAACACAGACTAGAGTGATGCAGCCACAAGCCAGGGAACACCTGGGGCAAGAGGCTTGGAGAGGCAGGAAGGACCCTCTCAATGGCCCCTCGAAGGCCCTTGCCCTGCCCACGTCTTCACCTTGGCCTCCTGGCCTCCAGGGCTGTGACAGAAGGCACCTCTGCTGTCTTAAGCCCCCAGTCTACAATCCTTTGCTACAGCAGCCACACGGGACACCCATGGCAGGGAGCATGAGCTGGGCATCCTCCAGCCCCAGCCAGCCCCTTACCTGGTCTGTTGGGTATGCTGGTCTGAGTTCTTGTGCTTTTCCTGCTTTCCCTGCCGGGCTACACAGACTCCACCCAGTTCCTTGGGAACTGAGCCTGTTTTCTGGAGATTTCTAGGGTGTGAGTCAGGAGGATAATAGGAAAACAAGGCTCAGAAAAGTCTCATTTCAGCAAAGCCATGGGAGCTGCCCTTCTGCCTGGGCACCCTCTGGGAGTTTGGTCCAATCCCCACACCACTGCTCTACTCTTTGAATCTGAATGCCAAAGTCCCTGAGGTGTGTGAATTCAGAGGGGCAGAGAGACTAAGGGAGGGCATGGAGGGCATGGAGTCCTGGAAGACTGCAGGGACCCGGCTGGGCTTGTCCCTCTGCTCCCACCATCCGTACTGCCTGGGCCCAGAGCCCCCGCTGGGCTGATCCTTTGCACCAGCCCACGGGTGCTCTCAATTGCTCTCTATGTCCCTCAAGGCATGGGGCAGGCTAGTGATTTCCTGAGGACGCAGGGAGAGGGACAGAGCCAAGCTCTGGGGCACGGAACAAGGCCTAGGGCCTTTCAGGGTGATGGAGCACTGACCAGAATCCAGGGCACAGCACTCCTGGGAAGCTGCGTGTCACAGACCAGGGTATTCATAGCTGAACGGTCACCTTGGGCCAAAGGTCCTTCTCTCTCTCTATCTCATTTATTTATTTATTTAGCGGTATTGGAGTTTAAACTCCAGGCCCTGCACTTGCTAGGCAGGGGCTCTACCACTTGAGCCATGCCTCCAGTCCTTTCCTCTTTTTGGTTATTTTTCAGGTATTTCTTGTATTTTTGCCTGGACCTGCCTGGCCAGTGATCTTCTTACCTACAGCCTCCTGCACAGCTGGGATCACAGGTACACGCCATCATGCTCAGCTTGTCAGTTGATATGGTGTCTGCCTAACTTTTTGCCCAAACTGGCCTCAAAACGTGATCCTTCCTGATCTCCACCTCCTGAGTAGCTGAGATTATACGCATGAGCCCTCACAGCCAGCCCAAAGGTATTCTTTAGGGCCCCAAATGTCCTCTTAAGGAGGCCTATTTCTCACTCAGTCTCTTTCACTCAGTGGGTTTTCTGAGCAGCTGCTCATCCAGCAGTGTGTCTCAGCTGGACACCCAGGAACCAGCAGAGGGCATGGCCTGTCCTCTGCCACCTGGACTCTGAGCAGTGGTCCCCGATCAACCACACAGCTTAGCCTGAGACTCCTGCTCTGGCTGTGTGGTCCTCTCAGACCCCAGCTGATGGCACCAGCAGCCACAGGGCCAGTGCAGCCTGACCTTGGCTGGTACATTGAGGAGAGGCTGCTGATGCTGGGCTTGGAAGGGCATTAAGTGCAATTTGTGCCTGCTCTCCTAAGCCTGCTCTGATAGGGGGGACATAGTGGCTTACAAGAGGCCTGCTAGGCCAGAATTTCCAGAAAGCCTCTTCTGCACTGGCTTCTGCATGTTTAGCTCTTAAGCCCCAGCATCTCCGAAGGCAGAAGAGGCTGGGGGACGAGGATGAGTCCTGTAGCAAGTCAGGTCTTTCCAAGTTAACTCACGTACAACAATAATCAGATACCTTTGGCTATAAGCCTCTTTCTTCCACAGATTTCAAAGCCTTTTCCTGCTGAAATATAGGGATTCCTTGGGAGATTGGACTTCCTTGCTACAGTCAGAATAACAATAATTACAGCAATAATAATATTAGCTTGCATTTGTGCTGGGCTTTAGGAATTATGACAGCCTCACCCATTTTCATCTCCTTTCATTGAGAGACAGATTGGGGAACATTTGAGCTCCCACTGTAAGGAAGCATTTGCAAGTCCACATTGCCAGGTGGGCTTTGGAGTGTGTCTACATTGTGACTCTGGCCTTTGGGGCTCTCCACAGAGCTGATCTCCCCTATCAGGGATGCAGACCAACCCCACCCCCATCCTCCATCACCTGAGGCCCAGCATCTTCTCTGGGTCTCCTTGCCTCCTCCATGTCTCTGCCTGTTCTTTCTTCACCCGCTGTGTGAGCTGTACCCCCTTCCTGTAGCACCCTGAAGACTGGCTGCTGGTGGAGTGGGGGCAGAAGCCACAGTGCCTAGCCACTGGTTCTAGTTACGTGACCAGAGTCAGAGCCAAAAGTATCTTGGAAAGCAGCTTGCCTATTTTCAGATGTGGGGAAAGCGTGGGAAGAGGGAGCCAGAGCCAGAACCACAGGTTCTCAGCCTTCCCGCTGGCTCCCCCTGCCACCCTGGACCTGAAGATTATCACCAGCTGAAGGCCATTTCTCCAACATGGTCACAGAGCACTAAGGGAGGACAGAGAAGTGGCAGGAAACCGACAGAGACACTTTTATACATGCAGTGAGCCCTCAGCTCATAAAACAAACAACAGGGGCAAGCGAGCAGGCCGGGAGGAAGAGCAGAGTGGCTGGGGCAGAAGATTCAGAGGTGGCACAGCAAGGCGGAGCTGCCCGCAGGCCTAGGTGAGGTTCCACACTCCACCCACTGTGCCACAAAATGGGGCAGTTCAGTTCCCCTCTCTAGTGCTGCATCTCTTTTCTGCAAAGTGAGCTTCAGAAGGTTAAGGAAACTGTTCGGACCTTGGAAGGACTGAAGGCAACATGCACGTGTGTCTGCATGGCGCCTGCCCAACAAAGGTCACACCCTCAACGCCTGGCAGCTGCACCTTGACGTCTGCTGGATGAGACTCCAGGCTCCTTTTTTCCTCTTGGTACCGTGCCTGTGTTTTCTAGATGTTCTGTCACAGTCATGCATCACTTTTGTAATCAGAAAAACAATAACCACCTTTAAAGTGGCTGCAACCCTCATCTGGCACAGTTCCCCAGGGAAGGGAGGGAGCATGTTTAAGCATCCCTACTTGTGCCTTTTAGAGACCATGATTTTCCCGGGTCCCACCTTCAGCCTGTGGGATCCTCAGCTCTGGGAACACCTTGCGTAGTGGAGCATGGTCATCGCCCTAGCTCCTGTTGCAGCCAGTTCCCTGTCCCCTCCTGCTAATCAGCATTCATTATCCCTCCCCTTCCTTGGAGCACGTGGGCTCTCCCAGCTGGCCTGGTGGCTGCAATCTGCTCTTCACACCCCTCACTTCACAACAGGCAGAGACTGACAGGCCACCTTCTTGAAATGGAAATATTGACCTACATGATTCTCAGCTAGCAGCACAACCAGTTTGCTGGCCTCAGCTCCCTGTCACCAGTCTTGCCTCTCTAAAGAACGGTGAAGGACATTGGTTCCCAGGATTTGTGACAAATCAATGCCACTGTCCCATCCCACTGCTCATTCAGATGGTCAGCATTCAACTGAGCACCTGACACAGGCTGGGCAGGGAGGGCACAAGGCCAAGAAAACACCCAAGGTGTAAACACGACCACACCCTATATGGGAAACATACCTGAAGAAGGACCCCCTCTGCAGGGGCAAAGTGGATGGGGGTCTTGGGAGGGAGGGGTCTGCATGAAGGGTGAGCAGAGAGAGCACACCTGGAGGATGAGGGAGGACATGGGGAGGCTCACAGGCTGGGTGTTTGCTTCTCCATGGACCAAGAGAAAAACTCCCAATCGTGGACGCAAAGGCAGGGGGCTACAGGGAGGCTGAAGAGAAGGGCTGGACCGGTCACTGGAGCTGAGCTGTGGGTGGATGCCAACTCGGACAGCCGTGGAGACCAGAGGTGGATGACAGGCGTCATCAGGAGCTCTCCAGTCCCTGTACACTCCCACATTGTCCCCCCACTCACTGAGCTGCCTGTGCTGTAGCTGAGTTTCTCAAACTTAAAATGTGCATAAAAGCCAACTTTGAATGTGATATCTGTAACATTGCATGTTCCTAGGTGCTGGCCCAGAGATTCTGGTGTGGAGAGTCTGGGAGGTCTGTGTGTTTCAACAAGCCCCCCTCCCCCAAGATGCTGCTATGGCAGGCTCCATGGAGCCTTTGGAGACAACCAGCAGATCCCTGCAGGTTGGTTTGATTTTTACTCAGAATGGTGTGTGATTTGCATGCATTTTGTAAGAACTGGGAGGTGAGTCCAGGTACCTGGTCAGTAGCCAACTGTGTCCTGAGAGGCAGGAGTCCCTGCAGAGAGGGCATTCTCCGAGCGACGCCTGGTACTGAATGGTGTCTAGCACACAGTAGGGACTCAAGCCACGCTTGAAGGATGGATGGATGGATGGAAATGAAGCCATCAAGGACCAGGGAGGAAGGGCCTAGCAATGCGTTGTCACACAGCACAAGATTGATTAAATATGCATTTAGAGACCATATGGCAGCCATGAGAAATTTTAAACTATATATAATTAGTGTCAACAGAAGAAATACAGTGAAGTAAAAATGCTCATTTATTCTAAGAGAAACCAGATGGTTAAGGATAAAAGAAAAAATAATAATACAAGTATCAGGATGGTAGACTTTTTTCTGTTTGGTTGGCTTGACTGAGACAGGGTCTTGCTAAGTAGTTCAAGCTGGCTTCAAACTTGTCCACCTTAGCCTCCCAAGAGCTGGGATTATAGCCTGTGTCACCATGCCTGAGAAAACGATAGTCTTCAATCTGCACTCTATCAATGCATTAAACATGAGTGGTGACTCCAACACATCATTTAAAAATCAAAGGCTGACAGGTTGGATTTGGGGAGGGTGCTGGCTGGAGCCCAGTACCTCATGCATGATCAGCACAGGCATTACCACTGACTTCCTGAGCCTCAGATTGTATTTTTTAAAAAGTAAAATACAGGCTGGTGGAGTGGCTCAAGTGATAGAGCGCCTGCCTAGCAAGTGTGAGGCCCAGAGTTCAAACCCTAGTGCCACCCAAGTAAAAAAAAAATTTAAGTAAAATACCACTCTATGCTGTTGACAAGAAACTTACTTTAATTACAAGGACAAATATGGGTAAAAGGTAAAAGAAAGGTATGCCATAAGAACACTAATAAAAGAAAGCTAGAGCAGCTGCAGTGACATCAAACAAAGGAGACATTGGAAAGAATTATTAGGGTGAAAAGGTACGTTACACACTGATATGAGTCACTTTTCCAACAAGATGGAAACTCCAAGGTAGTGAGTTCACATGCACTGACTAACATAGCTTCGAGGCGCCAAAACCAAACCTGATATAACTAAAAAGCAAAGTGAGGAAATCCACAGCTGTTGTTAGAAATGCAAACAGTCCTCCCTCAGGAACTGGCAGCAAATCAGCGAGGGGTGTGTGACCTGAGCAACTAGCACCTGGCCTGGCCTGACCGCGGTGATGGTCATGGTGCGCTCAACAAGCTGGCAGAACACCTGTTCTTCTCAATGGCACAAGGAGCGTTCTTGAAGACAGAGATGTTGTGGACCATAAGGTAAATGTTAACAGCTTTAGAAAAGAACTAATATAAGGCACATTCTCATACCATAACAGTCTTAAAATAGAACCAGTATGGAAGGAGATGGGAGAGAAAGAATGCCTTCTAAAAACCCACAAGCCAAAGAGGGAGAGTTTGAAGTACTTTGCACAGGATGAAAATGAACGCACGGCATGTCAAAATCTGGAGTACAGCTACAGCAGCGCTTACGGGGAAATGTGTAGCTTTCAGAGCTCATAATGGGAAAGAAGGAGGGTCTGAGTCGTAATCTAAGCTTCTACATCAAAAACTGACGAAAGCACTGCAAATTAAACCGAAGTTAGCAGAATGAAAGAAATAGTATGAAAAGAGCAGAAAATAATATCTTCAGGAGAAAAACAGAGGTATCAATAAAGTCAAAATCTGATTTTATTTTTTTAAATCACTAACCCTCTAGCAACCATGAAAGCAGAGAGGGGGAGTTCGGGAGGAGGAGGGAACAGGAGAATTCAGGAGTGACAGCTGTGGGGTCACCACCGGCTACGACGTAACAAGGATCAGGAAATGCTGTGAACAGCTCGTTTGATGATGTAGATGAAACGCACAACTCCTTGGAAGAAGAAAATGTATTAAATTCGTTCAAGAATGAATTAATAGTTTAAAACGTTCCCAAAACAAAACCCACAGGCCAAATTATTTCACTGGTGAAATCTAGCAACACATAATGAAAAAATACTGCCAACTCTACACAATAAAGGGGATGAAATACTGCCCGACTCAGTTTATGAGTTTGGAGACCAGCATTAATAAAAATAACACAATAACATTACAGGAAAAAAAAACCAGAGAACAATATCCTTAATGAAATAGATGCAAAAAATTAACAAATGTAGGCCAGGTCCAGTGACTCAAGCCTGTAATCCTAGCTACTTGAGAGGCAGAGATCAGAAGAATAGCCATTAGAGGCCAGTCTGCATAAGAAGTTTATGAGACCCCATCTCAACCAATAAAAGCTGGGCATGTGGAACACAAGGGTAATCCCAGCTACACAGGAAGCAGAAATAGAAGGATCGTATTATCAACCCATCTGGGCACAAATTTGAGACCCTATTTCAAAAATAACCAACCCTAAAAGGGCTGGGGACATGACTCAAAGGGTAGAGCGCCTGCCCAGCAAGCATAAAACCCTGAGTTCAACCCCCAGTGCCATCAAAAAAAAAAAAGAAAAAAAAACCCCAAGTTTAATACAGTAATATATAAAAAGGATAATACGCTGTGACAGACTTGGGGCCAGCAGGCTTGTTTAATAATTTGAAAATTCATCCAATATGGTCACTTCAATAGGTTTTAAAAAATCCACTGTGCATCGTGTACGAGCTGTCAGTAAACCGAGGTTAGAAAAAAGTCCATAACCCAATGGAGGCCGTTTACAAAACCCCTGCAGCTAACCCCACAGGGAAGGGCTGAAGTTCCTCTCCTGACACTGGAAACAAGGGAAGGTGGCCTGTGTCCAAAATACTAAAGACTCTTCAGAGTCACACTAAGAAAACAAAACCCAGTAAATTTCAACAAAGATCTGAACGTGTGTCTTAGCAAAGAAGATATAAGCAAGGAAGTCACTCAGCATCACGAGTCGTCAGGGAGACGCAAGTGACAGCCACACCGGGAAGCCATGTCACATTTATTAGAGTGGATAATTTGTTTTATTTTAAACTGACAACCCCAAGTGTCATGACGACACAGAGTAGCTGGAACTTTTACTCACTGCTGGAGTAATGCAAAAAACAAAAACAAAACAAAACAAAAAAACCAGGGTAGCAATTCCTCATGAGGTTGACTATACTCACCCTGTGACCCAGCCATCCCACTGTCACTCGCCTATGTGAACGCAAAAACCTTCATCCCTTGACCACAGCAGCCTATTCACAAACACAGCCCCAGATGACCTGCAGGCCTGTAAGGAGACTCTAGTACATCCACGCCGGGGACAGCACTCAGCAAGAAGCAGGAGGAAGCATTGGTTCCTGCAAAGCCTGCAGCTGCACACCATGTCTCTATGGGAAAGAAGCCAGGCCGCAAAGCTGCGTGCTGTGGAACCCCATCTACACGACGTTCTGGATGAGGAACAGTGATGTGACTGTCAGGATGCTGGCAGCAAAAGGGCAGCAGGGAAATTCTGAGAAATACGACTGCCCCATGGCAGTCTGAGGAGGTGGTGAGACTAGGCAAGCCTTTGTCAAATCCCAAACAACTCTGAATGGCAGAATGATTTTTCTGTGTGGCATAAGCAAACTGCTGTCCCAAGGTGACCCGGCCCACAAGACTTCCAGCCCCAGTTCCTCATCCTGCCCTGCAACCCTTTCATGGACTTTTGGACCTGTGACTGGCCACCTCTGGGATGTCCTTCTGGGTACCCTGGACAGTGAAAGCCCAGCTGGAAGCATCCCCCCTGCTCCAACATGCAACCCCCCATCCTTCTCTCCTTTGCAACTTAGAAGAATGGTCCTGAGCTCTCTCCAGGCACCCAGATCTCTCCAGGATCATCCTGTCTGCTCCCCATCCTCTGTCTGGGCCTTTCCCTCACAGACCCTATCCTGTCCAGTTCCCACCTCCCCCAACATCACTGCTGAGTTCAGTTCACCCCCTTTTCCTCCTGGGGGAAGTCACCACCCCCTCTGTAGTTATGGACTGGTCTCCCTTGCAATTTTGCAAGGCTAGTGAAATAGTGATGTCATTATAACCCAGTGGTTATCTCAGTCAGCCATGTTGGTCCCAGTCGATTTGTGTGTTACTGTTTGCATGAACGTGTGATGTCCATGGCTGCATCAGCTCCACCTCCTGCCTTTTTCCCTGTGTCCATTAGGCCAGCCCACTTCACCATTCCCATCTGCCTTCTGAATACACCTCAATCTGCCTTGTGCAGTGAGGAGGTCCTGTGTGGCCCAGGACGACTCACCCACCGGATGAGTGGCTTCAACTTTGTGTTAGCCAAAGACCTGACAAACAAACAGGTCTCAAACAACTGTAGAAGTAGAGATAAGTGTGCTTAGTGGCTGCCATAGCTAATTTTCTGTGTTAACTACACTGGGCCAAGGGATGCCCAGATCACTGGAAAACACTGTGCTGTGTCTGTGAGGAGTGCTGGAATGGGTTAGCATTGGGATTGGTTGAGTAAAGCAGATCGCCTTCCCATTGGGGGTCTCATCAATCCACTGAGGACCCAACACAACAAAATGGTGGAGGAAGGGCGACATCTCTCTTTTCTAGCTGGGTATCCATCACCAGCCATTGGTATCCCTGGACCTCAGCCCTTTGCAGTCAGGCCAGAACTTACACCTGATCTCTGCCCTCAGACATAGGCTGGATTACCCCAGACTTCCTCCTTCCTCCTGGCTCTCTTCCTTGTGGGTAGAATCTCACAGGACTTTCCCTGTCTTACACTGTAAGTCAGAAACTCATTTATTACACCAACCTACTGGGCATCCTACACAATCTGGGACACTTCCTCCTGGTTGCTGCCCAGCCTCTGAGAGAAGGTCACACCACAGGTCACTAGATAAAAATTCAAAGCTTGGCTTTCCCACTACCATCAAGTTGAAAAATTGTAAGCTGAACTATTGTGAGTCAGGGACCTTTTGCACCCCGCTCTTATCCTACTGGTACTGATTCTCTGGAGGATCCAGAGTGAAGTGGAGCAGAGAAGAGGGAAAGAGCTGGTCCCTCCTGTTCTGCCCACCACAGGGACCCTAGTGGGCTTAATGTACCCCAGGCTCCTGAGCACAATTCTGCGTGAGACCACCGAGGTGCAGATCAGCGCTTATTCGGCGATATGTGCACGACACCCTAATGAGTGCACGGGCCACAAGTGGAAGTGTTTCTAGATGTGTGTAAGTCGTGTGTCTCTTGACTGTCGGCTGAGGCACTGAGAAGTAGCTACAAACATGCCTGGTGTTGGATCTTGCTGTTTAACACCTCAAAACAAGACCAAAACACCCCACAGTCATGGGGGCTCACCACAGGGCTCAGGGACCAGATGCAGGAGTTCCCTGTGGTCAAAGCTGGAATGGTTTGAACAACAAACATAGAGCAATGTCAGATTATAGCTGAGGTATAAAATAAGTACCCAGGAGTGCACCCTGTTATAAATAAGTGGCCAGATCCCCAAGTGTAAAGGGATCTCTCCCTCCAAGGACTTCCAAGTGACTTGTACCCTCGGGAAGCAGAGCGAGTCTCCACACCTTATGGGAGGCTGAGCATAGTGACTTCCCTCCAGAAAGAACAGGGCCTGTCCCTGACCTGGGACCTCTTGAATAAGCCCAACCCCCAGGGGATGCTGCTGCACCCCTGAAACCCTAAAGTGTGGGGGATGCTGAATGAAACACCTCTTGGGGCCCAAAGGCCAGAACAAGGGGTGCTGGCTCAGTGGTTAGCAAGGGTCCCTCTGTTGCGACTCTGAGGCTACATAGTGACCTGACATGCTGTGTCCATCTAAGGGGGAGCTGTTAGGGACCAGATGATACTTGGCTCCAGTCATGGCTTCCTCCTGGAGTTCTCCAGGACTCGCCTCTCCCTCATGAGCCGGGCAGGATTTAGTAAGAGCAGACCAAGGTGCACAGGGATGGCCTGTGTGCTCCTTTTAACACAGCAGCCTCTGCCCCTCCAGCCACCCCTCCCCCGGTGTCCTTCACATATTGTAAAGTCCTCCTGAGCACGTGGAGGGACCGCAGTAGGCACCCGCCAGTCCTGGCCCTGCACGATTCACTTTGACAGGGTTTGGGCACAGACTATTTTTGAACGTGATCTTTTGCTGGAGCTGCCTGCCCTCCATGCGGGAGACTGGGGGCAGCAGAAATGAGAAGTTTCCCACTGAGCCGTCCCTGGGGAGAAGGTCAGTTGGGAGCTGCTTTGCCTGTGGCAAATGGATTCAAAGGTGGAACCAGCTGTGCTTTGAAAGGCACTACAAGGTCTTTTCCAAGTTAAAAAAAGATCTGTCTGCAGCCTTGTGGCAGTGCCTGATATTCCAGGGTTCAGTCACACTTGGGCACAAACATGGTTCCAGAAGGCTTCTGCGTTAAGGCCTGAATGTCAGTCCCCGGAGGGAGGAGCTCCACACTTCACTGCTTCCCCTATGGAGGAAATGCATCTCTGCCTAGGTGCCTTGCTTGTCCGTGCCAAGTCCCCAGCCTTCCCTCACCCCCATCCTCTGCTCCCTAGAGAGGGGCCCTGAGGGCCAACTTTACCTGGAGCTGGTAAGAATGCCCCTGCTCCCTCCTTCTCGCCCCAGTTCCCTGGGGGAAGGTCTCCTCCATTCCCAGGGAGGTGGGCATGGGCTGACCCTGAGGAGAGAGATTCCGGATGGGGCCGGCCTTTCCAGCCAGTGTGGCCAGAGCTTACTGTTGGCCTTTTTCTGCTGATGGGGAGAGAGTGGAACTGGATAGGTCCTGATGAGTTTGAGGACAAATGAAAAGCAGGAACATGGGGTATCTTCCCTCCCATTCAGGAAGGCAGGGGCCAGAAAGTGTTTAAATTGGCAGGGACAGCCAGGGCCAGCTCTGTGGGTGCGGCTGAGGCTCACCAAGCCAACTGTGCCACCTCTGGAGAGAGAAGCACCCTGAGCCTCTCCCAGACCCTCACAGCCCACTCCCTTCCTAGGTCCAGAAACTTCTCGTGGCGTTGGTTTGATGCACATCGCTAGGGGGACTTTCTTTGGGTGCCTGCGGGCTGTGTGCTGGGGATGGGCTGACATCCGATGATCAGAGCTACAGTGGCCTCCAGCCACTGCCCTCATGAACAAGTGTCTGTTGGTGGCCTCTGTTGTCCTCCACAGCTGGCCAGGGGTGGCCTCACGGAGCCGAGGAAAGAGGTAGGTGCCGAGGCCCATTTGGAGGGTCAGGGCACCCAGGGTGTGCTGGGCACTGAGGCCTGCCTGGCTGTCCTCACCAAGGTCCCTCCTCAGGCTACTGCCCTTTGAGACTCCTGTCTCTGGGAGGGAAACAAGGCTATGCTGGTCCTGTGTATCCCTTTGTCTCTCACAGAAGTGGCTTGGAAAGGAAAGGTGCTGCAGACTGTACGTTCAACTGGGGTAACCCTAAGAGGGCCATCAAACCCTACAGGCCACCTCTACGCACATGGTGCTCGTATGCCCAGGCACACAGCTGCCCCTCCCAGCATTTTTGTTGCAATGAAAGAAGAGCCTATGTCCCCTGCACCACCATCACCACCACCAGGCCTGGCAGGGTTGTGGGTGCCCTCAGTTGGAGAGAGTAGATTCATCCACACTGTCCTGCCTCTATACCACCTGGGCACCTTAAAGGATGTTCACATCTAAATTCACATGTGGCACAAGAGCCAGGTCCCTCTCTGAGCAAGAGGTGCCCCTGGGATCGGGTGTCCCCTACCCCACCAGATAGATAGAGGCATTGCCTGCGTGTCCCCTCCCCCCACCGTGAGGCTGCTTGTTGCCCAGACTCTGAGCTGGGCAGCTCTGGCTTCTGTGTAGCAAGCCTTCTCCTAACCCAGTTCCTCCTGCTCAGGTCCCATGGGCTGCCGGTTGTGCCCCCAGGACCACGTCCCTCCTGCTGCCACCTGCAGGAGAAGAGCATCCTTCCCAGTGGGAAGGCGCCCTCACCATTCAGGCTGTATTTCAAAGACTGCTCCCTGTCCCTTGCCACACACATGGCCTGCTAGCGTCCAGGACACAGTGGCTGCAGTCCCACAGGACATCTGCCTTTAGTACCAGCCTGAGGGTCCCATCCTCTTTATTTGAAGGCCACAAGTCTTCCTGAGTTGATGGGTGAGGCCCATCCCACAGCATTCTGGAGCACTCGCCAAGTGTGGACAGATTACAGTGCCAGCTCCATCAGGAAAGCCTGGCAAGATGAGGCATCTCAGCCGCCCTGTGCACGAGCAGGAATCAGCAGCTAAAGATGACAGCCCTTCTGCAAGTGTGAAGAAGCATTTCTAGGGCCAGCAGGGCTGGGCTTGGGGGGAGCAGTGGGAGCCAGGAGCCCCTGACCACCTGGCCCAGAGCAGCCTGGGGCCAGACTCAATGGTGTCAGTAGTGCGTGACCCTAAAGCCACCCACCATGCTGCACCACTCCAGGTCTGTTGTCTGGGGCCCTTAAGCTCTGGGGTGAGCCCAGGGTAAGTTGTCAGGGGTGTTTGCTAAGTAAATTAAGGAGCAAGGTGAGAGCCATGAGTGTCAGTGGCTGCATGAAATCTGAGCCATAAGGAGGTGACAGTTTTACTTCCTTGCTCCAATGTCTGAGTCTGGCCGGCCCTTTAATATTTATTAAAATAATATAATTTTCCTGTCTCCTCATCTCTCCATCCTGCCTCAGCCATCACTCATGGCTAATTGAAACCTAACATCTCCCCACTAATGTCCTTTCCGAATAAACTTTACCATTGAAAAGAAAGAATGAACGAAGGAACTAGGTTATTAACACATCAGCATCTTTATTTGATGACAACAAGCAGTTTATGTCTCTAAGTGGATTCGACAGAATACGAAAGGTGCTTTTCTCACAGCCAGTGACCCCCCATGTTCCCCAGTTCTCCCCACACCTGGTGGGTACAGGTAACTTCCTTCCTCCAGTCACTGCTCCCACAGTGGGTCCCACAATAGCTGAGAGGCAATGTGCCCTGTGGACTTGTTGACTCTCACAGCCTGCTTGGTAATCATCCTTGCTTGCAGACAGGAAGACCAAGGCCAGGGGGAGGCAATTTTCCAAGGACACCAAATCTGCCTGACTCTCCCACCCTGCCGGCTGTGGCTCCTCCCAACTTTGGCCCTGTTTGGTGCTGAATTCTTGCCTTGCAGATTTCTCTGGGAACAAGAACCATGTCCTCGTCTGGAAAGAGGTGCCCAGGATCTCAAAGGACAAGTTACAGAGCACCTGCCTCCTCTTGGACTCTCTGTTAGCCTTTATTTTTATTATGGTAAAATGTACATAGCGTAAAATTTACCATCGTAGCCATTTAAAATGTGCAGTTCGGTAGCAGTAAGCACATCTACATTGTTCTGCAGCCAGCACCATCACCTGTCACCAACTTTGTCATCCTCCCCAGGGAACATCACCTCCCTCTCCCCTGACTCCACCCCTACTTCCTGCCTGTGGAATTGACAACTCTAAGTACCTCACGTGAGTGCAGTTAGACCCTGTCTATTCTTTTGTGACTGACTTGCTTCATTTATCGTGGTGTCTTCAAGGTTCATCCGTGCGGCTGCATGTGGCAGAATTTCCTTCCTTCTTAAGCTGACAGCCGCTGTGTGGATGGACCAGTATTTGATGAGGAATGTGGGTTGCTTCCACACTTCGGCTGTTCTGAATAACGCTGCTATAACCGTGGGAGTGCAGATCTCTTTGGGCCTCGCTTTCAGAACTTTTGGGCAACACCCAGGCATGCAATGGCCCGAGCCCGATGGCTTGTTCACTCTATGCTTAATTTTTTGAGAATCCTCGCTGTGCTTCTGCTGTGGCTGCACCACTCTGTATCCCCCAGCAATGCATCAGGGGTCAGGTTCCCCAGCTAACGTTTATAAGAGCTATCCTAATGGCTGTATTAACATTTTATACCTTACCTCATTGACTCTTTGCTGATATGGCCACTCCAGGATCTCAGGCTTGATCAAGAGGGGAACACTGTGTTTCTGTCAGGTCTCATCTAATGAGTATGTCCGGGACTGACTGAGTGAGTCACGTTCAGGGGAGTGGCTAGGGGGTCCCATAGGGAGTGTTGGTCACTCCTCTGGGGTGAGGCTCAGGCTAATAGGATGAAGCAGCCAGCAGCTGGGGTCCAGGCAGCCTGGTCCCAGAGGACACAGTGAGGAGGAACCCTGGAATGCGGGACAGAGAGAGTGAGGTTCTATCCTGCAGAAGAGTGGACCTCACTGTACTCCAGAGGCCTGGCTGACTTCTCAGAACGAAGGACGGAAGGCTCTTTGACAGAAGGGAAGTAAAAGGCAGCTCTTGATCAATACATGAATTAGTTGACCTTGATTTGCAAGCCAGGTTACCTCCATTGCCTGGCATGCATTAACCCACTATGCTGCAGTGCCTGGAATTCATCAGTGTCGCTCCCCCACCAGGCTCTGCCCAGGCAAGTTTATTTTCAGGGCCCAGAGCAGGTAGAGGAAGAGATTGTCTTGTAAGAGATTTGCGTGGTCTCTCTCTAGAGTGGGTTGCACCCCAATCCCATGTACACCTGTTCCCAGCCCCTGTGTGCAGGGATGGCAACTTCCAGAAAGCACGTTTGCACACATGGCTTCTTGGGCAACCTAACAACCTCTTCCTGAATGCACCAGGTGGGACAGCATGGGAGAGACTTTCTGTACCTAATGGCTTGGTGTTGCCATTTCACGTGTTCTGTGTCACTGGGGCATCCATCCAACTGACCTCCAAAGGAAAGGATGGCCCAAGAAGCTCCAGAAATTTTAAAACTGATTCTCAGTGTAGGGGCCAAATGCCTCACTGTCTGCACTATCAGGAGGAAAGGGTTTCAGGATGGGGAGGGACTTCCCATGTCTTCCTCTCATCCCCCCATACAAGTGTGCACACACATGCAGACACAGGTACACACGGAGTCCTTGAGTCCCCTTCCAGCCTCCAGATGGGCAATCTTCCTGCACACTTTTGTGATGAGGCTCCCGTGCCCTACCTGAGTCAGCCTGCCCTTCTCTGGCAGCTCTAACTGTGGGCTGCAGCCTCATCCCATGAGCTCCCTACCATGTTCACACATGAGTCCTAGCCCTCCTTGGGGTCTAGCAGAGCTGGTCCTCCATCCAAGGAAGATCTCTGGCCCTGGGGGCAGGGCAGGATGCTGAAGAAGGGCCCTACCTGGTGGTGGGGGAGGTGCCTGGTGGCCTTGGGAGCAGGGCCAGCTCGGGATACTGAGAGCCTCACCTGTACACCACCATGGCTGTTTGCATACACCTGGTGGGTTCCATCATGCCTGGGCTGTAGCATGCAGACTGCATCTGCCTGAGGCCAGCAGGCCCAGGAGGGAGCAGAGGAGGGTGGCGAGAAGAGCCACACATACACGAGCACTCATATGGACTACACACCTGGTCTCTGCTAGGACTGGGGTGGCTAAGCCTTGGTGGGAGGGCGGCTCCATTCCAGGCTCCTCAGCAGCACTGAGCCACTGCAGCAAAGTGAGCACGAGGCTTCATAGTCCTTGCACCAAGAAGAAAGTTGGAGCTCAGATGAAGTCATCACTCAAGGTCATGGAATGGTTGGCTGTTGGGATCTGGACTCAGGCCATTGGAGCCAGGGCCGCTAGGGAGGGAAAGGGCCTCTAGGTGTCCCTGGGGTGAGGGCCAGCTCCCCTGTGCATGGAGCACCAGCCAGGCATCGGTTCCCATCCAGGCACATGGGGTGGACGAAGCCAGGACTATGCCAGAAAAAAAGATAAACTGATTTGTTTATTCATTCAAGATCAATAGCCATTCATTTAAATTTAAGGAAAAAGCTTCTGTTATGAAATGTTTGAACATATAAAAGAGACAGCATGGTTTGGTGAGCCCACCGCACACTTGAGACAATCGTCCACCTGCATCCACCCCTTCTACTGCCCATCCCACTTGGGACCATGACAGCAAGCCCGGGTCCTGACCACCCACTGTGAGTGTTCTGAGTGTTTCCCTATCAGACTTCAAAAGCCATGTCATAAAACTCTGGTGATCACTGCCAAAAAAATGGATACCAGTTCACCAACTTCAGCGACAGAGTTCTTCCTTCCCTGGTGTTTTTGGGGATCTCTATGGCACTCATATTTGAATCAGAGTCCCAAACCACACATTGCATTTCACTGGCAGGTTTGAGGGGCTCCTTCAATGTAAAGCTGTTATGGACTGAATATTTGTGTCTCCACATTTGCATGTGAAAAACTGATCTCCGGGGGGGATGGGAGGAAGGGCTTTGGGGAAGTGATTATGTTAGGTGAGTTCCCAAGGGAAGGGCCCATATTAGGATTAGTGTCCAGGGAGCTCTCATGTGAGGACACAGTAAGAAGGCTGCCATCGACAAGCCAGGAAGAGGGCCTCTCCAGACCCAGCTTTGTGGGCACCTGGATCTCCAACCCCAGGACTGGAAAATAAATGGTGCTGCTGAAACTGCCCACCCTCTGGTAACTGGGTCAGCGGCCCTCCCTGATGGCTTCGTTCCTTGCCATTTTGTTGTGGTTGAGGAGGTAAGCCATTGGCCCCACACAGCCGTCCACAGCCTGTAGCACCTGTGTTGTCATCAGTGTCCTCTGTCCTTTGTACTTCCTGTAGCAGCCTTAGACCTAAAGCCTTGACCACAATTAGGCTGGATCTTTTGGCAAGAGCCTTTCCCATGCTGCATCACTACATCTTGTCATCTCTGTGCATGGGCTTGAGATGGCTGTCACCTCACTGATTCATTACAAACCTCATTCCCTTCCTCTGAAGGTCACAGCAGTCACCCATGAGCCTGGCCTACCAGATGGGCAGAGCTATGCTGTCATCCTTCCACTTGGCCTCTGTGGGAACAGGAGTGGATTTCTCTGCTTTCTCCTGTATCTGCCTTTTCCAGAACAAAGAATTGGAGCCTGCGTCTTCCCCAGGAGACCAGAGTGGCTTCCTTTAGCTGAGATATGAGCTCTTGATCTTAGCATACCTGATGTGTTTCAATCTCGTACTGTTTCCATTTCTACACCCACATCGCCTCATCATTGGCTGGTGGGAGCATCGTCAAGCTGTGTCCTTTACACGATGTTTTGCTTAAAAAAATATCATTAGTACTCCCTCAGAAGTCCATTTTCAGTTTGCTCTAACTCAGTCTGATGGGGACGCACACCTCCCTCTTCCCATATTCCCCTTCATCTCACCCATGTCTTGACCACCTACGTCTCAGTGGACACCACCCTGAAAGCATCTCTGGCTCCTTGGTTCCCTTTCCCACATGGACACAGGCTTTACTGTGTCCCCAGGGGCTGAGCCTGGGGAACGCAGCCCAGGGTCTTGCTCCAAACAGCTCAGTGCTCTCACGGATGTGGCCTTAGATGCACATGAGGAGCAGAAAGGAACCAACAGATGCTCAGCCACATCTCCCAGGCAGGGCTGGTGGTTAGGATCCCTCAGCTCTTAAACTAACGTCTTTTGTTTTGTTTTCTTTTGTTGTTTTTAACTTTTTTACCCTAGGGCTCTGTCATCAGTCAAAGAAAGGCAGTACTGTCTTGGGATGCTTTACCAAGTTCAGTGTGGGTTCCCACTCGCTGATGAGGGGAGCCAGCTCTCCCAGATTTACACCTTCCAGGAGAACTAAAAGCATGTGGGCCAGGTGAGAATCCTGTCAGCCTGTCACCAGGATGGTGATAGAGGACCATGAGACAGAGCAGAGTACCTGGAAGGTGATCCTGTGAAAGGGAAGGTCTTTGTCAGCCAGAACTTGTAGCCAGGGCTGCATTTGCTGTGGGGTCCTCTCCTAGGGCAACCAGTTTGAAGGCTCCCAGGCATGAATGGAGAGATTAGGAAGGTTTGCCAACCTTTTGTTTGCCAGCCCACCTGCTCTCTCATTTGACTGGCTTCCCGGTAAAAATGCAATTGAAATAAGGTGGAAAACTCCAGCATTTTTTCCAGGTCATGTGCCTATCCAGCCATCGGTCCAAATTTCCCTTGGCACCTGCCTGGTGTAGGAAGCTGAGCTCGGGCGGGGAGGGCTGGTGCAGGTAGTGGCAGTAGTTCCCCCTCAGAGAAGAGAACGCAGGAAAGGATTTTATTTGTAGTGCAGAATTCACGTTAGGTCTGATAAGGCAATATCAAAAAGGGAAATGTGAAGTTGTGTGCTATTTAGGATGAGTCAACAAATACTGTTACATAAAGTGGAAAAATGAACATTAATCATTTATCACTCTCACACACACACACACACGCACACACACACAGACACACGCAACATTTATAACATACATAGTTTCCTTAAAGAAACCTATCCACCGCAGAGACAAGTCTGTGGGTCCCCTTCTCCTGGCCCCTACATCACGGAATCACCATCATTTATTCACAGTTCTGTGTCCCCTCCCACCATGATGGGAAAGGGAGCACAGCTGGTGTCACACGGTTCTCTACTAAGTCCTGTGGCTTGGAGGAGCAGTAGGCCTCACATTCATGACTCACTTGCTAGGCAGGCTCTCCACCATTTCAGCCAGGCCTCCACCTCTATTTGCTTTAGGTTATTTTTGAGATAGGGCCTCACATTTTTACCCAGGCTGGCCTTGGACTGTGATCCTCCTACCTATGCTTCCCACATAGCTGGCATTGCAGGTATGAGCCACTATGCCTGGCCCAGGTTTGATTTTTATAAGAAGGACCCTTTGTATGTTCTGAATTTCCTTTCTTCTGTGTGATGTAGGGGAAGCTGTGTGGTGTAAAGAGACCCAGTGGTATAGAAGGTGCACAGACCCACACAGGCACGAGGGGGACCCTGTGTCCTCAGAACACAACCCAATTTTCTCTGGAGCACACCTTGCCTGTGGCTCAATGAGATGCTGCAGGTGCAACTTGCATTGCTCTTGACCCCAAACGGATCAGCCATTTCTCCAAAGAGCCCTGGGTCCTCCAGTGTCAAAGGGGCAGGCAGAGGGCATGTTCTGCCTGCTGAGGGTGTCCATTGCTATGGAGCTGGTCATTGTTTCTAGGCCATTTTAGTGGATGGAAGTGACACATGCACATATGTGCACAGGCTTAATGACAGCATACATCACAATGTCCGCGTTCCTTCCACACAAATGGAAGATTATTGGCTTTTGCTGTAACTGGCTCCATTTTCTGCCCAAGTCTCTTTTCTCTTACCTTCATCATCTTTATACATAATTGTTTACATGAGCTCGCACCCTTGACAGACGCACATAACATTTTCAGAATAGCAACAACGTCAATACCAATGTCACTGCCAAAGACAAGAGGTTCCTCTTGTCGATCAGATGCGTGGGACATCTCTCTTTAGGTCTACACAGTGGTTTTTTAATAAAAAAATATTATCAGGATATATTTGTTATATGGGGGGATTCATAGTGACAGATCCAATTAGGCTTGTATTGTACATTAGTTACATCGCCCCCACCATCTCTCCCCCTCAACCCCCTCCCCACCCCACTTAAAGCAATTGCAGGAGGTTTCTTTGTTCTATTTCATGTAAGTATATGAAGTCCACCAATCACATTCCCTCACCTTCAGCTCTTTCGTTCACCCCCTCCACGCCCACACTGTACCTTTTGTACAGTCCTGTCTACACGGTGTTTTAAAGCTACCTGAAGTAAGTCACAGTAAGGCATGTACAGAGAAAAGCAGCGTCCCTCCCTGCCTGTCCCCTCTTCTCCCTCTCACCATTGATAACTATTTCAACGGATTTAAAACTTTACTTTTCCACATTTAAAAAGATATTATATTCATACCCATGTAGATTTGCCTATGATTGCTACATCCACAGCCCCTTCTGCTCAGAGGCCCACTGTGCACACCGTTCTGGGTCTTCCCTTTCCACGTACGAGCTGTTCTGGAGCTCTGGCTGGAGCTGGAGGCAGAGGCTTTGTTTTTACAGCCGCCCGAAGCAGCCAAAGATGTTCACGCATTTTCACCTGTGCCGCCCTGACAGGCGCCGAAGAGGCTGCTTGTCTTGCCATTACAAGTAGGGCTTCTGGGTACCATCTCGGGCCTCTGCCAGATCTGTCTTTGCCAGATCCTGCCAAGATTTCCTCCATGGGGATATTGTTTTGCATTTTCTATGAGTTTCCCCTGTCCTGGAGGCAAGAAGGTTTTGGAAGCAAGAAGTCTAAGATCAAGATGTGGTCAGGCCACACTTCCTCTGAATGCGCAGGGTAGAACTCTCCTTGCCTCTTCCAACTTCTGGCGTTTGCTGGCGATCCTCACCGTTCCTCAGCTCACAGATCGAGTGCTCCAGTCTCTGCCATCTCTGCCTCCACTGTCACATGGCCATCTCCTGGTGTGTCTGCCTTCTCTTCTCATCAGGACACCCGCCTTTCAGACTAGGTAGGGCTCATCTTATTCATCCCATCTTAACTTGATCACATCTATGAAGACCTTATATCCAAATAGGATCCCATTCACAGGTACAGAAGTACCTCAACATATCTCGGGGAAGCAACAGAACTCAACCATTACACATTTCTGCTGATGAAGTCTGAGCGTGCCTGCCTCCCCACGGCCCCACCAGCAGAGTGGACAGTTGAGCATTTGGAATTTTGTCATCCTGATAGTGGGAAATGGTGCCCACCTAATTTTCATTTGTATTGCAAAGGTTATAAATGTGCTTGAGGTCTTTTCATGTGGAAGGCCTTGTTTCATTTCATATACTTTCGTTCTTATTTTTATTTTGTCCTTTGAAACAATGTCTCACCATGTAGCCCAGGCAGGCATTGAACTTGCACTCCTCCTGCCTCAGGCTCCCACTGTAATTGCTTTGTCCCACACTGTGTGCCCACTGCCTCACCCCCACAGACACACTTAACATTTCAGCAATGCCAGTACTACCAACATCACTGCCAAAGACAGTTTAAGATTGCCTGGCCTCCTCTTGTCGGGCGAATGTGTGAGACATTGCTCATTAGATCTTTACAGTGTGTACAGTGTTGCACGGTTATGCAGAAAAACGATGAGGGGAAGAGGAAGGAGATGCCTGCATGAAATGAAACAAATTACATCAAAAACCAGCAATCTTAGGGAGAGACAGGCGAATCACAGGTAAAGGCCAGCCCAGGTAGAAGTTAGCAAGACCTCATCTCAGTGGCTCATGCCTGTAATCTAGCTACTCAGGAGGCAGAGATTAGGAATATCGTGGTTCAGAGTTAGCCTGGGCAAAGAGGTCGCAAGACGCTTTCTTGAAAATACCTAACACAAAACAGGGCTGGTGGAGTGGCTCAAGTGGTAGAGAGCCTGCCTAGCAAGTGTTGAGGCCCTGAGTTCAAACCCCAGTACTACCACCCCAAAAAACAACCCCAAACCATTTTTCTTCCTGGGGTTGCAGGCATGCACTGACATGCAGCTCTTGTTTCATGTCATTTTTAAACAATGAAGTTTTTATTAAGTGCCCCTCTGAGCCAGGGCTGTTCTAGTTATCAGGCGTATAATCACAGACAAGAGGCCAGAGTTCCTGTCTCCTTAAGCTTGCTGGAGAGACAGACAAGAAACGAGCAGGAGGAATGCCTGAGGCATGGGCTTCCCATGGCTGCTGTAAAGGACACTGCCCGCTGGGCAGCTCATAGTCCTGAAGTAGGTGTCATTGGCTGAAGTCAAGGTGTTCAGTCAATGGGAGCCAGGTTGCCATGGGAGGCTCTGGGGCAGCCTTGACCTTTTCAACTGCTAGTAGCCTCTGGCACTCATGGGGAGATGAGGTGACAGTGAACAAGGAGCCAGGTGAGAGGGACCTGTCACTGCAGGCCATGGCTGGAGCAGCTTGATTGCAGGGTAGGGACAGTGAGTTGGGAGCTCTTTGGAGTTGTTTTAGGGTGAAGGCTAGAGAAATAGAGTAGGGTCTGGAGGAGTGGGGACTGGACAGTTTGGGTTCATATGCTGGGGAAATCAGACCTGACTCTCGGATGAGATTCCTTCCATTTTGTTTCCCAGAATAAAGGATGCACATAACCTGGGGACAACTTCTAACCCTACACCAGCAGCTGCGTGCAGAGATGCAAGGTCATGCACTGCAGGGCTTTTCATAGAAAATATTAGAACCAGCTTCCATGCCCACCTATGCCCAGCGGATTAAATACACCACAGTACAACTCATACAGGAATATCACGTCACCATTAAAAAGAGGGAGGCAAGTCTGCTGGAAGATCGGAAGAGCAAGCAGAAAACAAGGAAGCAGAGTGTGTAGAGTGCATCAGGCTTGTGTCTATAAAAGGAAGCATGCATGATACATGTGTGCATATATGTATGTATACATAGGGCATTTGCATATATGTGAATATGTGTATATGCATATGTATGTGTGCACATGTGTGAATGACATGTATATGTGTGTATGTGTGCAAAGATATACACATAACTATTGTCATAACTGTCTACCCATCCTCCATTTGCCCATCTATCCATCCATCTATCTATCCATCTGCCTATCCATCTATCCATCTGCCCATCTATCCATCCATCCATCCACCAAGCTATCCATCTATCTATGATCTCTGGTTTTAAGAGCCATAACAGTGGTTCCTTTGGAAAAGGGAACCAAGAGAAAGGAGTAAGGTGGGAGGCTGAAGGAAGGTGAGAGACTTGCTTTGTACTTTTTCCCATTAACTGTTGGAAGTTTGTACCATGTGCATGAATCACCTAGTTGAGAAAAAGAGTTGTGTGCCTCCCCCTTCCCCCAGACCTTATCATTTACTAGAAAGACAGACCCCAAACTGACTGGGAGGTAAGCTGGGTGCTCTCATGCTGACCACATCACCAACTGCCAGGTCTAAGGGTAAAGACAGAGAAAAATCACGCAACCCTGACAGAGGGTATGCTGGGGAAGGCTGTATTTGGTAGTGGGAAGCCTGGCTTGGAAGTGAGCTGGGCCCCCGAGAGCTCCCCTTACCCAACAGGCTGCCACTGGGAAGATGCCCACTGGGAGGGAACAGGCTACTGCTGCTACCCACAGAACAAAGCCTGTGAAAACCCAGGGGTAGAGCAGGGGCGTTCCCAACCACCTCACTTCTCCCCTAAGCCTTTCCTGTGCTCTCTTCCCTGCTTTCCCTGATGGAAGGCATCTTCTGGCCTGTGGATGCCTCAAAATCAATGGCAGGACTGACCTAGCCCCAGGCTCACAGCCAAGGCCAGGAGGAGCAAAGGGATGGTGAGAGCAAAAACTGCCGACGGGGCTCTTGCCCAGCATTGCTGGTCTGTGCAGGGCATCCAGGTGGCAAACGCAGCAGAGGGGCTCATGTGCGGACAGCAGATGCAGGACGCATCGCACACTTGCGGGGACAAGGCCGGCAGAAGCTCTTGAGAAATGCGTTACCTACGCACCAGCTCTCGCCGGGTCGCCTCAATTCTTTCTGCGTAATGCGCGCCCCACATTTCCCCAGCACACACTGTGCGTTAAGCTCTGAAAATCAATTTCTATGGAAACTTGACTAAGTGTAGAGCGTTTTCATTTCACCCCCTCTCTTCACACTCCCAGATTTGCCTGCATGGATAATTAAAGGACCTGTTTTCTTCTACTGTTTGGGAAAAACAAACCTGCCTGAGAAGAGATTGCTTAGGGCAAGGACGGGATACAAATCCCACTGACCCTTAAGATGCAAGGTGCCTGCACCTGTCACAGCAGCCCCACTGGGTGTAAAGCCAGCAGAGAAAACACCATCTGGTGAAAAAATAGCTATGCCATGTTGCAGCAAATGGGGGAATATTGCCCGTACCTGCTAAGAAAATCAATACCCCCCTCTCTGTGACAACAAAGCTCACTGCAGACACCAGCCACCACTCCCCGAATGTGGACACTGCCGGCCTAGCAAATGGATTCTGAGAGTGGGGGTGCTCATCTAAAAGCAAGTGTGGCGAGGCAGCCGACAGAAGGAGGCTTTGGCCATCTGCACCTGAATTCAGCTCAGCTGGGGACTGGCAGATTCCTGGGGGTTGTGCTAACCCTGCACATTTCCTAGAATCAAATCAGTCCTACTGAAAACCTCATCCCCACATCTTCTCCAGGGACTCACAAGCTGGACAGAAGTACTCCCAGGATACTTGGTCTGCTTTAGTTATTGCCCACCATCCCTACCCACCCCCAAGAGGTCCACTGGGGTGTAGCAGCCACAGCTATGGTGACATGGGCACAGTTTGCTGTGGAGTGGCTGCTCAGACCCCATGGAGCGTCCTTCCTTCAGCAAGATTAGTTTCCAAAAAGTCAAAGTCATGGAGCCTCAGTCCCTGAAAGAGAAGTGCTCTCCCCTTCACTCCAAGACAGGAGAGCTGGGATCGGGCCCCATCTGTGGAGGTTGGCCTCACTTTGAAAGAGCAAGCTATGCAGGCCAGCGTGGTAGGAAAATCACATCCAGGGAGGACGGGTGATGTGTGTGGAAAGGACAGAGTGCACTTTAGTGATTCGGAGGACAGTGGCAGGGAACATTGTTCAGGACTTGTTCACAGGACGCACAGAATGAGAGAGACAGACACGCCCAGGCCCCGGGGCCTCAGCACACCAGCACCTGCCTCACCCCAGCAGCTGGTGCACTGTGCAGCTCCTGGCTGCTGATTCACGTTTGTTTACTCCACAAGCAGCAGCCAGCACCAGCTCCAGACCCGGGTACCGGCGAGGCACTGGGCCCACACTGAGGAAGTCAGAGATGGTCTGTGCGCCACAGCTGGTGAATGTATGTCCAACGAACGGTGAACTAAGAAAAGCCATGTCTCCTGTCTCCTCCCCTTCTTTCTCATTCTGATTCAAAGCAGCAACTTAGAACTGGAGAAACTTCTCCAGAACTTTCAGCTAAACAACCCACACCAACCCTGGCTCTGTGAGCTCTGTGCTTTCACCTCGGGTTAAGGGTGGGACAGGCCTGAACTTCTGATGGTCCCTGCTGGACCCCAGACCTATCCTACGGAGCCCCACGTGCTTCGGGTCATCAGGCCACCCAGACGCCTGACGCTCAGGAAAATGAGGGGAAAGGAAGTGCGCTGAACCAGATGGGGACAGGAGAAAACCCATCTGTAGATACATGTGGCCATCTTTCACCCACGTCACAGGTTTCAGACTTCAGATCTTAGAGCACACGGTTCATCTTTGTCACGTGGGACGGGCAGGGGCAAGACTTAGTGAGTCAGGATCTGGAGAGCCTTTAAAACAGCACCCAGTAGCCACTGTCCAGCGATTATTATTTTATATCATAATGATGGTTATTATGAGTCAGAGAATAGGAACCCTAAGTAGTGGCTAGCACAACGCTACAAAGAGAAGGTGCCCAGAGACCATTCTCTCAGATACCCACTCTGAGCACTTGGTGACAGGAAGTACTTATTCATTAGTGACATTAACACTCACTCATTCAGCAGATCTGTGGCAGATGGTCGTTTCCAAATAGGACAGCCCCGATGTGTCCATCTCTTATGCCTTCTCCACAGTGTGGTGCTGGCCTGCCTGCCTTGTGGAGAGGCCAGTGTCGCCTCTCCTTGATCCTGGGCTGACTCTGTGCATCTCAACAAACATGGTTTAGAGGAAGTGTTGTGACATGACTTCTGAGACCAGGGCACAAAAAGGCCACACACCTACTCCTACCTTGCTGTCAGGAGTGACCTCCCTCAGTACCCAGTGGCTGTTCTGGAAGGCAGCCAAGCAGCCACATGAAGCAGCTGTGTATAGATGAGGCAGCCTACAGCTCTGGCTGTGACCCTGGCTGACAGCTGGCATCTGTGCCTCCGGGTCAGTCCAGCCCTGACTTTCGGCTCTTCTCCAGGTGTCAAGCCACCCTGGCTGACACTGTGTGAACAGGAATAAACTGTCCTTTCTGAGCTGGACCAAAGTGACAGATCTGCGTCTGCCATTTAAATAGCTGAGTTTGGGACAATGGGTTATGCACACTACAGGAGCTGGGGTGGCACCTGGAAGGGGGTCTGCCACCACTAGAATCTAGAGCAGGTGATACTGACTTTGATATCAGGTACTGAGAGGAGACTGTGGTCAGCCATGGAGGACATGAGGGAGGCTGAGAAGTGAGGGGCTATCGGAGTTCTGAGGACACGGACCATGTTGTGTCAGGGCAGGTTTGGTGCTGCCACACACTGTAGTTTCCAGGACACTGAGAGACCAACTGAATGATGTCGGGAGTACCTAAGGAGAGCACTCAAAGTGGCAGCTGGCTGCTTTCAAGGAGAGTGAAGAGGGACCAGTTCTGCCCACATCTGAGCACAGGGCTTCTCTGCCTGCTGGCCTATCCAGACAGCAGCATCCTCAAAGTAGAAATGTCTTTCCGGAGCCTCCAGCTTGCAGACGGCAGATCCTGGGATGTCTCAGCCTACATAATTACATGAGGCAACTCCAATCTCCCTCTCCCTCCGCAACTTAGATCTAACCAAGTAAATTGACTATCAAAACAGAAATCAGAAATATAACAATACAACAGAATCCAGAATCTCACAACATAACAAGAAGAGTCTCCAAAATTTTCTGGCGTTTGAGGAGTCAGGAGAAGGTGACTCATTTATAAGGAAGAAGATACCAAGTCAAAGCCTGAGATGAGCCAAATGTTTGGTTTATAGACAAAGACAGCTATTTTTAAGCATGTTCAATGTGGGAAAGGAAAATATTCTCCTATTGAATGGGAAGGAGAAAAATCAGAGAGCAGAGAAATAGGTACTGCAAAAAAATATATATCCAAAAGGAAATTTTGATACTGGTAAGTGAAACAGCATGAAAAAATGTACATGGTCATCTCAACCCCTCTGTCTGAGATGACACACTTTCACCCCGAAAGTACCTCTAGTCTAATAAACTTTACCAAAAAAAAACTTACCTGATGGAGCTAACAGCAGATTGGAGGTGACTATGAAAAGAATCAGTAAACTTAAATACAGACATTCCCCAGTCTAAGGAAAGAGTGAGGAAGACCAGGAAAACGAACAGCATCTCACAAACCCATGAACAATTTCTTAAAATCTCATGTACAAGTAGTGAACTCTCGAAAGAAGTTCGAGAACTTCTCGAAAGAAGTTCGCTATTCAAGAAGTAAGGTCCCTACATTCACCCTGTTTGGTGAAAGAGCCAAGAAGCTTGGGTAACTGCATGTCAGATACATTCACAGGAAACCATCTGGACACGTCACCATCAAATGGCTGAAACCCAAAGCTAAAGTGAAGATGTTGAAAGTAATCAGAGAAAAGACCAGGCGGCAGACTTCTCAGAAATAATGGAGAGCAGAAGAGAGCAGAACAGTTTCTTTAAAGTGGAGAGGAAGAGAGAAGAGGAGAAAGAGGAGAGAGAGAGAGAGAGAGAGACAGACAGAGAGACAGAGAGGGAGAGAGGCCATCTCAACCCAGAGCTCTACAACCAACTAAAATAGCCTCCAAAAAGAAGACTGAAGGTGTTTTCGCTTAAAGGAACTTCTCGAGGCGTCTACCCATGTGAAAAGAGATCCATCCCTTCCCGCCATTGCCTTGACATACGTGACTGGTTAAAGAAAACCAGTGTCCTATGGACCCCACAGGTGCGAGCAATGCCCTTGACAATGGCCACACCAGTGGAGAAGCACTGTGGGATTGCAAAATGGTGCGAGATTAACTGTAGCAGGCTAAAAAACTGGGAATGGTACTGTAATTCCTGGAATAGCCACTAATGCAAACATGCATAATGTGAGGTGAGCTGTGACAAAAGTCTAAAACCTGCCAAGGGATCCAAGGGACGTTAGGAAGACAAGAGGGAGGGAGGGAGGGAGGGAGGAGGAGGAGGAGGAGAAAGAAGAAGAAGAAGAAGGAGGAGGAGGAGGAGGAGGAAAGGAAGGGAGGGAGGGAGGAAGCAAGGAAGGAAGGAAGGAAACAATAAGAATCACGGTTCCTTAAAAAGTAATGCTGGCCTATGCACAATCTACAAGGTTGGCTCTTTAAATGTGAAAACAAATGGCTGAGAAGACACGCCAACAGGAAGACTGGGGGCTAGAGCTTGGTACGAATGTTGGAGAATGTGGACTTCAAGACCAAGAGTGCTGCCAAAGACAGCAGCAGCATTTCGTAAGATAAAAGGATCAATTCATTAGAAAGGCAAAGCGATCATAAACCTGTACACACACAGCACCGGGGCTCAGCCCACACTGACGGCGCTGACGGAACTAAGGAAGAAGCAGAGAACCCCGAGACTGTGCTGACAGACTTCAGCACGTACAGACCACAGTGTGCAACAACTGAAAAACAGATTTTTCTTTTTGGCAGTACCAGGGTTTGAACTCACGGCCTGCACTTGCTAGGTGAGTTCTCTGCCACTTGAGCCAAACCTCCTGGTCCTTTTGCTTTCAGGTTACTTTTCAGATAGGGCCTCAGTTTTTCCCAGGGCTGGCCTCGGACCGCAATCTTCCCACCTGTGACTTCCCGTGAAGCTGCGACAACAGGCCATGCCACCCTGCCCGGGTTACGGATTAAAATGGGGTCTCGATAACTTTTTGTTCAGGCAGGCCTTGAACCACAATCCTCCAATCTCCATCTCTCATGTAGCTGCTGATACTCTCCTTAAATACCTCAGGTCTGTTCACCAAGACACTTCATACGCTGAGCCATAAAACAAACAGAATCATTTAAAAAGAATGACGACGTATGAAAATGGAAAAATGAGACCCGTTGAGACTATCCCAGGAATGGGGGCAGGGGGGATAACAAAGAATGATGGAGGGGTGAATTCAACTATGATATCTTGTAAGAACTTTTGTAAACGTCACAATGTACCCCCAGTACGACAATATGATAACAAAAAATAAAATAAAAAGAATGATGGGTGTGCTCTCTGCCCACAGAGGAATTAAGTTACAAGTCAATATCAGTAGCACCAACACTGATGTCCACAACCTACTTCTCAGTAACCTGTGGTCACAGATCAGGCAGAAATCAGAGAACGTCCCCGCTGGGTGGCAATGACACACACACACACACACACACACACGAAATGTAGGACATGAGGTTGAAGTCACGTATAGAGGGGAATGTATAATTTTAAAACACTTAAAAACGAATAAAGTGTGAAATCCACAGCCCAAAATTCTACCTCAAAAATGAAAAGAAGCAAAATCAACCCAGAGTAGAAAAGGAAGAAAATAAGGAAATAAGCCAAAGAAAGAGGAACTTGGCAAAAAATAGAGAAAATGAGCAAAGCCAAATTCAACACTTTGAAAAGATTAAATAATTGACCAAACTCCAGCTAAACTAACAAAAAATGAGATGAAGTCGTCAACAAGAGGAATGAAGAGATGGCTGTCATTTCAGAGTTTACAGGTACAAAAGATAACAGGACGTTATGAGTAAAAACATGCCGACAAATTCAACATTAGAAACACAATAAGAGAATGCAAATGTGACAGCTTTGATAAAAGTCGAAAAGTGCAGCTTACCTGAAATTATGCTATCTGCAGAGGAAACCTGAGTATCTCTAAAGCTGCTTTTCAAACTCATCTTTCATATAAACAAATAAACCTTCCCACCAGCAAATTTCCAGATCTATATGGTTTCACTAATGAGTTCAACCAAATACTCCAGGAAGAAATAACACAGGTTTATACAAACTCTTTCAGAAAATAGAGTCAGAAACTTCCTCACCTACTGATGAGGCTGTCAGAAACCTGAGAGCAAAACCAACAAAACATCACAGGAATAAAGACGTCTCGAACCACTGTCTCTCATGAACACAGACACAAAAATCTTTAACAAAATACTATAAACTCAAGAAAACCAGCAATATATAAAAAGGGTAGCACACTGTGACCAAGTAGGGCTTATCTCAGAATGCAAGGTGGGCCTAACATTTGAAAGTCAATCAGTTAGTTCACCATATTAACAGAACAAAGAAACCATGCAATCACTTCAAAAGGTACAGAAAAAGCATTTGCAGGATTAAATATAATAAGCAATCCTAATAAAAACTCTAGAGAAGCAAGAATAGGAGGGAAGTAGGAAGAGCAGCCGTGGAAAACCTGTGGCTGCCCTCACTCTTAATGGTGCTGAGTGCTCTCCCCACAGGATTGGGGCTAGGATTCCTGCTCTTATCATTCTACCCAACAGTTACTGGACGTTCTGGCTATTGCAAAAGGAAACCAAGGTCTGAAAGGAAGTAATCTAGCCTCTGCTGGTGAGTGAAACAATCACTTGTGTAAAAATTGCTAGGAAGCCCACAGAACAACTCTAGAACCAGTAAATGAATTTAGCAAGGGCACAAAATAGAAGGATCTAGAACCAATCACAGTTTTATTTATTAGCAAACAATCAGAAAAGGAAATTTTAAAATTCCTTTTAGAATAACACCAAAACCCATACAGGGAACGAATTCAACAAAAACGTGATTCCTGCTCACTGGAAACCCTGACCACTGCTGAGAGCAGTCCGACACCTGGAGGAGAATGGGGCACAGACCCCGTTCGTGTGCCAGAGACTCCGGCATGAAGGAGAGGCTGATTCCCTTCAGACTGACCTATCTAGCAGCCACCAAGGAGGAACTGACTTTAAAGTTCATGTGGAAATACAAATGACTTAGAACCATCAAAACGATTTTCAAAGAAGCAAAGCTGAAGTTCTCATACTACACAGTGTCAGGATTCGAGACAACTGTGTTGTGATGGAGCCAGCAGCATTGAGAAAGGACACACGCACACACCCACGCAACCTCGCAGAGTCCAGAAACACCCTACACACGTGCGCTAAGTTGATTTGCAACAAAGGCACAGTGACAATTCAAGAGGAAAAAGTTGTTCCAGCACAGGGCAAGTGCCATCAACCCTACCTCACACCGTGCACAAAAGCGATTACAAAACAAGATGTTCACATCCCTCACAAAAGAGGACACACCCATGGCCAGTAGCACATGTAGAGATGCCTAATGGCGCTGGTCGTGGGGACAAGGATGCACCAGGAGCTGGCGGGAGGTTGCTGGGCCAGTTCACACCGAGGCTCACCATAGCTCAGGCTGACCCAACTGAAGCCACCCTTACAGGGAGTCCCAGAGAGACAAGGGGCCACTTGCCTCAACCTCACAGAAGCACAGCTAAGTGGCTCGTTGATTCTGCCCTCACCAGCCCAGGGTCTGAGCAACTAAACAAAAGGAGCCCAGCATGGGGCTGACCCGGGAACGAGGCACCCAGACCTGAAGAAGATGTCCCCGCTGAGCATTTCTCTCCATCTGTCGGCCCCATTGCTTCCCCTCCCTCTCTCCTGATGCCTGCCTGTCTCCCAGGATACTGATGTCCAGCCCAGAGACCCCCACAAAGGGGAGTGGGCAGACCAGCTAGGAGGCCAAGGCCCATGGTGTGGACACCCATAGGATTCCCAAGTGGGCCTCTGCAGACTGACCACATCTGCACTCCAGCCTGGTTCTCTGCCCTGCTGGTGTGGCACCCCACACAGGTGGGCACCAGGAAAGCTTTGATGACGGAAGGCAAAGATGCAACTGGCACTTGGTGGTTAACTATTCCCAGATCCCAGCAAAGGTATTCAACCCTCCACCTTGAGTCGGTCAGTGGGTCCTGCTTGGGCAGCCTTCCATGGTGCTGTGGGGCTCAGGGATATGGCAACCACAGGGATGAGGGACCAGAGACCTCAACTGTGACACCCACATGCTTCCTGGGAATCGGTGCTCCCTGAGCAAACATCAGAAGGAAATGTGGTGCTGGTGCCGGCCACAGTGTTTCCTACACTGTTTGGAAGACCAAAGCCCAAGGAGGGTCCCTGCTTAGCCCTTCCAGGGGGCCATTGCTTCTCAAATCCTGGAAGCTCTGTTTTCAGGCTGAGTTCCAGACACATGCCACATCTTAACCGAGTATCTTATACCAAACAAAGCATGAGCAGAGATTTCCATGTACTAGTGTCACCAGTCGCTTGGAACACAGCAGCCCTTTCTAGAATTACCGTTATCTATCATCTATCTGTCTGTCTGTCTATCTATCTATCTCTCATTAACTCCCCATGGTTGATTTGGTGGAATGCTAGCCAGAAAAACTGTAGAAATTGAGGCATTTTATCTCATTTTGCTTTTTTCTACACCAATGACCTTCACTAGTGCATTTAATAGCCTTTAGTTTTCTTTAAGCCTATGTTCTCAAATTGCCCTCTGGGGAACTGAGCAGGTGAGTGTCAGCTCTGCGTGAGCCAAGCAAGACCCCATTGCAGGGAGAGGGCAGCTGTGGGTGACAGAACCTGCCAAGCAGATCCCAGGCCTGGATCCTGAGGGTCCTGAGTTTCAGGCAGCCTCTCTCACTTTCTAGCCCTGTAAGCTTGAGCCAGCAATGCTCCTCCTCTCTGCCTCAGTTTCCACACCCATGAGATGAGCCAACAGCAGTGATGATGGGGAACAAGCAAGGAGAGAAGTGGCACTGCACAGAGCCTGGCAGCTCTGAGAGGCAGCTCTCATGAGCTGTGTGTGTCTCCCGATGGCTCGTGGCTTCCAGAATGGGATTTGGAAATGGTGTCCAGCCCTGGGACTGGGGACAGCAAGATCAGAGCTGAGTGTAATCCTTGTGGGGCAGCGTGGTGTAGAAGGAAGAAAGTGAGTGCTGGGAACTGATAGAACTGGGCTCTGCCACAACCCTTGCAGGGACTTTGCACCTCTGAGACTCGGTTTCCTCATGTTAAAAAGGTGGAGGCAGAGAAGCTTAAATATAGACGAAGTGAGGGTGAGCGTCTCACACACCCAGAACTCACGCAGAGTCCCTAACAGGAGCAACAAATCCAAGTTTTCTTTCCGCTGTCTGCACCAGGAAGAAAGCTGGTACTGAATGGGAACCCACTCCAAGTTCCTGCCACACCTTCAGGCTGAGGATCTGGGCTCCTAGGTGGGGACCTGGGGCTGCTGAAGTGGGACCCAATCCAACAGTGGCCATGGGGTGCTGTACCCTGGCTCAGAGGTGGGCAGATGGGGGCCTCTTGCTGGAGTCCTGTAGCTGAAGTTCACACTGGCTGTGAATAATGGGGGGTCCAGGTCATTGTCTGGCACCCAGAACCCTCCTCCCAGCCTGCAGGGCATATGCCAGCATAGGGGAGCCCAGCAAGGGCACTTGAGCAACCTATGACCCTGGACTTGGGGCTGGATTCTGTGACGCACCCCTCCACCCCATCTTCACACCCTGCTCCTCTTAGTGAGGGGTAAATGGCTCACAGACCAGACAACATGGCTGGTGCTGCAAAGCCTCCTTGTCACATGGATGCTCTTGCTGGTATCCATCAGGTCCCCTGGTGCTGTCCCCAATACCTCCAGCACTCCACCCCACCTATGCCACACCTCCGGGCTACAGCTGCTTGGTCCAGCCTCCTCTGGGCATCTCCACTTAGAGCCTCCTCCCAGGCTTGAGGCCCATGGCCTCCGCTGACTCTGCCTCCTCCCTAGACTGCTTCTCTGGCTGCCAACATGTCTAGAGCAGCCTTTGTCCCTTCTGTCCGCTCCCACATCAGCTGCCAGCCCTGTCGCCCCTTCTCTTTCAGCACAAAACACACCACACCTCTCAGCAGCTCCATTGGCCCCACCACCGCAGGTCACCGTCATCACTCCCTTCACAACTCCCCACTCTTCACACAGAGGCAGCTTCCAAAATGCACACTAGAACCTGTCACTCACCACTCCTACTTAAGCTCCACAGCTCGCACAAGGACCCAGTCTGTAGGTCTGCCTTTCCCTGGTTGGGGAGGCCCTGCCAAGCTCTGGCTCTGCTCCCTGCCATCCGTCCCCACGCCCCACACCCTATTCCTGCACTAGTCATGCCGGTGCCTCGCTCCCTGGCTCTGGCACTGCCTCTCTGTGTCCTGTGTCCATGTCTACGTCTCTGACATGGCTGTTTCTCTCCCTCTCTTTGTTTTTGTTTCTCTCTCTCTTGTCTTTCTCTCTTCTCTTTCTCTATCTCTCCTCTCTCTCTTCTCTCTTCTCTTTCTCTCTCTCTTCTCTTTCTCTCTCTTCTCTTTCTCTCTCCTCTCTCTCTCTCTCTCTCTCTCTCTCTCTCTCTCTCTCTCTCTGTCTCTCTCAAGCCTCACAGCCACCCATTCTCTGTGTGGGATGCTCACCAGGTTTGGCAGGCTGCCTCCCCAACAGCCCTGTGACTCTCAGCCTAACATCCTACCTACTGGCCTCACAACACAACCATCATCCACATCTCCCTGGCTCTTCTATTTGCTCATTGTTTAATTTTTGTCTGTCCCTGCCACAGCCTCCCAAGAGGGGTCATGCTTTGGCCATGGCCTGGGCTGTGAATGTGACCTTAAGGAAAAGTGTCTTTACACCTGGCTTGTCTTGGTGGACCTAAATGCAACCACCGTCGTTCTTAGGGGAAAGAAGCAGAGGGGCGGACACACGGAGGAGTGTCAACGTGATGCTGGAGCAGGGAGAGGCAGAGGGTGCTGGCATTGAAGCCTGGGGTGACACAGCCACAAGCCAAGAGACACCTGGAACTGGAGGAGGGTCCTGGAGGGAGCAAAGCTCTGCCTGCACCTTGATCTTGGACTTCTAGCCCCTCAGAACTGGGAAGGAATACATCTGTTGTTTTAAGTCACCCAGCATGTGGCATCTGGTTCCAGCAGCCAAGAAACACTGCTACAGTTCTCTAGGACATGGCCTTATTTGCTTGCTTTGTACTCGGGCAGCTCTAGGGGAAGGGAGAGAGAGAGAGAGAGAGAGAGAGAGAGAGAGAGAGGAGAAAGAGAGAGAGAGAGACTAAACAGCACACATCACATCAGCTGGTAAGATAAACTAAGAAAGCAAAGTAGGGTCAAGGGTCGGAGAAAACAGGGTGACCAAAATGTCCTTGACTCGGGATTAGGGAAGCTTTCCTGCAAGATGACATCTGGGTCTGAATGAAGCCACCAAGTGTCTGGGAGAAGAGGTCCTGGTGGGAAAAGCAGGCCGTGTTCTGATGGGTTCCAGGGCAGCAGGGAGGGAAGGGCAAGCGAGACAGGATTGGAGGAGGTGTGTGACCTCACAACCAAGGCACAGCCCAGGATGAGTGTCTCTGTGTTCCAGTGATGGGAGGAGCCCAGTGAAGCGTCTGCATAACTTGGAACTTTGGCCTGGAGGATTTACTCATGGGTTGGATGTGAGGGTTGAAAGAACGCAGGGAGCCAGGCCTCGCCCCTGGAGTTTGAGTGTGAGCAACAGGAGGAGCAGAACTGCTGTCTGCCCAGATGAGGAAGAGCTGGGCACACAAAGCTGGCCCTCTGGCCATTTCTAGGGAAATGTCCGTCTGCAGGTTGGATGTGAGCCTGCAGTTCAGGGAAGAGGCGTGCTTCTGGAAAAGGGGGCAGCACCAAGAGCACGGGAGCTGTTGTGCAGGGGCCAAGGAAGCACCTGGTAGGGGGCATGGAGGCCTGAGCCCAGGTCGCCTCAGGAGGGAGAATGATGAGGCCAGCAGGAAGCTGAGGAGGGGCCAGGAGGAGCCTAGGGCAGGGAAGGGAGACCATGCTGGGTCTGGAGGCAGTCAATCTCCAGGGAGGGGACAGTGACCTCAGCCCAAACACTGTGGCTCTACTCACCTGAGACAAAGATCCCATTGCATGATGGGGTTTGGCAACATAGGAGTCGCTGGTGACCTTGCCCAGAGCAGCAGGCTCTGGAGAGACCAGGAGAGCAAAGACACAGTGAGCAAAGACCTTTAGCTCTGTGCAGGGGAATGGAGAGGCAGGCACAGAGGAGAGGGTGGCAGGAAAGACAGTTTTTTTACTGAAGGCAGAGGAAATGGTGACAAGTCAGTGCTGGTGGGAACATGAAGGTGGAGAAGAGAAGACCAGGAGCCGGGCCGCTGAGTAAGGTGGTAGGAGGAGGGACACGGTCCCATGTGGGTCAGAGGTGACCCATCTCCACAACAGAGAAAGACCTGGCTTCTGGTCAGACTTGATGACAGAAAGCTCTTCCCAGAATGTTCCCCGCTTGTCTTCCCAGGGCAGCAAGAACAATGGCGTCCACCCATCTGGGGAGGCTGGGTGGGGAAGAGGCGCTTGGAGGAGGGAGAACTTGTGAGCCAGCCTGTGAGGGAGGGTTGGGGCTGGGGTAGGAGAGGTGGTCTCTGGGAGCACCTGAGTCCCCTCGGGCTGACAGAGCATGAATTCAAAGTGGTTGCAGAGCTCACAGCGCTGTGATTTCTCCAGACTGCTCTTCTGTCCGGGAGCAGAGGGGGTGGACAGGGAGCTGAGTTTCCCATGGTTGGTGTGGTCAGGAGGACAGGGAAGCCAGGAGTGGCTCCAGAGCTGGATCCTGGTGGCTCAGGTGGACAGCTGTGGGGAAAGGGGGGAGCAGAGGTGCAGAAGCAATGCTGGGGAGTCCAGTGACCCCTGGGATGTCACACGCCCTCTGGGGACTCTGAGAGCTCAGTGAGAGAGCACACATAAGCTCCTGGTGCATGGACACCACGCAGAAGGGCGAAGAACTCTGAATGACCCAGTTGGTCAGACAATGCCAGGGCTCGGCTGCCATGACTGAGTTCTCCAGTGACAGCATGCTGCTCCGAGTGAAGCCACCCCTCGGCCATGGTGCAAATCCACTGTCTTTGGTATGAGCCTGTTTGTGGTCAGCCCAGGGTGGCATCCTGGCCTGGAGGACACTCTCTGTCTCTGGTCCGGCCTGAACACAGCACCTATCAAACAATTCTCAATAAACCACTAATGTAATAGAGACCAGCTCACCAAGGACAGTCAGGGGGTCCATGGGGCTGAGAAGGCAGGCAGAGGCCCTGGGGCCCCACAGGCTGTCTGGGATGCCCAGCTCGGCTGGATTCCAACAGGGAGAAGCTGGTTGCCTAAGGCTGGGAGCACAGAAGTCCATCCGGACAACTCCATAGGTTTTAGGCCCCATTTGCTAGGAAATTTGCAGAGGATGGGGAGAGTCAGTGCCGTTGCCTTGACAACGCTGTGTCATATTGTCATGAGGCTCAGTGGTAGCAGGAGGCCTGTCTTAAAGGAGCACGAAGCATATCGATTTGCTGGTGTCCCGAGGAGGCTCAGCAGGAAAGTGGCTGCTTCCTGGAGCTCACTGGCCTTGTTCCATCAGGAAGACAGCAGGAGAGGGGGCGGCGGGGGGCTGGGGACCTGCTGTGGCAGCCCAGAGCACCACAGCCCCAGTGGTTCAGCTGTCATGGGACGGCTCGGGGTCTCTGTGCTCGCATGGAGAGGCTAGGGCTGCCCCAGAGGGTGCTAAACGTCAGAGCCAGGCTTCTGCATAGAACATGGCCTTGAGGCTTAAGGTGCTAGGCCAGCTGGGAAAGCCAGTAGGACGAGAAGAGAGCCGGGCATCCTAAGAGCGTTTAGTGAACCACATGGCGTGGAGCACCCTCCCCTCACCAGATGGGTCCATGATGAACTCCGGAGACACCAGCTGGTAGGATGGAGAGGTCACTGCATCCATCCCAATCCAGAACTAAGGCCAAGTAACCAGGGACTTGGGTGACAATATGAATGCAAATACTATAAACTCCTAACAGTGCAAACCCAGAGAAGGGACAGGGACAGCCAGAGGAGGAGGCACTGGGCACTACCCGGCCTTTCAACATGAGACAGAGCCAGTGTTATCAGAAGAGGGGGTGGGACCGAAACACACCTGACTCCTGTCTTCACAGACTTTCTCCGTGTGAGAATGGGCCTTCGAGGAACTCAGCTCTCGTATGGTGAAGATGTAGCTGTGGCTACAGTTCTGCTTTAAAGTCAAGTTCATAATGTACAATGCAAGTCTCATCAGAATTGTCACTATGAATTCCCCCTGTATAATGAATATATCCTAATACAAAAGTTATTTTAAAAAATTCAAGTTCAACCTGGTACCCTCGACTCCGCAGCTACAGGTTCTACACTCTCTGATTCAATCAATCTCAGGTAGAAAATTTGGGGCAAACACTGCATCTGTGCTGACCACCCACACTTTTTTTCCTTGTCATTGTTCCCTAAATGAAACATTGTAGCAACTATAATTTGCATTATACTCAAAAAGAAGTGATCTCCAGGTGATTTAAAGTCTGCAGGATGGTGGTGGCGCAAGCCTGTACTACTCCAGCTACTCAGGAGGCACAGAAAGGAGGACCGTGGTCTGAAGGCAGCTGGAGCAAATAAGCCCGAGACTCTACATGAAAAATAAGCTAAAACAGCAAAAGGACTGGGGGTGGGGAGTTAGGGCATGGCTCAAGTGGTAGAGCACTTGCTTAGCAAGCAGGAGGCCCTGAGTTCAATCCCTAGTATGGCAAAATAAATAAATTATTGAATTAAACTATACAGAAGGAAATAAGCACAAATATTACATACCAATTAAAATTACAAAGCTAAATAAACCTAAAAAGTTCGATCGAAAATAAGTAAGAGGACTGGAGAGTGGTTCAAGTGTTAGAGCGCCTGCCCAGCAAGTGTGAGGCCCTGAGTTCAAGCCCCTGTTCCACAAAAAAAAAAAAAAGTAGGTAAATAAGGAAATGAAGCATACAGGATGGTGTGCACAGGTCGTGAGCAAACACTACTGTGTGTTAAATGAGCCTGGAGCACCTGAGGGGACCCGCAGGGGTTAGGGAACCTGTTCCCCACAGAAGGACCACAACCAGTGCCTCTCAGGTTGCAGGGAGCTGGGTCTTTGTAGCTGTTACCCCTTCCTCTTTGTATTTTTAAAAGTAATGCAATAAAGAGTCTGAGCCATTTTTAGAAACGGCTTTATTCAGCTATAATTCACTTACCATACAACTCACCCATTTAAAGTGTAGAATTCAATGGTTTGGGGTATATTGCATTATTATATTTTTTAATTGGGGTAAAATATATACAATATATAATATTTTAAATATTATCAGCACATATGCAACCGTCACCACCATCCTGAAGACCTTTCCTATCCATCCCAACATCAACTTGTACCCACCAAGTAACCTTCGCCCGCTCCCTTCCCCTTCACCCTGGTAACCCCTAATCTACTTCCAGTCTTCTACGAATGGAATCGTGTGACACTGGTCCTTCTGTGGCTGGGTCATTTCACTCAGCATGATGCTCTCTAGGGTCACTCCTGTTGCAGCACATGTCAGAATGCCCTTCTTTGTCTGAGTTATATATCCACTTGACATGTGGATAGACCTCGTTTCTTTACCCATTCATCTCTTCAGGGAAGAATTCATCTGTTGGGCGTTTCCACCCAACTCTTGCCCTTGGGAACAGTGCTGTGTGGACATGAATGTGTCAGTATCTGCTTCAGGCCCTGATTTCAATTTCCTTGGGTATAAACCCAGAAGGGTCCCATTATTGCATAATTTAAAATACAGAAATAATCCTTGCTACAATTGGGTTTCTCCACCTGAGGAAACAGCGCAAGCCTTCCTGCCTACAGAAACAGGGTCTGCAGTCCACAGCGGCTGTATCTCTGAGCCTTTGTCTCCTCCTCTGCACATACTGAACAGGGGCAGTCACTCGGACCATCCAGGTGAAGGTTAAGGAGAAACTAGTGTGCTCAGAGTTCTTCAGAGCTAATTATAAACTTTGACCTAGTCCTGTATTCCATCTTCTCAACAGCTGGTGAGACACACAGCACTTATTCCCACTCTACAGATGTAGGGACTGAGGCTCAGAGGCCCTGACCTGGAAGAATCAGGACAAGATAAAAGCCCTCATGCCTCTTTAACCTAACAAGAGGCTAAGGGGATATCCTAGTTAGTTAGAGAGAGAGAGAACGCACAGCGAAAAAGGTCCCCTCCCCATCCTCCCTGATGGCATGCCCTCAGGAGCTCTCCCACTCCTGACCCAAAAGCCCAGCCCAGCCCGCCCCTGGCTGTAGTCTGCCCTCTGTGGCTCAGGGAACAGAGTCCCCTGCAGCAAAGCTCCTCAGAGAGAAGAATCCACTGCCTTCTCTTCTCAGTGTGTGCATGGCCAGTGGCCAGAAGATGCCTCTGTCCCAGATGCCAGCTCAGGAATTGGTGTCTGGCCTTCCTCTGGAGCTCCCTGGGTGACCTGGGTAAGTCTCTGGTCCCCCACGGCTCCAGGGTCCCACCTGCGTCATAAGAGGTTGGATCCCAGCCCCAGAGCTCTGCCCTCTGTGATGACTGGGTCTGGGGCCTCTTGCTGCTGCAGATTTCTTTATAGAGTTCATCTTCCATAGACTGAAGATAAAACAACTGGGAAAAAACCTGCCAGGGGCTTCCAGATGCCTATGGCAACCTCAGCTCCCCAGGAAACAAAGCCCTTGGGACTCCTACCCCAGACAAGATGAGGTAGAAAACAGGCTTGGCCCCAAGACCTGCGCAGGTCTAAGGCTTTGGGTGCAGGAAAGGAGGGGGAAGAGGACACACAGAAGGAGGAACAGGCACAGCACCTTCTCCACCCCAGCATGAGGGGGAGGGCAGGGCACAAAGACCACCTCCCACCTCATCCCCACCCTTGCCAAGAGGGCTCCTGACTCAGGAAAGGAAGCCAGGGAAGCAGAGCTGTGTCACAACCCAAACGCCCAAGGACAGGACCCAGGCACATGCTTATCCATCGTGTAGTGCCACCCACTTCCCAACACAGGAACAGACCCCTATCCACGTGCTCTAACTGGAGTGGGACACCAGCCCCTTTCCCTGCTTCCACTTCAGCCCCCTGCTGACCACCCCAGTGGGACAGCAGAAAGGCCCCTCCATGTACCAGGTGACCTGTGTCCTAGCCCTGCCTCCTTCCCTCACCTGGCTCCTGGTTTTATCTCTTTAAGGAGTCATTCTAGCGATCTACTCGGCTGTACCGCCTGAAGACCTCAATCCTTTTCACCTTAGCCCCTTGCCCCAGACTCTGTTCCCCGCTGCCACTTCCCCTCCCCACTCGGGGGTCCCCTCGCTGCGCCCCAGGCGCGGGCCCCCAGCGGTGGCCGCCCCTCCGACTGGGTCCCAGGGTTCTGGAGCCCCCTCGGTTCAGGCCGGCCAGGATGGAGTTTTCTGCCCCAATTCAATTTCCCCCGCCTTTTTGATGTCACATCCTGTCCCAGCCTGCTTCCCCGCCGGCCGCCGCCCTCCCTCCTCCCCGCGTGAGCGAGGCGCGCGGGTCCCTCTGCGCCACCCCCGCCTCCCCCCCTTCCCGAGCAAACTTTTGGCACCCACCGCAGCCCGAGCGCGCCTCCGTGCTCCGCAGGGCGCGCCTCTCCGCCGGTGCCAGGCGCGCGGGGGAGCCAGCAGCGGCGCGGGGAGAGGAGGGCGCAGCCCCCGCCCAGCCGGCCCAGCCCTGCCCGGGAGGCAGCCGCGCCGGAACCGGGACCATAAATATGCAGAGCCGAGGCTCGGCGCAGCACAGCCCGCACGCCGCCCGCCCCGGCTGCTGAGCAGGCGCCGCCGCCGGAGCCCCAGCCGGGAGCGCGTCCGCGTCCACGCAGCCGCCGGCCGGCAGCACCCAGGCCCCGCACGCCAGGACGTCCGAGTGGCCGCGAGACATGCAACCGGCCCGGAAGCTCCTCAGCCTCCTCGTCCTCCTCCTGATGGGCACCGAACTCACCCAAGTACGTGCACCCAACGCCATTTTCCTCTTGCCAGGCGCCGGCGCGGTGCGGGGCGCCCGGCAAAGTCGGGGAGAGGCTCCCGCCGCCCTGCGCCCCTTGCCCGGCGCTGAGCCCCCAGGGCTGGGGAGGGGGGTCCCGAGTGCCAGGCCGAACCTGGGTCCGAGGGACGGGTGCAAGCCAACCGAGACTGGAGCCCCCAGCCCTGGCCCAGCGGGGCGCATATCCGCCCCCACTCCCGCCGCCGAGAAGTTCAAAGGGCAGCCTGGGGCTCTGTTTCCTGGGGTTGTCATCCGTGGGGAAGATCGGGAGCCCATATCCAAGCCCCCAAGCACTGTCGGAGGCGGAGGGACCTAACTCCTGCCCCCCAACACACACCCCTCGGTTGCCTGGCCATCGCTCCCTTTGGGCACAACACTGCTTCCAGCTGCCCAAACAGGAAGCGGGAATGGCCACGGCGCCAGGGAAGGACAGGCTGAGAGCGCTGGGGTGCATTGTTGGCTTATGTGCAGGGCTTGGGGGGCTGTGGCCACATGGCCGCAAGAGGAGTGAGTGATGATCCGTGTGCTTGTAGTGACGCTGGGCATTTCAAGCGGCTCCGCGTCCCCTGAACAATGTACCAGTCGAGCCAGCGTGTCTGGGGTCGGTATTCTCCATTTTAAAAATGCATCTCCGGCGCCGGTCTGGGAAGAGAAGCACTGTCTGCGAGCTCCCAGCTGGGAGGTTGCTTTGGCACCGGGGTGCTTGCTGGCACAGAAGCGCATGCCAGCTCCGGGCTGCTCCGAAGTGACATTAAAATGCCCTTTGCCTGGTGCTACAGTGCTGTGCTCTGAACCGAGACTCTGGCCCTTGGTAGCCAAAAGTCCAAGAGGTGGATAGGCAGCTGCCCCCTTAGCCCCAAACCCAGCTGCCTAGACCCTCCCTGCTCTCTCCTGCCTCCCTCTCTCTCAGAATAAAAGAGGAAACAAAGGAGAGAGGGAGGACTGGAGAGCAGGAGGAAGAGCACAGAGAGAAGACTCTGGAACAAGCCTCCCTTGTTCTCCTGGAAGCCCTTGCTGGCTTCCTGGTTCTGCCCAGGACAAAGCCCCAGCCTGACAATGGGCTGTGTCAGCCTGCTCCCCCTTGGTGCCCCCTGCCCCTGTGCTGCCTAGACAGCTTGCCGGTCACCCCTAGAGAGATTCCCTGTAGCCTCTGGGAGAGAAGTTTCCTTGGCCTCTCTGGGGATGGCCTGGAGAGGGGTGTTGGCTGTGCGCGGTGGATGGACAGATGCATGTGTTCTCTCTCTCTCTCTCTCTCTCTCTCTCTCTCACACACACACACACACACACACACACGCAGAAAAGAGCCACATGGATCCTGATTCGCAGCAGACTGTCTTGCAGAGAGCTGTGCCTGTCCCTTGCTAACACACCTTGGTAAAGAGATGAGCAGTTCTGGATGGCCCTAGAAGTGGCCACCCCCAAGGGCCCTCCAAGTCTCAATGGCTTTCTTAATTCACAGCACCCAAGACTGACCGCAGGTACCTGTCCTCGATGAGCCCTCTTTGTGTCTTTTAAAAGATCCCCCATTCTGGGGAGAAACTTTCGGCTGAACTTGAACGAGAAACCTTGTCTCCGTGGCGAGGTGTTTGCCTCGAACGGTGCCCATGCTCCAGCCTCAGCCTCAGCAGCTCCTAACACCTAACACCTGCTTCCCCGGGTATCTCTCAGGGACTGGCGGGCTGACTTCAGGACCCTGGTCAGCTCCCCCAGCTGGTGGCCTCTCTGTGGCAGGAATGTTTTCTTTGCTTTCCTTGGAGGTTCCTCTCTTGGAAGCTGAGCCAGGATCTCTCTCAAATCCACCATGAGGCACCTCCCTGCCTTTCCTGAGCTGCCTCTGAAGTCACACTGTTACAATCTTGCCTTGGAAACCTAATAGTGGTGGATTTCAGAGCACAGCTCACTAGCCAAGTTCTGTGAAGAGTCAGAGAGTGGCTGACTCAGTGCCAGCTCCTCAGATCCTCTGCCCCCTTGGTCCTGCCTCCACAGGTCCTATTGGGGTTGGAACAGGGAAATTCTCACCATTAGCAGTGACCTTTAAGGTGGAGCCTGGGATAGGGCTGAATGTATCCATAACCTAGAATTTTGCTTTACCAACCCCAGTGACAAGTAATGCCACCATGACACCTCTGGGCTCCAGGAAGGGTGATGAGCTGCCTGGTGTCCATCTTCCATTCCCACTGCAAGTAAAATGCCCCCCAGCCCCCACCATACCTTGCTTTTCAGTTCCTCCAAAGGACATGGACACGAGACCACAGGGCCGCTGAGTTTGCAAACTAGCATATGTGGACATGGGATCCAGTCAGAGACATACAGTTCTTACCTGCACGTAATGAGGGCTGCTGCAGGATCCAGGCAGCCAGGTGGGGGGTGTGGAGCTCGTGCTGGGCCATCTGTTCTCCCGACAGCTTGCTCACGATGAACCACTCAATCAAATGCCAACTATTGATTGACGGCCCACTACTTGCAAAGCTGTGGATCTGCCTGAACTTTGTCCTCAGACAGAAAGACCTTTGGTGTGCTTCTGGTCTGTGATTTTCAACAAAAGGTTGGCATTTTGTGATCCTTGCGGAGCACAAAAGTGACACAATTGCGAGCCTTCCAGTGGGGTCTTAGGAGTCATCTTGGTCTTAGGGGTAGGGAGAA